>NC_072489.1:23490000-23802250 GCF_027574615.1 Eptesicus fuscus
TTAGGATACATTGCATGAAAGATATTAAACACAATCAAATTTCACTTTCATTTTTCTTTTTCAGAAAAATCAAGGGCTCGAGTATTATCCTGCGTGTAACAGTTGTTGAGTTATCAGGCAGTTTCTCAAAATTCCTCCAGTGCATGAATATACAAATGGCTAACAAGGAGAGGCAGAAGCACGTTTGATGTATCCCTAGGGAAAGATAATAACTTCAGGGTTCAGTTTCTGTGGAATGTTCAGAGACAGAATGACTTCTTTCCCCCTCCACAACTTGAAGCATTTTCTCAAAATTTCAGTGTAGTGTTTGC
Source organism: Eptesicus fuscus (assembly GCF_027574615.1). NCBI lineage: Eukaryota > Metazoa > Chordata > Mammalia > Chiroptera > Vespertilionidae > Eptesicus > Eptesicus fuscus. Next base: position 23,490,312 of record NC_072489.1, read on the forward strand.
TTTGAGACAAAAAAAAAAACAAAAAACACACACACACACATTTATTTCCTGGTTTAGTTTCTAGAAGTCTTAAATATTATATGTGAGTTTAGAAGTTTTTGACCAAGTTTATAACTATGTAGAAAAAGCCAAAATACTTGAGAAATAAAATAAACTAGCCACTTTAAGCACAACTCATCATTTTCCATGCTAATACTGGTTTGGAATTACAGCTGCATCACGAAAAAGCTCCGCTTGTCTCCTCCCATATCCTACCTATTGGCTGGCCCAGTGATCGACTCTCAAAGGCCACCAATTGTGGTTTCCTACTCTACTTTCCCATTAAAATCATTGGGAAAATGCTAAGATGAAATGGTAAACATAATACCACACCTAAGACCAATTAAATTAAAATATCTGGGTCCAGCCCTAGCCAGTTTGGCTCAGTGGATAGAGTGTCGGCCTGTGGAACAAAGGGTCCCCGGTTCGATTCCAGACAAGGGCACATACCTTGATTGCCGGCTCTTCCCTGGCCCGGACCCTGGTCAGGGCACATGCAGGAGGCAACCCAATCAATGTGTTTCTCTCACATTGATATTTCTCTCTGTCTTTCCCTCTCTCTAAAAATCAATGGAAAAATATTCTTGAGTGAGGATTAAAAAAATAAAAACGAAAATATCTGAGGTCCTAAATGATTGTGGGTGTTTTTAAAAATCTCCCCAAAGGATTTAATAGACAGCCAGAATTGAGAACTACTGCACTGACAAGAGACACAGATTTGGTCCATTTCTTCCTTGAGCCTGGAAATTCAAGGATAGAAAATCTCAATGAGCAAAACCCTTTCCTCAGGAGGAAGAGTGGAAATATCATTGAGCTGCAGAAGTCAAGGTTGAAGGGAAAGGAGAAAGAGACTCAAGTCTAAAGAGACACCTTACGTGAAAACCAATCACCCACCTATGCCTTCTGGACAAAAATATAAATCTTTATTTTTCAAAAGGGATTTACCTTATTTAAATTATTTAGGATTAATTATATGTTTGTGAATATTGTCAAATGAGAATGACTAGTGACAAGTTTAAAAATAACAAATTGAGTATCTGATGTGATAACTCTATTTGCCAAATAGAGTTAATAAAATAGAAAATCAGAGACATAAATAAATTACCCCAAATCATATGAATGAATATCTAGGTCTGTATTTCCTGAAAGAATATCCACTTTTCCACAATTTGTCTACCTTGCAGATGTTTGTAACCAGTCAGAGAAAGCACCAAATGAGGAGCTTTTCTGGACTTGACTTTGACAGGAAAGAGAGAGGAGAAGAGGGCAGTGGCCCGGAGAGGAGAACAGGGGAGGGGAGGAAACTAATTAGACATGTGGAAACCTGATACCTGAACCAATTGTCCACACTATCCTGGAATCTGTGAAAGAAAAGAAGAAAACATAAGCTGGAGACTTTAGGAACAGATTTTAAAACAAGAAAATGCAAAAGATGAATTAGAACATATTCACTGGAGGATACACAGAGACATTTGAATAACTCAGGAAGAAAGACAAGAAATAAAATCTGACTATATGCATTAAATAATCTCAGTGCCTCATCAAAGGTACCCCAATAACTGAAATTTTGAGAGCTCTCTCTGGGCACAAATTAAACTAACAAAAGGGAGTGGAGTTGATGGAAGAATTAACACAAAACCAAGGAGATAGAAGAGTCTTGTGAATCTGAACTGACAGAGCCACAGTGCCCAGGAGTGTCACTAACGACCAGTCATTCATTCAGAAAGTATTTACTAGTATTATGCCCTTTAAGGTAGCAGCTATTGCCTAGGCACGGGAGATATAATGCTTGCCACAATTGGCACAGCCACTGCTCTCAGGGTGCTTATAGCCTCCTAACGCCAACATATAAATAGGCCAACATGTAAATATGTAATTATATAAAATGTAATAAATGCTCTGAAGGAAAAACAAACAGGAAGCTTAGCACAAGGAGGCTATGACCAAGAATGGGGTCTCGGGAGAATTTTCCTAAAGTGGAGTGAATGTGTGTGAGTGACTGTGTGTGTGTGTGTGTGTGTGTGTGTGTGTGTGTGTGTGTGTATTTGGGAAAGGATCTCCCAGACGAGGACAGATAGCATGAAAAGGGTCAGAAGGGGGAAAGTCTACAGTCCCTTCAAGAAATGGCTGCCAGCTAAGGCAGAAAGATGGCCAGCCCCTGGGAGAGGATCAGGGCCTACATCATGGGAAGCCTGCTAGATTCTGGGGTGGGTCCTTCTCTACTAGGTGATTAAGCAGGAAAGTCACACGAGCAGATTTGCATGGTTAAAACTCGCTCAGGCTACAGCATGGTGCACATAGATGGAAACAAGGCAGAGGAAATAAATCAGTTCTGATGTGGTGGGAGCCGTCCAGGCAGGAGATGATGGCAGCTAGGACGGTGCTGTGGCATTGGCACTGGGGCCGTATGGACTCATTGAGACATTTAAGAAACAAAATCACCACATTTCAGAGGTTTAGTGATAGATTTGGTGTGTGTGTGTGTGGGGGGGGGTGTTCTATGACTTTTACAACAAGAAAAAAGAGTGATCAATGCTGTTTTCTGAGCCAATTTACTATATTCACTCATATATTCCTTTTGGGGGGGGGGCAGGTGAGTAGGGAGTTCCTATGACTTTTACAACAGCTACCCCCCTTTTTTTAATGCCACTTATATGGTAATAAATCTAGATCATTTGGCCTGTAGAGCATCTCATATCCTGCATCTGACTGATTACTTCCTTGTGCTATTATTATTCTCTTCCTGTACCTGCTGGGTTTTCTATAAAATAGTATCTCTGAAGGATCTATTGATTCTGGTTCAAGTTAATTTTTTCTTTTCAACTCGAATACTTCATGGGTTGCACTGTATACTTCCTGTTGTATCACATCCTGAGGAACAACATGTCAGTACACAACTTTTAGTGATGCTACAAGTGTAAGTGGTGTCAGCAAGATCCTCCCATTAAGAAGTTCCTTTCACCTTTGTAATGATTTTAGCACCCACTAAAAGTGGTTGCCTCAAGCCACTAGAAGCTTACTTAGAAGAAAGAGAATAGAGCACACAGAGATTTTAGCAAAGCATGAGTTGTCTCCAATGCCCAAGCTGTTTTAGTTTTCCTCCAGGTACCCAGGGCACTTCTCACTGGCTCCTTAATTCTTCTGACTCAAAAGGTAAACACCACAGTGCTAGCTTCAGTCCCTTTTCCTTTCTTTCCACACAGGCTCTTTTTGGTAAACTGTATCTACTCTTTTCAAACTCCTTTTACTCTATGCAAAAGTCTCACAAAACCTACTTCTAGTTTCCACCTGAGCGGCAATTTTTAGGTGCCAACTAATCCCTCTGCCATAAATCACACTTGTCACTTTTAATTTCCAAATCACTTCCAGACCCCTCTTTTTCTGCCAAGGATACCATGAGTCTCTCAGTCACCATTAACTAGTCTTGCTCCTCCTCTTCTCTCATTATCTATATCAATAATTTGACAACTCTGTGTAATTTTCCTCTAACATATTGTTCTCATTTTTCTCTTTCCAAATCACTGCCATCCCTCGAGTATAGGTCATTATCTCTTGCCAAACTATTGCAAATAGCTTCTGAAGGGCTCTCCCCGCTTTCAAGCTTTGCCCTCTCCTATCCACCCTGAACCTAGGGCTGGAAAGGGCTCCTCCAAATATAGCAAGAGTCATGTAATTCCCCTGCTCCAACAGCTTCACTGGAAATGCAAGCTATTCATGCCACTTTTAATCGGTCTCTTCTGCCTCTACTGACTGTTCCACTCAAGCATTACCCAGGCTTGTACCACTGGATGGCTGGTCTCTGAGCCTCTTCTAAGAAGTCATGCCTATAACCAATCCCACCTTCCTGAAGCTCAAACCAACCTTAATTACCAGCAACCTACTTGTTATTTTTCCTCTTCATTAAGTGATATTTTTTCCCTAAAAGATGTAAAGACTTTAACAGTTGATAACTCACTTGATTTTGAAAATGAGCTGTATGCTAATAAACACCAACTTTGTTATCATTCAAAGTGTGCGTACATTTTGGGGGGACACCCTGTATATGTATATTATTGGCAATGATTTATATCGGTTGCCCTTCCTTTCTCTAATTCTACCACCCTAAGGGAATAATTTACTGAGCTCGCTTCCATAATTGCCCTTTCCCATATGTAAAAGATGCATCCCTTTTTCCTCCTGCCTGCACATCAGTCTTATCCTACCCTTGGACTTGGATTTACACCATTGGCTCCCCTGGTTCTCAGGCCTTCAGACTATGCCTGGAATTCCACCACTGACTTTCCTGGGTCTCCAGCTGGCAGGCAGTAATTGGTGGGACTTCTCAGACTCCATAATCACTCACTTTTCTGGGCACTTAAAGTGTCTTTCTACATTAAGAATATATAGTTATGTGCCTAAAAATGACAAAGATATACATGAACGCAGTGGACCAATTTGAACAGAAAGCACTTTCATATCTATACCTGTAAACTTGGTGATGGATTTTAAACCATATATAGATGCAACTAGCTCTTCTCATATAGTTTACATAGAATTATTTCACCTCAATTTATAGAGATCTGCTTTATTCATATTAATAACAGGCTCATATCATGTGATATAGATAGTCCTTAATTTATTCTACCATTTCTATATAGGAACATTCAGTTTATTCCCTTTTTATTTTATTTTTATTCCCTTTTTATAACTACTATACACAAGGCTGGAATAACATATTTATATGAAAACCTTTATAACTCATTCCTTTATTTTTTCAAATCCATTCTGAACATGGACTCCTGGGTCAAATAGTATGCATAATTTAAATTCTAATAAAAGACAGTCAGGTTACTTTCCAAAAGTAATAATGTATTCTTATGTCAACACTACACGAAGGGAAGTATTTATTTCTATATATCTTTTATAGTAATATATTAATTTTTTAAAGATTCTGTCAAGTTATTTGAAAATTGATATCTCTTAGCAGTACCCATTCTCTAAGACCCCATCTAAAAGATAATATCTTTGATGAATCTTTTCTTCATTCTTTGATCCTAGATATCTTCCTTTCCCTCTGAAACTTTTGAAGCACGTTTTGTCCTTTTGGGGAACTTGTCATATTACACTTTATGCTGAACTGAGTTTTCTTATTTTATATCTCTATAGTATTATAACTCAAAAAGGGTAGGTCACACACTTACCTATTCTGATAACTTCCATAACATCAGCACAATGGCAGTACATGGGAGATGCTCCAATTTCTCCTTAATGGGATCCAGGTGATCAGTCAGAGAAATGGGAGCCCAAGGCTAAGAATGAAATGTATATAACTCTTTGTCCTCTTGGAGGAAATTGCATGTGGATTGCTACAAAATCCTATCACTGATAAAACAATGCAACAAAACAGATATGCCATGTTCGCTTATCAAATTTACTGCTCAAACATCTAGCGTAGGCAAAGACAATCAACGAGAGCATGAAACCATCACAATGTTTATAAGCCAGAGCATATTTTAAAAATGTGTAGGTACCTTATTTTAAAGTGAACTCTTTAAAATCAGTGGATAGAAGATAAAGATTATAATTCAGCATACAACTAAACAACTAAAATAGGGTTAACACAGATGCACTCTGGGTATGTACCAGTATTATGAGAGTTGCCCTGTGTGCATTAACCAATTACATACACACACCCCAGTACAGTAGATATTATTATTCACATGTCATATAAGGGGAATTAACTCTCCCAAGGGCATAGATTGTATATATAAGGGAACTGAATTGAAAGCCCAGGTCTGTTTGACTTTAAGCTGCCTATTATGTCCTACCTATAGAGGTATTAAAACAGAGACCAGACAACTCTGTCAGAAGTGCTAGAGGAACCATAATTCCATTAAGGTAGAGAACAGAAAGACAACATCCAAACCAGGTCGTACAACTTACTATGCTATCACAGAAGTTAGAATGTCCTCAGCATCCAAAAAATACAAGAAAACACAAGCAAGCAGGGTTCTACTTGCCATTAATTTATAAGGACAACGAATGGCCCAAAGATGACATAGATTCACTTTTTAAAATATATAAACCATGCAGGTGTAAAGGAATGAGGAACAAAATGTGTCTACAGAGTACAAACAGCACAGTCACTTAACACTGTGATGAACTTCCATTTCTGAACCTGTTCTTGGCTGACTACACCCAGTCTTCTGAACTTGAGCCACTTGTCATGTAAAATGAATGTTAAGTGCCACATCAGCCCTTCCTTACTGCTTGCTCAGAGCCTCAACCAGCTCTTCCTAGTTCGTCTGGCCTAAAGTTTTCCAAAATTACTAATGTCTGCTTATTCTCTTAAATATTGTCCTGTTAGTTTTCTCTTCCTTTGTCCTCGACACAAGAAGGCACTGATAGCATCTGAATTCAATCTCCCTCAACTGGATTGAATCAGTGGAGGTCCTTCTCTGAGCATACAGCTCCCTCCCATAAAGTCAAATCATGATAGAGACAGAGATGACAGAGATCAAAATGTGTAAGATAAGGAGCTATGATTCAGAAAGATTCAAATTCTTAAGCTTGCTGCTGTAGGATCCTGAGTAACTTACTTGATCCTCAGTTTCCTCATTTATATCAAAATCTGAATAGTATCTGCTTCATAGGATTTTGTGAGATTAAATTAGATGCTGCCTGCACAACCTATAATAAATTCCTAATTAGTGGAAGGTAATTATTATACTGGTAACTATTAGCAGAGTCAGCCACTTTTAGACAAAACTAAAAGTAAATTAAACCTCATTAAGCTTCTCAATACCATGAATATCTGTTTTAAAAACTATATAAAGATTCTTTCATTATCTGTCTAATGAAAGATAGGATTCAGCCCAATTACAACAATGAATAAGGAAATTGCTGATGGGCTCCCTTAGATTCTGAATGAACTGAGTGAAGAGAAGTATCTCACACCCTTAAGAGATGCTGGGATGCTTGCAAAACAAGATGTGTTGTGGTTATGTTCAGAAGGTTAATATCTATCTTCCAAGAAAAGAGAATGAGAGCAGAAACTTTAAGAGGAGAAATCATGCTGTGACCTGTAGCCTAGGTAGAAGACAGAATTTTGTTGGGGTCATATTGATAGCAAAATATGGAAGAAATCTCCAAGAGGGAAACATAATAAACTCATCCTCTTTTCTGTTCCCCTCCACAGACTTTAACTGCAGTGGCAGTATATCCCCATCTCATCTCGGTAATGGCACTCCATCAGTGTACTTATATTATTAAGTGGCTCTTATTGAAAGAGGTGATTGGCCATAAGCTGTATCAAATCAGAACATGTGTGTCAGCCACTGATTTAAGGCAAGATGGGTCCGTGAACTACATAAAGGGCAGCAGGTGGGCCAGAAAGGGCAGGTGGGCCAGAAGGCCATCTCTTAATAGATTTGAGAGGGAGAGTATTGAAGTAAAGTGGCATAAAACAAGCTAGGAACTTCGCCACCAGTTCTCAGGAGTGGGGAAAGATGGTTTAAGTTGAGAGATTAGGCAGCCCACTAGAGGGTTTGAATAGAATTAACACAACTGGATATAGACAGAGAATGTAAAATTAAACTAATGGAGAAACAAATTATTAATTTTCTAGAGCACAAATCTGCTTCAATTGGAAGTGCTTTTGACAAATAGGACCAAAATGGTGTAGTTGCTTTCATTTGCTATGAATCATTTAAAACAGACCTCGGACTGCAATGCATCAGAACGAGCTAAATCTGCCTATATCTGGTTTTGTCATTGCAATAGCATACAACCTTTCCCTTTATTTTAATTACACTCCAGGTCCTTGCAGTCTAACTTCTTCTGAGCCTGAATCCCTGGTTTACGCCAACCCATTAAGCCATTTTAAGCCTATAATTTTACAAGGGTCTCTAGGTAAACAATAACCAGCATTCATTTGGCATTTATATTTATGAAAGTAGGCTGTTGATAATTTTATTTCTTTTGTTTTCCTTAAAGTAATTAAGTTAGTTCATTCCTTTATGTCACGTGTAAAAAACATTTTACTTGTCTCTATTCTATACCATCATTCCAGATGGTATTTCAGAAGGATCTTAGGAAAAATTACAGAATTCTGAACAATGTATGAACTTTGGTTAATATTAATGTATCAATATTGTTCATTAATTGTGACAATGTACTATATTAATATAAGATATAAATACTAAGAGAAACTATATGAAGGTACATGGGAACTATCTGTACTATCCTTACAATTTTCCTTTAAAACCCAAAGTATTCTAAAATAAAATGCCTATTTTTTTTAAGTCAGCAGTTTAGAAACAGATTTTTTTGTGATAACCTTGTTCCAAGGAAAATTCTAGAAGTATAGACCTGATGCTCCTAACTCTACTTGGTATAAGGATAAGGAATGAGGAACCTAATAGACAAAATATTGGTAGAAGTCTTAATCCACCAAGGTCTGTTTTTGTTATTCCACATGTAAGTAATCTATCAATTAAGAAATTAGAGAACTGTGCCTTAAAAAATACAAACAGATTTTCTTAAAGTTACCAAAAATTAAAAATTTAGCCATGTTTAATTTTTTAAAGGCTGAAAATCAAACAACCTTCTGCTGCAAAATGCAATCTTAATCAGGTAATACCAATTAAGTGTCTCGTTAAGCATACTAAACTTCTGTACTTAGAGAAAGCCAAGAATATCAGACCAAATAGTAATTATCATTTCACACTCCATAGATGGATGATCTTGCAACCAAAAGAAGAGTAAATTAAAAGGAGCTCAGTGCCACTGCTATTAATTCTATCAAAAAACCTGTAATATCATTAAGCAGAGAAGAGGCCAGTGGTAACAGACTCATGTACACACAGTTCAGTAACCTGGTCACTAAATAATACGCAAGCTACCTAACAAAGGGCTCTACAATACAGATATAAGGAGAGGATAGCCCTAAATTGCTCTGACTATCTACCTCAACCTGCTCTTTCCACACCTGGAAATGTACTTCTTTTTGCAACAATCTTGCATCTCCCATCAGGCTGCTGAGCTGAAAAATTTGAAAGGGATCTAAGGCTACTGTAAGCCATTTGAGTTCAGTAAAATCAGGCCACTTTCAAAGCGATCCTATTGAACGTCAGGTTTGAGTCAAGGTTTTAATTTCACAGTAGATTTAACTGGAGAGATTTAATTTTATCAAATTAAAAACTTATGCCTCACAACAATCGCCCAGCCCTCCGGGAGTGAACTCGGAGAAAGTTTGATCAGAGCATCAACTAGAAAGAATTATGCCAGGTGCCCTAGTTTAACTCTGAGGCTTAGGATGGAAGAAAATGAAGTATTAACACTCTAAAAAGAACACCATTCTTGCTTACTGCAGTCAATATTTTCAAATGAAGGGCACCCATCTACACTCAGCCCACTCCTCCACTTTTATACAGGAGGAACACAAATAGTGTCCAAGAAACTCCCAGTGATTGAGAGGGGAGAAAAATTGTTAATATCAGTAATCAATAATATGCTAGTGTCTTCCATGCCTGTAGCATGGGTGAGATAAGAGAATACAAACCAGCTGTGCAATATAATCATGCCAAGGGAAAAAGAAGAGGGAGGAAGCAAGGCAACAGATACCAGCCGATGAGAAAAATGCTGAGTAGAGAATAAAATGAGTTGTGACTAATATTAATACATCACTAGCATGTGGCAGACACTGTGATTGACCCCCATATACATTATGTCATACTCACAATGACCCTACAATCTAGATATCATTCAGACTGTAAAGTGGAAAATCTGAGCGTCGCTGGGGTTTAACTGGCTTGCTCTAGAAGCCTTTTGAAATCCTAGACATAAAACAAAATCCAAGGTCTGTTTAACTTCCAGAGTCTTTGCTTTTTCCATTAAATTATCCTGCCTATCCAAGGAAGAAAGTCAGCATCTGGGTAATGTAATCAGTAAAATAAAGTGGGCTTATTTATCTATAAACCTTAATTCCTGATCTAGGTTGTAAACTCTTTAAGACAAAGACCAACAGGTTCATGTGCTTCTAGGGATAATAATATTTTACATTTATATAAACTTGATGAATCAAAAAATATGCTCCAATAAAAATTTGAGTTTGTAGGAGCTGAATTAAGACATTCCACAGATAAAATAAAATATTGGTGCTCTGTTACATAGTAAAAAGTTGATCTGTCAATCTGTGCATCTGCATTTGAGATTGCATATTCTATGGCATATACATTATAGATCAATTAAGATAGTGAGTAAATAGTAAAGGAAAATGGGTACTGGTTTTTACTTCTGATTATGTTAGCTGTAGCAGACCTACAGTACTTTTAAGAACAACATGAAAATTCAGCTAAAACATAAAAAATTTATCCCAAGGAATTTGATTGCTGTTAAAAAAAAAAAAGAAAGAAAACTTCAGGGGTTCAAATCCTGGAGAGAAGAACATTCAGTAAAAGAGTCAAATATTTTGTGTCCAGCTTCTCTCCGTGAGGCATATATATTTTCTTTTATGGAGGGAGGCTGGGAAACCAATGAAATCATCAGAGAATTCAGGAGCCTTTCAAAACTCAGCAGACAAAAATTGAAAGTTGGGGTTCTGACTTAGGCAGGAATGAAGAGGCCAAGATTTCCTAAAGAATGAAGATGCAAAGAAATCAAACCAACAAACAATGGCTTTCCCTCAGTATATCTGGTAAATACCTAAGCTACACTACACGAGGTAAGGGTCTAGAAAGCTAATAAGAAGTAGCTGAAAAACTTTGTAAATTTTGTGTAGTCTTATGGTACATAAAAATAAAAGCTGGACTTAAGTACCTAAACAAACAAATTGAGTCCCATGCAGTAATATTATATAGCTATGAGAATTTGATTCATGAAATACTATGAATTAATCCAACAAACATGGTGTTGAGACACATACAGCTAGTTACAAAAAAAAAAAAGATATCTTCACTTATATAAACTTCAAGAATAGGCAAAGTTAATCTATTGTGATAAAACTCGATCAAGAGAATTATTATCTTTGGTGGACTAGTGAGTAGGAGAAGGTAAAAAGAGGTGCTTTCCAGGTACTAATAAGTTTTAGTTCTTGATATAGGTGTACTCACTGGAGAAAATTCAATAAACTGTAAACTTGTGATTTATGTACTTTTTTCCCTATTAATATTTTAATGAAACAAAATTTACTTACACACAAGAAATCTTATTTATCTACTGTCCTTTGCCTGTTAACAGAAAATAAAAGAAGACGAGATGAATGCACATATAAAATAGACATTTTTTGAAAACTTAGAAATACGTCTTTAAAATTCATTAAATATTTAAAAGTGCAGTGCTCTGTATAAACATAGGTTACATTTTGAGCCTCCAGAAAATGCAGTACTGGTAAGAATGCTAGTACTTACCAAACAAACATGGTAAGTTTATTAATAAACATTTCACAATGTCCTACAAAGAATATCATGAAATTAAAATATTCCTACATCTAAACTCTGAACCATTTTCTATTTTCCTATGTGTTTTCACATTTAGATATCATTTAAAGATCTCATTCATTTAATGAGATAGCTCACTTAAAGCTATCTCATTAATATCTCCATGAAGAAGGAAAAAAAAAGATTTTTTTCACTTCCACTTGATAAATGAAATGAAATAAAATAAATCAGGTGAGTTTATTTGTTCATGCTTGCATGACTAGTAGCTGGCTGAAGTGAACATCTATTGTTTTGGCCTTCTCGGGATCTTTTCCCGTATATTTTAATTTCAGTACCTCCCCCCTTTCCTCTTTGTCATTTTGGTACTATAAATCAAGGTCTCTCACCACCATCCCTTGTCTGGTCATCCTTTCAACCAATCAAAGCATAATATGCTAATGATATTCTAAGACTGCTCAACTGCTCGCTATGACATTCACTGACCACCAGGGGGCAGACAGTTGACTGGTCGACCAGTCACTATGATGTGCACTGACCAACAGGGGGCAGATGCTCCGACCAGCAGGTTAGCTTGCTGCTGGGGTCCAGCTGATCGGGACTGAGTGAGACGGGCTGGACATGCCCTAGAGCCCTCCCGCACTCCATCCCTGGCTGGCCAACCTCCAGGACCCCTTGGGGGATGTCGGAGAGCCAGTTTCTACCCGATCCCACAGGCCAGGCCACGGGACCCCACTGGTGCATGAATTCGTGCACCGGGCCTCTAGTATGAAACTAATAAGCAAAGTTAATCAGATTCTATCTCCTAAGTGTACTACTAGCAGCACCCTAAAAAAAGACTGCCCATTAATGTCTGCTATCCAGTTGATAAGCCTCTCAGCATCTAGACTAATTTCCTATGATCTTAGTGTTCAACTCTTACTTTGACTATAGATTATTCAGTATCCCTTTAGATTAGTTAGCCACAGTTAGTTTCTGTTGTTTTCAACCAAGAATGCTAATGATTTCTGTGGACTACCAGTAAATTATAAGGCCAGATCTATAACCCAAATTTCACTCCAAGGTTCCTGCTTACCAAGGAACATTTCATGTGTGCCACAAAGAAATACTACTACCATTCAATAGGAAAAATGACCAAAAGTTGAATGAATAAAAGAATACACACACACACACACACACACACACACACACACACATATATGTGTGTGTGTATATATATGTGTGTGTGTATATATATATATATATATATATACATATATATATATATATACATATACATATATATATATATTAGTAACTGAAGCTAGAAATTAATAAATTTGAATAGGGATATGATAATGTTGAAGAAATTTTTAAAAATATAATTGAGATTTTTATTCAATAATGTCAGAGTACTGTGATAACTGTACAGAAGAAATCTTGGGTTTCCACAGATGATGATTTAATTATTAATATTTTAAGATTAGCCCAAAATTGTGCAATGAAAATAACCTCAGCTCTAAACCCAGAAAATCCAATTTAAAAGTTTTAAGCTTATGTTTACAAATTAGCTGATGTTTTTTTCTGGAAAAAAATCTTTTTTTATTCAAATTGATAGCCTTAGCTCACCTAAATCATTATTTTTCTCAGAAAACCAAGGAAAATGCAAATGGGACTCAATTATACAGGATGTGCAAAGAAATAGCAGAAATACAATGTGAAGCAAGTGAGGAAGTGATGGGTGATTTTTTTAATAGGGTAAAATTTATTAGTAAAACTAGTTTACGTCAATAAAAAGTCTAATATTTCAAAAAGGAAGAAAAGTCTAAAAAAGTAAAATCCACTGCAATAATAAAGAAGCTGACAATATTGTCAGTTGTAATTCACTTGAGAAGCTCTAATTGGGAAAGTTAAGTTTATTTTTTTGCTAAGAAAAATATGATCAATTGTACAAATACAAAACAAACAAAAAAAAAACAAAAAAAAGCCCAAGAAGCCAACAAACATTGTATAAATTTGTCGGCATTCTTTGAAGGCCCTTAAGGGTTCAAAATTCTAAGAGAAGGGTATTGTTAACCTGAAACTATGTTACTTCATAGCAATGATTCAACAATGATTCCTCTTTTCTTAAATGAATCTTTGGGCTAGATCAAATTATGAGCCAATAAACCAAGGTGAAGCGTCCTTAAATAATTCATCAAATAGCAGTGTCCATTAACCCTTTGATAACAGAGTCTGCAACTGACAGACTTATCAATGCTATCATAAAGCACACTGGCCAAATCCACATGCAAGGTTGATTAGGCTTGGCTTAAAACGTGAAAACAACACAGAGAAGACTCAAAGGGAGCTCTAAAGGCTTCTTGGGTACTCGGTCACTTATTTGTTCCTATCTCTTCGAGTCTTTTTTCATTCCCTCCACCTGTCCATTCATAATGGTAGTCCAGCATGAGCATGATCAAAAAACCCACTAATTCTCACTCAGCCTCAAATGATTTTTTTCTTTTCTCCTTGCCTACACAGGACCATTCTCAAGTTATTACCCCATAAATCCCTCCCATATCAACCGTAAAACATTGTGAGTTTTTAAAGGTCTCCATACCAAGTAGAATTATTATTCTGAGAAGATGTTCTGGGATTCTGTGAAAGGGGAGTTATTTTTATTCAGTCTCTGTGGGAAAAAGATATTGATCAAGTTCCTTGGAGAATAAGACTTCTGAGAGCATAGGACAAGATAAATTCCAAGATACAAATAGCTCAATAGCAATCATGTGAAGAGGAAGTCTAACTTATCTGGATACTAAAATAGCCTTCTCTTCTCTTTCCATGCACAAAACCTTTAGAGGGAAATTGATGCTTTCTAGTTGGCCTGTCCTCAAGCTGACCTTTTACCCTTGACCTTCCTCCATATCCTTATTGAGCATCTATTTTTTCCATCATTCAATGTACAAAATTAGCTTCTATACAAACTATTTGCTTGTCCCCAGTATATGATGATACTAAGGCTCCTCCAGGCTCTGAGGTTACTGGCTTCCAAAAAGAGAATTACTGTGAGTGAATTTTGGCATGGAAGTAGCCCATGGAATTTAAGTTCCAAAGTTACAGACCCTAGCTAGACTTGATCCCACATTTGCCAGGTAGGCCAGCAGGACTGGGAGAAAGAGATAGGAGTTTGTTTATGGGCATATATATTTCAGCAAGGAAGTCTATAGATTTAAAGGGACAGAGAGCCTGTGGGTGGTGAGTGCTACAGAATTTGGGGGTGGGGGGGAGTAGAGAGAAAGGGCAGAACTTCCTTCAAGAGAGGTAACCTTTCTCTTTCTTCCCAGGCCCCAATGGAGGGTAGAAAACTACCTATCAAACCAAAACATTTTTCCTGCTGCATTCACCTAGCTCCTGTTGTGGTCATGGAAAAAAATTCTATGTGTTAGTGATCCTCTCCCCTCAATAGAAGAACCCATTCCTGCCAGGCAAGAGCTCCGAGAGGATTCCTCCTTGCCATTTCCTCCCACCTCTTTTCCACACTCCCCAGTCTTCTGAGATGCTTCTATGTCCTTACACTTACAGAGCATCCTACCAATGCCAGGTAAGAAGTCAGAAGAAATAGATGTTGATTTCTACAGGTGTAATGCTGCTCTCCCTGTTACTAATTCAATCCTTATGTGTTTTCTGAGAATCTACAATGTGTTTAGCCCATTTCTAGGAATTTGAGAGGATTCATAATTAGCATAGCACATCTGTTGCAAGCAAGACTATGAGCAACTTGAAGAAATAACATGTATACACAAATAAGAATTAATAGAAGTCTTTTACAAAGTCCTAGAATTTTACAGTACAAGTTAGAATTTTAGGAGAAGCATGTCAGGAAGGATGGTACTTTTCAAGGAAGGGTTTATGGAGAAAGTACAATTTTTAAATTATTTTTTAAACAAGGTTTTATTATGATCACAAAAGCAATACATACTCTAAAGAATTCAAACAATACATAAATATAATAAAAGTTAAATTTCCTCCCCAAGATCGCACTCCTCAAGAAATAGCTACTATTAAAAATATGGCTTATACTTGTTTGTCTTTTTTTCCTCATTATATATACACATATCAGATTTTACTTCTACTGCAGTTCTATTTTTATTTATAGTATACCTTGATCATGTTTCCTCACCAGGACACAGCTGTACCTCATTTTTTAAAACTTTCTACATGATATATTATAGTATAGATATAGGAGAAAAATGTTGGGCTGAAATATACACAGAGAAAAAGAGGCAATGTTTTAGTGGAAGAGACAGAAAACAGGACTGAGCATAGAATATTCCTGAGACTGAGAAAATGGCCATCGGACTAGAGGAATGATAGATGTGAGGATAGAGACAGTGTTGGATTATAAGGAGTCTTGAAAATCAAGCAACAAAAAATTTTAGACTTGGCTAAAAGCAGAGATTCTATGAGCCCCTGTAACTCTGGGGAAACTACCCACTTTAATGCACCATGTTTCTGTGACAAAGTCAGAGGCTGAGCATATCAGACTTTGCTCCACACATCAAAATGTAGAATATTAATTTAAAGAGTAAACAATATTAAAAAGCCGCTGCATTTACATCATGGTAGTGCAGTAAAAGCAACTGAACCCGAGAAGTGTAATTTATTAAAACCCGTAGCTAGGCATTAGATGGAATGTTCTCCTGTGGACTCAACAGGAAGTTGATTTAAAAAGTAACACTAGCTCTGGCCAGGTAACTCAGTTAGAGTGTCATCCCAATACACCAACCTCCAGGAGGTTGTGGGTTTGATCCCTGGTCAGAGCACATATAAGAATTGACTGATGAAGGCATAAATAAGTGGAACAACAAATTGATGTTTTCCTCTCTCTCTCTCTAAAGTCAATAAATTTTTAAAAATTTTAAATAAATAAAGTATAACACTAGAATTGGCTCCAAAACTGCTTATCATAGCCCCTTGCTTACTTCTCACCGTGTGTGTGTGTGTGTGTGTGTGTGTGTGTGTGTGTGTGTGTTTATTTTGTCACTGACTGAGATCATTCCCTGGTTTGTTTCATTTAAATCCAGCTGACTCTGGTTGACTGAATTGGTGACTGCTTTGGAAGACAAGAAATGGAAGGCAAAAATCTCCCAGTTCCTGCTGTGGCTCAGTACATACACTAAAAACAGGCCTCCAACAAAAGTAATAGTGCCCTAGGAGTATAAAAACCTGACAATCTATTCTGTATATGTCTGTATAATTTGCATTTTTTAATTTTTATATATTTTTGTACTACATGTATAACATAAAGTGGTTTTAAATATTAAGAAATAATTTTTATCTTTATTTTTGAGATTATTACAGATGTACCTCTTTTTTCCCCCCATAGTTCCCCTCCACCCAGTTCCCACCCCACCCCAGGCCCTTGCCACCCTATTGTCTGTGTCCATAGGTAATGATACATGCATATAAGATCTTTGTCTAATCTCTTCCCACACCCCCCATAACCTCTTTCCTCTGAGAATCGTCAATCTGTTCCATTTCCATGCCCCTGATTCTATTCCATTCACCAGTTTATTCTGTTCATCAGATTTTTTATTCATTTGACTTTTAGATTCACTTGTTGATAGATATGTATTTGTTGTCACTTTGTTGTTCATAATTTTTTATCTCTACCTTTTTCTTCTTCCTCCTCTTCTTAAAGAATAGCCTTCAGCATTTCATATAATACTGGTTTGGTGGTGATGAGCTCCTTTAGCTTTTTCTTGTCTGTGAAGCTCTTTATCTGACCTTCAATTCTAAATGAGAGCTTTGCTGGGTAGAGTATTCTTGGTTGTAGGTTCTTGCTATTCATCACTTTGAATATTTCTTGCCACTCCCTTCTGGCCTGCATAATCAGCTGACAGTTGTATGGGTACTCCCTTGTAGGTAACTAACTGTTTTTTTCTTGCTGCTTTTAAGATTCTCTCTTTGTCTTTTGCCCTTTGAAAATAAAATATTCATTCACTTCTATCCCAGTAGACTTTTTCTCTGATTATAAATTTTGTTCCTTTTCCCTTATCCTTGCAAATTCTACTTTATGATCTCTAGCGTAATTATTTAGATGTATTTTTCTATGGGGAAATACTAAATCCTTTTTAAAATCCTTATAATAGGTGTTAAAATCAGTGTTCACTGCAATAAAGTTATTAATTTAACTAGGTCAACAAATGAGAATAATAAAAATTAATTGAATTCCTTTTGCTTCTGTTATGAGACCTTTCTTCAAGCCTCTTAGATGTGTTTCTCACCCATTCTCCTGCCTGCTGTATTGAGATGCCCTCTTGTGTGACATCTACTCAAGGTCATTGTAACTGTTTTAAAATTTAATCTGGGGAACTATGTGATTCCATTGTATGAGTTTGGCCTAGAATCTGGCTCAAACATTTGTTCAACTATAAATTATGTGACAAATTTGTCCAAACTTACACAAGTATTTGCTCTAGACACTAGAAATTTAACAGTGAACAAATAGAAAATGCCCTGTCCTACATAAAGTTTACATTCAAGTTGAAGGTGAAAATCATAGTATCAAAGAAATCTCCTCAGAACTAAGATTTCTTGCTCTCAGGTCTTAAAGAATGACTTGGGGCATATATTACCTTTATATATTAGATGACGATTTCTACAAAGCATAGATGCCAAATATGCTTTGTAGAAATAAATAAATAAACAACAACAAAATTTTCCTCTTGAAGTTTGCCTGGGTAAGGGCCTAGGTAAGGTAAGAAGGTTTTTACTCCAGTGCCATAAAAATCCAGCCCTGAGGTATCCAGGATAAAAATCTCCATTTGGCAGTCATTGATAAAGTGACAGAAGCTTCAGGATTGTTTTTGGTACCATAACTAATGCAGCTTGACTTTCCTTACTTGACTTAAATCTTATGTACATGATGAACATATTGATGATTATCTGGCCTTAGGTATAGAATAATCCTCTTCACCACTTTTTCCTATACTGGCTAAACCACTTTTGTGGGATCTGGACATGCCCAATACTGAATATGTGGTAATCTTCCCTGGCTGAGAGGGCAGAAAAGAGCATGAGGGAACAATATCAACCTTTATACTTTCTGCACCCCTGGCCCCAGCATAGTAGATGTCTATGGATCTGTCAGTGTTTCTCCTCAGAATCAATATATATTAGACCCAGCCAGAAAGCTCAGAGGTTGAGCATTGACCTATGAAACAAGAGATCATGATTTGATTCCCAGTCAGGGCACATGCCTGGGTTGCAGGCGCAATCCCCAGTGGGGGGTATGCAGGAGGCATTCAATCAATGATTCTTTCTCATCATTGATGTTTCTATCTCTCTCTCCCCCTCTCCCTTCCTCTCTGAAATCAATAAAAATATATTTTTTGTTTTACAAAAATATGTTAATAAATGTTCCTCCTAGTATAGAGACCCCTAGTGAGGGCTTCCTTTACACAGAGTTAAGGAAAGTAAAGAAATAGTATTAGGTCTTAGACAATCATCCAAATAGAATGAAAATAATATCAAAACATAAGCCGCCTCAGTGACTAGGACTTACTATTGACCAATGAAACATGTAAACCCTGATCTCACTGGTCTTTTCTCCCAAGACTGCTAAGTAAGTAAAGAGGAGTATCTTTCATTGACTTATTTCTCCAAAATAAGCATCTAGTATATCATTAGCTAAATTCTGTTATCTTGATCAAGAAAACAACCTTCATCTTGAATATATCAGAATGTTCCTTTGTAAAAATCATATAAGCCAATACAAAATTATATTTGATCAGTTATATGTAGTACATCAAAACATTCTTACCATTCGAACCTTGACTATCAATAAGCTTCTGGCTTCTATCTTTTTCCAAAAGATAAATTTAGAGATAAGTTACTTGGGATCACTAAGAGAATCTAGAAAGGCAGTTACATTTAAAATCACTATTCAAAAACCAATGCAAGTTTTACTTCTAATATGGAGAAGAGAGTGACAAACAAAACAGTGCCCCTGAAAATAATAGCTATAAACTCAGGACAAAATACAAAATGCAATGACCTAAAGTGACTAGAAAGTGACCAAAGTCATAAAGATTTGGAGAGAAGCAAAAATTGGAGCAAGGGATTTCCCTTGCTGATGTCTTTTCCTCTAGGGTAGCTAAAACTCTAATGAAAAGCTTGCCATCTTTCTAATCAGAGGAACTGATGGGGTCGGGGTAGGTGGTGGGGAAGGAAGCCCAGGGAACCCAGGTCTACCAGAAATTGAGAGAGAGACCCGAGAAAAGAGAAATCCATAGAAAAGTAACCCTAATTTCATGTTTAAACTCTGCTCAAATCTCTGACTGACCTCTGATGCACTCATTTATGAAGAAAACAGAAAGCATCTTTCAGCCAAGGCTTAAAGAACTACATTAAGATCTGAGCTACTCGCCACCACAGTCATGAAACTTTTCAGTTCCAATCTAGCCAAGTTAAATGCCTGTTGTATTACTTTTCTAGGTCTGCCATAACAAAGTACTGTGGACTGGATGCTTAAACAACAGACATTTATTTTCTCACAATTCTGGAGGCTAAAAGTCCAAAATAGAGGAATTGCCATAGTGGGGTTCTTCTGATACCTCTCTCCTTAGCTCTCAGATGGTCATCTTCTCCCTGTGCCTTCACATGATCTTTCTTCCACATGTATGTCTGTGTCTATGCTTCCTATTCTTATAAGGACTCATATTGGATTAGAGCTCACACTAATAACTTTATTTTTAACTCAATTACTATTACATAATCACAAAAATGGCCACATTCTGAGGTATTGAGGATTAGGATTTCAACATATTAATTTGGGGGGAACAAAATTCATCCCGTAACATGCTAAAACATTCAGAGTCTTAGAAAAATGTAACAAAATTCAGAATATCCACAATACAACATTCAAAATGTCCACTACATAAACCAAAATTACTTGACATATGAAGATCCGAGAAAAATATGACCCAATCTCAGGAGAAAAGCCAATCAACAGATACTAGTCTCAAGATAAATCAGCTGTTGGAATTATCAGATAGGGACTTTAAAGCAGAAATTATAACTATTCACAGTAAGATAAAATGCTTGTAATGAATGAGAGTATATCTCAGCAGAGAACTATATAATAACTCAAACCAAATAGGTATAAAGCAATTGCATTTATATCTATAAGCAACAATTAGAAAATAAAATATTTATAGAAAGTACAGAATAGGGAATATAACCAATAATGTTGTAATAATTATGTATGGTGCCAGGTGGTTACTTAAAATATCAGGAGGTCCACCTGATTGTCTAATCACTATTGTACACCTGGAAACAATATAAAATAACAGTTAATGTAAACTGTAAATGTAAGATAAAAAGATAAAAAATTTAAAGAGTATGTTAACAACAAAAACATACATATATAGGAGTATTCTAACAAATACGTATAAGAACATAGGGAAGAATCATATTATTTCCTCGAGAGAGATATTAAGGGTCAATAAATAAAATATCATGTTTTTGGAAGTTTTAATATTGTAAAATTGTAAATTTTCTAAATTGGTTTATAGATTTAATACAATCACAATCAGAATCTCAGCAGGTTAGATTGTAGAACTCGATAGCAGATTTTAAAATTTACATGGAAGTGAAATTAACAAAAAATAGCCATGTTACACCTGAAAAGAAAAGGTGGTTGATTTGCCATAAGTATCAGATATGACATTTTAAAGTAATTAAGATAATGGTGCAGAGAAACAGAATAAAAATTCCAGGAACATAACTTCATTAGATGCTTGGTTTATGACAGTTGTCATTGCAGCGAACTGGGATATAGGTTTCAAAATTATTTTAAATTTTTCTAACACTGCCTACAAAAAATCAATTTCGTGTTTATTAACCACATAAATAAAAAAGTGGAAATTATAATTATTTTTAAAATATTACATTAAAATTCTTTAAAAAAACATTTTCTGTCCTCAGGGTAAGAAAGCTTTTCTAAGCAAGACACACACACACACACACACACACACACACACTACTCCACTAATCTTAAAGAAACAGTCATCAGTCTGAATGGTTTTACTTTGACCACATAACCTCCATCCCCCAAGGTTGGCACCCAAACCCTGTACCTACAATTTTTCCAGTGGGAAAATGAGAACTCAAGGTGACCATCTAGCTTTCCTAGCATCCTAGGATCTTTTCTGGGAGGTTCACTTAGATAATGCACCACAGGGATCACTGAGGGAATCGACCAGAGATAGAGAAGTGGGTGCAAGGCTCATAGTAACTAGCATATACACTGAGTGGCCAGATTATTATGATCTCTGAATGAATAATAATCTGGCCACTCAGTGTATATCCTATATAATAAAAGGCTAATATGCAAATTGTCCCCTCGGTCAGGAGTTCGACCAGCAGGCAGGCCGGCCAACCGCCCATGTCCCCTCCCTCTGGCCAGGCTGGTCGGACCCCACCCATGCATGAATTAATGCACCGGGCCTCTAATACACACACACACACACACACACACACACACACACACACACACACACACACACACTGAGTGGCCAGATTATTATGTGTTCAGAGATCATAGTAATCTGGCCACTCTGTGTAGGCCTTGGCCTATGTTTCTGCTGACCTCTGCATCTGAGCAGAGATCCCAAATGGTGGCTCAGCTCATTCACTAAGCAGAACAAGTTGCCCTGTCTGGCAAGGCGACAGGGTTGGCAGTTCTTCCCAGTTTGGGCTGCAGGTCAACAGGCCATTCGGGCCATAAAGCACATTCTAGATCAACACCTGGTCCTGCCCAACAGCTTAGCATAGCCTCCAGTCCCTCTTGATCAGGAAGCCTGGCCTGAGATGCTGGGGAGCCATGCAGTATTATCCTATGGCCTGCTAGGGAAGGGAAACAAGTCAGTCACCTCGTCTAAGGACTGAGGGAGGCCAGAAAAGGAGATGGAAATGCAGAGACACCAATGTGAGAATACACTATCACAAACAACCAGGTAAACATGACACCACCAGAGGCTAGCATTACCCTGACACCAAAGCCACACAAGGTCACTACAGGAAAAGAAAACGACAGACCAATATCTATGATAAATATGGATTCAAAAATTCTCAACAAAATAGTAGCACACCAATTCAACAAAATTTGGTTTTTAAAGAATCTGAAAGAATTATACCCCATGACCAAGTGGAACTTATCCCTGGGATACAAGCATGGTTTAATATGCATAAATCAACAAATGGGATATGCCACATTAATAGAATAAAAGATAAAAATCTCAATAGATGTAGAAAAAGCATTTGACAAAATTCAACATTCTTTCATGATAAAAACACTCAATAAATTAAATATAGAAAGAGCATATCTTAACATAAGCAAGGTCGTATATGACAAGCCTACAACTAACATCATACTTAGTGAAAGAATGAAAACTTTTCCTCTAAAATCAGAAGCAAGACAAGAGTGCCTACTCTCAACACTCCTATTCAACATAGCAGTAGAATTCCTAGTCATAACATTTAGCAAAAAATAAAATCCTAATATATAAAAACCCAGGGTCCATGACATCCAAAACAACCGAAGACTCAACCCACCAAAAGTCAGTCCTGCAGTCAGTGCTGGGTTGCCATGATGACCCAGCACTGACTGCTACTGCTGCTGCTGTGGGCGTGGTGACCAAGTACTGACTGCCGAGGTGGCTGCAGATCAGGCCCGGAGAGAGGCCCAAGGATAGAGAGGCAGGGTCTGATCCACAGCCTCCGTGGCAGCTGTTGATCAGCTGTTGCCTCTCTCTTTCCAGGCTTCACCAGCAGCTGTGCCTCAGTTTCCCTCTGGGCCTCTGCGGGGGCTGCTGATCAGCCCCGCCTCTCTGATCAGGCCTGGAGATAGGCCAAGAGATGCTGATTGGCATAGAAACCGACTACTCAGAACCTAATCTGAGTGAACTGCGAAGGCAGAAACTAAGGTGGGGGCTGAGGAGGTGTTTTAAGGGCAACAGCTGTTTGGTATAAGGTGTAAGAAAGCGGTTCAATTTTTTAATGACCAGTTTGGCAGTATAGTGCATATGGCTGGCTATCAGTTCAGGTATAGGGATTATGTGTCTTTGTCTGCCAAGAGCATCTCCTCCTGCTGAAAAAGGCTTTTCCCCCCATTTAAGCAATCCTATCCTATATACTCTATCTATACTACTAAAAGGGTAATATGCTAATTAGACCGGGTCGACCAGGCATCTTCCAGATGTCTGACTTCCTTCCAGACAAAGCCATAGTGGTGGGGGCCAAGGCAGAGAGGGCAGTTGGGGACGAGATCAGGCCAGCAGGGGAGGGCCATTGGGGGCGAGATCAGGCTGGCAGGGGAGGGCAGTTAGGGGCAATCAGGCAGGCAGGGGAGAGCAGTTAGGCAGGTGAGCGGTTAGGAGCCAGTGGTCCCCAATTGGAGAGGGTGCTGGATGGGCTGAGGGACCCCCCACCCCGTGCACAAATTTCATGCACCACACCACTAGTAAAATAATAAGAGGCATACAAATTTGAAAGGACAGGATCATATAAATAGAAAGTCCTATAGATTACACCAAAAAGCTGTCAGAACTAATAAGGGAATTCAGTAAAGTTTTGGGATACAAAAATCAATTGTGTCTGTAATTTATTTGACATTCCTCCCACAAAAATTTAAATCTAATCCCTCTCACCTTGACTATGGGTTGTTTGCTTCTATTAAGTGGAATGTGGCAGAAGTGATTATCAGGGATTAGTTATAAATGATGATGCAGAGATACAACTTCCTCTTGACTCTCTCTCTCTATTAAAATGTGTGCCAAAGAAGTCCTGATCTGTCATGTAAAAAGTCTATGGAATCTGCCATGCTGGAGAAACCAGATAGAGAGACAACATGGGGGCAATTAAAGAGGAACATCTGAAGACACCCCGCTGTCTCAGCCCCATCTAGTTGAGTCCTCCTAGTTCAGGTATAAGACATGTGAGTGACTGAGCTTTCAAACGATGCCAGCTCCAGCTTTGGAGCCACCCAGCCGATTCTGAGTAGGGGAAAAGTGTGTTACTCCAGGAAGCTCTGCCCAAATTTCAGATTTGGGGGGGGGGGGGTGGAAATCAATTTCATTATGATTATCCTTATTCTTATTCTTAGCCACTAAGATGGAGTACTGCTATAATAAAATCTAAAATATGTGGCTTTGGGACTAAGTAGAGAAAGAAATTAAAGTAACTTGGGGACACTGTTAGGCAAAGCCTAGTTAACCAAAAAGAGGCTGTGTGTGAGTGTTTAAAAGAAATTAAGAAAAATGTTGTTGAGCATGGAATAAGGTGGAAATAGAAAATGTACCTAATGAGGTGGATAATCGGCTGAGGGGATTCCCAGGCAGAGTATTTAAAGAAGCCACCTGACTCGTGTGTATGCACACACGCATGCGCAGCCCATAGTAGAGTGCGAAAGGACAGAGATAAAGTACTGAAATAACCATTTTATATATATAGGGAGCCAGGACTTTCTGAATTTGAAAATAAAACGTTTTTAGTCTGTCTCTCAGATGGCAAATGATGCTAAAATTAAGAATGGCTTCATGGGAAAGAGTAATTCCAGGGTGTTGTAGGAAAATACGATCTAAATATGCCACCAAGTTGCCCTGGCCGGCTCATCTAGTGTGAGTGGTGTCCCAAATACCAAAACGTTTTAGGTTCAATGCCCAGTCAGGGCACATACCTAGGTTTTGGTTTCAATCCCCAATCTGGATGTGAACGGGAAGCAACCGATTGATGTTTCTCTCACATCGATGTTTCTCCCTCTCTCTCCCTTCCTCTCTCTCTAAAAAATCAATAAAAACATATCCTCAAGTAAGGATAAAAATATAATAAAATGAAGATGCAATCAAGTGTATGACTTTAGAACTTTCAGAAAAATTAAGATGGGAGCCTCAAGTAGAAAAATATAAAGCCCCTCTAATGATTTAAAGAACATGCCTGTAGATCCTCTTCACTGACCAATAGGACTTCTAATAACCCTAAGTATATTGCCCTATTGCTATCTTTAGAAAGCCCAAGGTAGATAGTACTTCTGTCAATGAGATTTGTGGGTGTGGCTTTTGACCAAAGAAGTGAATCCAGCAAGATTCCTAAGAGGCCCATAAAGTTTTTTAAACAATAGAAAAATACTGCCAATTTGACATAAATGAGACAGAAACATAAAAAATGCAGAGACTCATGGACCCCAAAATCATGAGCAGGAAGCAGGCAGAAATATGCCAACCATTTCTTGTAGAAAAGGAAGAAATGTGTCCAAGAGTACAGAACCAGAAGTTGTGGGCAATCGTTCTGGGTACTAATACTGAGCTCTGATTAAAGAACTGACATGAGATGGACCACAGGATTTCAGACCAGTGACTCCTGTGTGCCATCCATTTTTTCTCTCTTTGAACAGGAAAGTCTATAGTAGTTCTACTATGCTTGCTCACCAATATATGTTGAATGTGTGGAAGGAAAATAACTTGTGTCTTGAGGCCACAGCTCTTCAGATGGACAGGAACTGTACTCAGAGGCTATATTTAAGGATCTGATTTAGATGACCTCAAAGATGAGACCTCACAGTTAAGCCTGAAGCCATAATAAATGAGATTTCTGAGGGATCTAGGGAGGGGATGAGTATATTTTGATGTGGGAGGAATGCAAATAATTTGTGGCCAGGGGTCAGACTGTAGTGATTTTAAAAGTTTGTCTGTAAAGTATTTGACATTCCTTCCAGAAAATGGTGGAGTCTAATCCTCTCCTTTTGAGTATAGATAGGTCTTAGTGACTTGCTTCTAAAAAAAATATTGAAGAGAGCTGAAATGACACTGCATGAACTCCACGACTAAATTAGAGAAGGTTAAAAAAAAAAGTGCTTTCTTTATCTTTGTATGTGTATCTCTCCCTGTACCTCTCTCTCCCTCTCTTTATCTCTCTCTCTTTCTGTGTGTATGTCTCTGTCTCTGTATATATCTGTCTCTGTTTCTCTTTCTGTCTCTCTGTCTCTCTTTCACTCTCTCCAGACATTCCATGCCTTGAAGTCTAGTCAATCTGAAGCTACCAGGCTGGAGAGACCCCATGAAGAGTTCATGTAAACATAGATAGATATAGCTGAGGAGCCTCAGCTAATAATTCCAGGCACTAGACATGTCAGTGTGAAGCCTCATGATGACCCCAGCCTCAGGCAGAGTGACTGCAATTCCATGTGAGGACCTGAATGAGAATTTTTTAGCTAAGAAATTTCTAAATGTTTGAAGCACAGAAACCATGAGACATAATAAATGATTTTTGTTGTTTCAAGCCATTAAGTCTTAGGGTTATTTGTCATGCAGTAATAGATAATTAATTCAAGCAATTATCTCACTGGGTTGTTGAGGATTAAATTAGATTATGCAAGTAAAGGGTTTAGCATAATGACTGAAGCATAGTAAGCCTAAAAAAAAATACTAGCTGTTAATATTGGATGAGGTCCTGAGCAAAACTGAGAAGGAAAGAGGGTTGGAAGTCCAGTAACTATGAAAGCAAAGCAGAGTACATAAATTGGTAGAGGTCTGGCTGAATTCCAGTGACAGCCTGCCAATAGTGGAGGAGTACTTTTTCTACCCATCTGGTGCAGGTGAGTGGGAAAGTTAAGTCCATTTAAAGGAGCCTGGATAGGTATCTCAGGATTCCAGTAGGTCTGTTATTACAGAGGGTCATCCTTGTTTGTGGATCAGCATATGAAACTGATTTTGAAAAGAGAATTTTTTTTTGCCATTTTCACCTTCTTTTTTTTTTTACTTCCTGCATGTGGTAAACATGACTCACAACTGATTTAAGAGATCTGTGAATGTGCCAAGCAGCTATGTGCTCAAATCTATCACTCTTACTTCTGACTCTGATACTGTCCATGAAATGGGTTTTTATAAAGTGCTTGGGAGTTGATAAATCTCATGTGAAAGTTGATGGAGCTAGAAGAAAAACACTGTATTGATTCTAAAAGGGGAATAAAATACAAGATAAAATCTTAATAAGGTTGATAGATAAATGCAACTTTCATTTCAGATTCCTCTAGTAAGAAAGGAAGTGAGAAAGAGAAAAAAAATCTACTAGCAATATAAGAAGTCAAAAAAAGAGCAAAATTGCAGATACAAAGAGCTCACAGGAGACACCTAAACTTTGTTCTAAATAAAACATGGGATTCTCACAGGCAGGCACATTTGAAAAAAAAAACACAACACTGATCAATTAACTAGGACCAACCACCAGAGGAAGTACGTGAGTTCCTAGGTATATCTGAATTTCAAACACAAAAAGATGTTCTCAAGTCGAACTATAATTCAAAGTTACTTCTGAAGTTTCCATACTTAAATAGCCCACTATGACCAATAAGATGAAACAATGCTTTGAAGCGCACACTCTTCTCTTCTTTGAAACATACTTTGATAGTACATTGCTGGAAAAGATGCAATTGAAAGTTATGGAATTGGCGAAGAGATAAGTCACCATTTAATGTCATTTTTTTTTTACGACCTGCCTGTGAGACAGGTCACGTTAAGCTCTATAAGGATCATTTTTTTCCTCTCATAGTTGTCTTGTGTTTGAGCCGATTCTTCTAAGTACAGTAAGCAGTAGCTTTCAAACTTGTTATTTTTTACATTATGAACCAGTAATAATTACATTTACCTTGTGACCCAAAAAGCACACACAGTCTCTATGCACATAACTGAGACTAAAGTTTTATGAAACAATACCTCCCCTAACCATATACAATGTTCTCTCTTTATTTTTTTCTATCTGTTTTCTACTTTATTCTGTTCTATTTCTTTTATTTTTTAATTTTATTTTTCAATTACAGTTTACATTCAATATTATTTGGTATTAGTTTCTGGTGCACAGCATAGTTGTTAGACAATCATATACTTTACAAAGTGCTTCCATTATATTTCTAGTACCCACCTGGCGACATACACAATTACAATATTATTAACTATATTCCCTGTGACTATTTTGTAACTACTAATTTGTACTTTTTAATTTCTTCACCTTTTCCATTGAGACTCCTAACCCCATTCCCCCCTGGCAACCATCAGTCTATTCTCAATATCTTGAATCTGTGGCCAAGTAATATTCCATTGTATATATGTACCACAACTTTTTATCCACTCATCTATTGATGGGCACTTGGGTTGCTTACATATCTTGGCTAATTAAATAACCCTGCAGTAAACAAAAGGGATGCATATATTCTTTCGAATTAGTGTTTCAGGTTTCTTCAGATATATACCCAGAAGTGGAATCACTGGGTTATTTCTTGTGTTTTTAATGCTGCCTATGACTTAATAAATGGATTGGATTTTATAACCCACTAGTGAACAGTTGACCAACATTTTAGGGGTATTGCCTGGTCCTTTAAAAGTTAATTTTGTTGTTTCCCCTATGAATTGTTCAAATTTGCAGTAAATAATTCCATCTGATTTGAGATGTTACCTGTCTGGAAATGTGTTTGAATTTCCATTCATTCACTCATTCACTAATTCAACAATCCTATATAATAAAAGGCCAATATGCAAATCAAATGCACGGCAGAATGACCAGTCACTACGACGTGCACTGACCACCCAGAGCTGCCCCCTGGTTGTCAGTGCACTCCCACAGGAGGAGTGCTACTCAGCCAGAAGTTGGGCTCAAGGCTGGCGAGCGCAGTGGCAGTAGCAGGAGCCACTCCTGCCTCTGCAGCAGTGCTAAGGATGTCCAACTGACAGCCCCTAGGGCTCCTGCACTGCGAGAGGGCGCAAGCCGGGCTGACAGACCCCTCCCCTGACCAAGTGCACGAATTTCATGCACCAGCCTCTAGTACAAATATAATAAAAGAAACTTATTTAGATGAAGTGGTCAAAGAAGGATTTTCTGCAAAGATGATATCTAAACCAAACCTTATGCTATACTACCAACTGTCCCCCAATCATCGGTCTCCTTATTTTCCATTTTATTTTTAAAATTAAGAATAGTTTAATTTAATTTTATTATTATTTATTTTTCATTGACTGTATTGGGGTGAAATTGGATCACAAAACCATACAGGTTTCATGTGTACAACTCAATAAAACATCATCTGTATGCTGCAGCCTGTGCTCATTGCCCCAAGCAAAGTCTTTCCATCCCCATCCCTCCCTTCTTTGCCCACCTTCACCTGCCTCTCACCACCCTTTCCCTCTGGCTGTCACTACACTGTTGTCTATGTTGATGTGTTATGTACATGTGTTTATTGGTTAATCCCTTCACCTTATTTAGGTAGAATCTTATTTTCCATTTTAATGTGATCTTAACTAGGGCTATGATTTCCCACCTAAATATTCAATTTCTCAGCTTTCTTGGCAGCTAAGAGTAGGCAAGTGACTAAATTCTAGTCAATGGAATGTGAGTAGATACATTTGTGCCATTTCTGAATATCTGGGTATTATTTTATTATTGTTGTTATTATTGTAAAAACACTTAGTATAGGATATACCCATTTAACAAATTGTTAGGTGCAACAGTACAATTAGACATGCACTCCCTTCACCTCTTCCCCTTGTCAAGTAGTTGGCAAACATACACTCTGGGATTTGGACCCAAAGCTATGTCATGCATGAGAATGGCTGAGTTGCCTACCACTTGTGGATCACTGTAGGCTCACAAACGGGCTCCCATCCACAGAGGCAAGAAGTGAAGAGAGCAGCTGTCCTGGACAGTGGCTCCAACTGTGGGAATGGTGGGCAGAATGCACAGTCAAGGACAAGGGAAGGGATGAGGAACCTCCAATGGTCTGGGTTCAGCTCATGGGTCAACTGGCAGTCCAACAATCACCAATCTTTAGGCTCCCACATGAAAAAGACCACAGTATCCCAGACTCTCTTTGTTCTGTTCCCAAAATGAAGAAGTTAAATATAAAAGGAATATTTGAAGAGTGGGTTATAGGTAACAGTTTAGGTGGTATTAAGAGTAGAGAAAAAAGTAAGTACAAAGCCCTCAAGGAAGGAAAGATTATTTAGTTTTCCAAGGAACAAATGGAGGCTGATATGCCAGGAGTGTATTAGATGAATGAAGAATAGAACAAGATGAGATTGAATGAGATGGGTGAAAACAAAGCTGACAAAAGTGCTTTGAATAAGGATGATACTAATTTTGTCAAAGTGGATTGGGCAAACTCTATGATACCATATATGAAACATATTGAACAGTGCCTGGAATATAGTAGGCACTTGATTCTTTTTTAAAACATATATTTTATTGATTATTTTACAGAGAGGAAGGGAGAGGGATAGAGAGTTAGAAACATCAATGATAGAGAAACATCGATCAGCTGCCTCCTGCACACCCCCTACTGGGGATGTGCTCGCAACCAAAGTACATGCCCTTGACCGGAATCAAACCTGGGACCCTTCAGTCCGCAGGCTGACGCTCTATCCACTGAGCCAAACCGGCTAGGGCGGCACTTGATTCTTATTAGTTCTTTCTCTCCCCTTTCTTTGGTTTACTCTGAATCTTCAAAAAAACTGTGGCTTCCTCCCTTTTTAAAGACTTAGAATGGAATTTCTACAGTAAATAAAACTTTGTCTTAGGACTTGTTTATCTCTTGAATTAATTAATTATCTGACTTCCAAAACCACACAGGACAGATACATGTAGTTCTTTGTCCTGGATTAAGGTTAATATTTCCCCCAATTCTATGGAAAGAACAGACCCATACAGATATTGTAAATTTTATTTGCACTTATTTTTGTAAGTAGTCACATCATTGCTTTACTGACTATTTAGGACAGTTAATGTCAACATTCATTTTTGTTTTATTGTTATGAAATACAATTAGTTCTACCCCAGTCAGTTCAAACCACAAACAACATAATCCAATTTAATTTCACTTTCATAGAATATTTCAGCTGTCTTTTATGCTAAACCTGTCAGTAAATCAACTTTAATATTTAATACTTTAATATCTGCAAGCAAAAGGTTCTGTTTTTATTTTAATGTCAATATGTCCAGCTTGCATAGATCTTTTAAATGATTTGTAGCACATCCTATTGGTATGTAGAGATGAAAAAAATTAATAATAATAAAAGAAAATCTGTTTTCATTGATAGAAATTTCCACCTATTTTCTCAAAAACTATTAAATGTACTGAAAGGGGTATAAAGGTTTTCAACACAAAGATGGCCTAATTAGCTGGATACATTTGAAATTATACCTCCAGGTTTGTAGACATGAGGCAAAATAGGCTGTTATTTTCCACGAGGATGACATTCTAGGAGCCCTGTATTGTACCCTCTATTATAGTGAGCAGGACTTGAATGAGAACTAACTGCAGGGCTTTAATTTATTAACACTCTAGAAAGATGTTTTCACATTTTTTTTAATGTACTAATGAAAATCTATAACAAACACATTTAGATGCACTAATAAATTCTTTGGCAGGGGGGACAAAATGAAAATTATTTAGGCAATTAGGATGAAACTTAATCCTTAACTTTAAATAATGACCATTATTTAACTAAATTTAAAGAAAGAAAAAACAACACCCACTTATCTCTCACAAATCACTCAACTGAACCATACACTCTAAAGGTCTAACACAGCTCATAAACTCTATGAATAAGTACCGGAAATAAAAACAGGATGTAGCATTTTGGATGACTATACCATTAATTAAGCCTCAAATTTAACCTTGTCACCTGAAAAAAAAATATATAGTCCATTTAATTCCTCTCCAAAGTAACAGCAAGGATATTTTTATGGAAATAACTACCAATAGTAATAATATTCAGCCACATGGAACCTTCTGGAAATGAATCATTCTATATAATTGAGATTTCCTGATTGAACACACTTGATTTTAAACTTTATGATCTTTCTTAAATAGAATGTAAAGACCAGAATTTACTTTCCACTGATGATTCAAAGCCATCATTTTGAAAAATAATCATCCTGCCTGTTATGATACAGAGATATTCTCAAAGACTATTGAACTTGACCAGATACTAAACAACATTGGATGAGCCTGAGCTTTGTATTTCTGAATCATTGTATACTGTAATTTCTTTGTGTCCTTTTATTTGCCAAATGGCTCTGCTTTGTTGCCTTCAGAAAGGCAGTTCAATGTGGTTTTGGAGTTCTGCAAAACACATTTTGAATCTTTGCTCCGTGCCTTACAGCAATAGGACTTCAAACAATATCCTTATCTTTCTGGGCTTAAGTTTTCCTATATTAAAAACAGCATATTATACCATTAATATGAAAAAATGAGATGAATGCTTAGAGTAGTTTGCTCTATAGTTTATTTTCTCATTTTTATATGCAGTTTCCATTCAGAACTTTTTAGTAACATGAGGTAGCCAAAGTTATCTCTCTAAATGTTGCTATAACTCCAGCCAAAAGCAAAGAAATGTGTTTTAGTTGGTCTAAGTGGTCTACCTGCATATAAATTTTTATTTAATTTAATCTCTGATATACAAAAATATGAGGGCCAGAGAAATTTAAAAGCTTTCTTAAAGTCATAATGCAAACGGGAGAATCTACAGGTACTAGGCATTTTTTATGATTTAATTTATATATTTTTATTGAATTTATTGGTGTTACATTGGTTAATAAAATTTTAAGGTTTAAGGTGTACTTTTCATCTACATCATGCTTAATCCATAGCTTCAACATATATCAGGTTGCATGGGAAAGCCTGTATTTAGGGCTTGCATCTTGGTTCCACCCCTGATGAGCCAAGATAATGAATTAATTAGATACAAGATTAATTCCTGAGGGAAAGCTGCTATCTTCAGAGTCTTCTATCCTTCCAAATGAGTCCACAGATCTGAGCTCTAGTCCTGGTTATGCGCTATACTCTCTGGGTGAGCTAGGACAGCCTGATGAATTTTTCTAGACTTTAATTTCTTCATCGGTTTTAAATGGCAATTGAATCAAAGAAAGGGTTCTTTCCAACTCTGGCATTCTTGCATTTTACTGTAATGATCCACATGCTAGAGTTGCCTAAATGCCCGTATCAATTTTCTTAATGCCTAGTTTAATCTTTAACAGTCACCTAGTGAATTTTAACAACTGAAAATGCATATTGCATTCAGCACTCCTCTGTCTAATGTCTTCATTATAGTTGGAAAGAAAATGCAAAGGATCATACTATTGGTCTGGTTTTTTATGCTGAAAAAGATTATGATCAAGTGTCACAAAGTGCCTACTTTTGGATATAACAAGAAGCTTAATATCAGAAACAACCAAGTTCTAGTACAATTCCATTTATAAAGTAACTAGAGGCCTGATGCATGAAATTCGTGTAAGAGTAGGCCTTCCTTCCCCCAGCTGCCGGCACCAGCTTCCCTCTGGCACCTGAGACCCGGACTTCCCTCGCAGCCCCAGCTTTGTCTGGAAGGTCATCCAGAAGGACATCCAGTCTAATTAGCATATTATGCTTTTATTATTATAGATAATTAACTACTAATTTAGCACTTGGTGCAACTCTGGAATGCTCATAAACTGATTAATCAGAGAAGTGATTGGTATGTTTTATTTGATGATTAGCAAGTATGCTTTCCAGACTCTATATTCATGACTTATTTTTTAACAATAGGAGTATTTGAGCAGCAATATTTATTCTGTTTGAAAATGAAGACACATACACACACATAGCTATAATTTGCTGGGTTTGTGTCTGTCAAGGACATGATCAACTATCATTTTATTTTATTTTATTTTATTTTATTTTATTTTATTTTATTTATTACTGATTTATTTCAGAGAGAGGGGAAGAGAGAGAGAGAGAGAGAGAGAGAGAGAGAGAGAGATCTGTTGCTCCATTCACTCATTAATGCACCCACTGGTTGATTCTCACATGGGCCCCTACTGGGGATCAAAAGAAACCAAAACCCTGCCAGGCCAACAACCATTTTAAATAGGATCTCCTCAATAGAAATTTCAATCACAAAATAAATGAAAACATATTTTATATTTGGTTCTAACCAACTAGGAAAGTAGCAGGCTATGTAGAAACAATCAATATGTTTAAAAAACTAAAGAAATTCTATTACACATGAACTTTTAAGTTTATCTGTCACCTCTTTGAAAAATGCCTGTGGGTTATAGAACATAAGTCACCATACTTCTTCCTTCTTTTTGAAGTTATACTTTTATAACTTCATTAGGGGTCATTAGAGAAGGCCTACTTTGTCTTTCTTGAACAACTAATTGATTGCACTTGTCATTTTTGTGTTTAGCCATTTTGGTTGACGTTAGAGAATACCTAATTTTAAAAAGAAAGCTTTTTGGGGTAATTTTGAAATATATATGACCACTGAAAAATATTTTTATTGAACTTAAGAATCCAGTAATTGGGATCCAGTTTTCAAAATATTCCTTCAGTCTCAACAAACATAAATTAAGAAGCTTGAGTCAGAATGCTTAGCCTTACCGGGGTTTGAATCTCAGGCATACCACTATGTGCTGATTAACAGGAAGCAACTTCCTCATATGTCAAGTGCCTTGGTTTTTCCATTTGTAAAATGGGGATAATAATAGCACATACCTCATAAGATTTTTGAGGGGATGAAACTCAAAAGTGTATATAGCAAGCTAAGAAAACTACCTTGCCTAATGCTAAAAAAATGTTAATTGTGGTAGTAGTTGTTATTGAGGGTTTTTTGTTTGTATAACCTGTCTTTCTAGTTAAAACAAGCAATGCAGCATAAGGATCCTATATAATCCTACCTAATAATAGAGTAATATGCAAATTGACCGTATATTCGCTATGCCCACGATTAGCCAGGAGGTGCGGGGGGGTGGGACTCGGGGTGGCCGGGGTGGCCGATTGGGCCGGCGGGACGCTGAGCTCGTGTCGCCAGCGGCGGCGTGAGCTCAGCATCTGCGCCATGGCTATGCTAAGGCACAGAAGGGGCCTCTGGGGCAGCGAGCCCACATCCCGCTGCCAACCATCAAAAGCGGGGAGCTGGGTGTCCACTCCGGCATCAGCGGACAGACACCCAGCTCCCCCACAATTGAAAGCGAAAGCAGGGGAGCTGGATGTCTGTCCGCTCTGGCACCAGGCCAAAAGCCTCCGCCAGGAGGCTTTTGAAAGGCCTGCTGCACCAGCGGACAGATACCCAGCTTCCCCGTGATCAAAAGCGGGGAGCTGTGTGTCCGCTCCGGCACCAGCGGACCCCCTGCCATCAAAAGCGGGGAGCAGGCTGCCAGCCGTGTTTGCAGAGCATGCTAGGCTTTGTGGGGCAGTGGATATGGCCTGGATGGCAGGTTAGGCCTAGGGGACCCTACACGTGCATGATTTAATCATGCACTGGGCCTCTAGTAAAACTATAATATGCAAATCAACTGAACAGCGAGACTCCCGGTCGCTATGATGTGCACTGACCATCAGGGGCAGACACTCAATGCAGGAGCTGCCCCCTGGTGGTCAGTGCATTCCCACAGTGGGAGCACCCTCAGCTAGAAGCCGGGCTCACTGCTGTCGAGTGCAGCAGCGGTGGCAGGAGCCTCTCCCACCTCTGCTGCAGGCTGGCAGTAAGGAGTGAAGGGTCCCGGACTATGAGAGCCCCGGACTGCAAGAGGGATGTTTGACTGCTGGTTTAGGGGATTGGGCCTAAGCTGGCAGGTGGACATCCCCCAGGGGGTCCCAGACTGCGAGAGGGCACAGGTTGGGCTGAGGGACACCCCTCCCCCAGTGCATGAATCCATGCACCAGGCCTCTAGTAAGGGTATAATCCTTTCATGTATATTCTTAGGTTCAAATTCTAACTTGGCCACTTACTAGTTGTGTGAAGTTGGTGAAGATTCTTAACCACTCTATATCTCAGTTTCCCATCAGCCAAATCTGGATGATAATAACAGCACTGATTTCATGGTGCTATTGTAAGGA
The DNA here is from genome assembly GCF_027574615.1 of Eptesicus fuscus. Taxonomy (NCBI): domain Eukaryota; kingdom Metazoa; phylum Chordata; class Mammalia; order Chiroptera; family Vespertilionidae; genus Eptesicus; species Eptesicus fuscus. Next base: position 23,526,654 of record NC_072489.1, read on the forward strand.
CCAAATAAGATTATATTTAGCATATAGTAAACTTTCAGCAGAGTAGTGTTAGCTGTTACAATCATTTTTTAAAAATTTTTTTTTATTAATTTCAGAGAGGAAGGGAGAAGGAGAGATAGAAATATCAATGATGAAAGAGAATCATTGATTGGCTGCCTCCCACATGCCCCACATGCCCCACCACAACCCAGGCTATAATAATTATTATTGTTAGTTATAAGTAAAAGTAAAATACATAAATATTTGTCTCTGAACTTTCTGAATTTTTCTAGACAGTCTTTATATAAAAAATTCTGTACCATTATCCTCTTAAATGTCATATAAACTGTCATGTTTTCCTGCTCAAAAAATATGGGGGCTGCATTTTTAGGTATTTTCCTCTGTAATTGGGCTGAATAGCAAAGCTCACACTAGGACCCTCTAAGAAAGAATCCATTGACAAGTCTGCTGGACCCTCTTTGCTGGATGAAAAGCAGCTTTACCACTGAAATGCGAAGAGGAAGTCTTTTTCCTGACCCCGAGTTTGCGATGTCCCGAATGCATTTCCCAACACCAACTTTTAAAATCCCCTTAAAATAGGAAATTTACTGAAGCTCTGGTGGAAAAAAAATGACCTAAAGGTTAACTTTGTATCTCTAAAAGAAGGAGGCTGCCTTTCTATTAGGCTGATAAGAAACTGTAATTCCAGTTCAGTGATTAGTTATGTCATCTGACATAGGGCACATCTTAGCCATAATAGGCCACAGGGTGACATGCCCTCAGATCCGGGAAGAGAGAGATTTCAGACTCCTATTTCTTGACAAACATCAGAGCTGTTGATGAATTTCAAGGTCTCATGTGGGTTTTGGGAATGAGATTATTGTGAAGATAAAAATGTATTTGCTGCCTCTGGAGAAGATGGCAATAAATAAATTAATTAACCTACTTTTACCTCTAATTCTGACTGAAGGCAAGTTTAACTAGCACAATTATGTTGTTTGGGTTCCCAATTTTCTCAGAGGATCGTTGGGACTGAGGAATTTCTTATATATAAGAGTCATGTTTATTGTGTCCTCCCCACCTGCTGCTGCTGCATGTTAATAATAACCACCGGCAAATGACCTTTTCTTTGACCATACAGAGCTCTGAAACGGCTCTGCTGACCCACATCCAGAGAGCATTTCTTGACCTGCCCATTTTCTGAGCCCAGCACCTGGCCCCATGTTCTCTACCCTCTCCTCCAGGGGTCCAGAGGGAAGTCAGTGGACCTGACTTCATCTAACCCATGCACATCCTTTGGATCTGGCTGCCCTAATTTTCTGAGTGCTCAATTGGAATGCAAAGTCTTAAAACAAGATCACAAAATTAAATTCATTCTGCTACCATTTATTGAGCTCCTTTTGTGTATAATAGAAAGCAAATTATATTGCTTATCATAGAGTGAATCAAGACTATGACAAAAACATTTCTGGAGAAATGTAATTTGTTGTAGTCCTGACATGGGTTGTTAAGAAATGGTTGTCTAAGGACCAGAGAGGCTCAGAAAACTTGTTCAAGTTGCTCAACTTCAAATCCTGGTTCCACCACCTGCTAGTTGTGTGACCATGAAGAAGTTACTTAACTTCTCGGATCCCCAGCTTCATTGTCTTAAATATGAGGATACCATTATAATCTAGCTCACAGGGTTACTGTGAGAACTGATAGTAATAATTAATAAAAAGCACTTAGCACATATTATTATTGTTTTCAGTGTTATCATTAATTGACCAAATGCAAGGCAGATCTGATTGCTCTAATCCAATAATCAGCGTGGATAAATCATATAATCCAGTGTGCTTTGGCTTCTCAGCAGTCTGATGGGCTAAAAATATTTGCCTACTCTTTATCTCTCAATTTATGTTTCTCACCTTTGTCATAACATTGGGGTTTTGTAAAACATGACTCATATTTGAAATGAAAAGCTCTGTTTGCATAGTTTCCTCAGGAAGGAAACCCAGCAGATTAACTACATTCATATTACTAAGTACCCTAAGCCACATGCTTGTCAAACCACCCCTGGTGACTTGAGAGATAGAGGTAAGATCATTACTTAAGGGAACCTGGAATGTGTTTTTTATTAACCTGCTCATTATATTTGATCAGCAAAATGGCATTGTGTTTCCTTCATTGCTAATGGTTGGCTAAGGAAATGAGGCACCTTTGAAAGCTGCTTTTTGTCATATACTTTTAACATCACACAGAGACTAATGAGAAGGAAAGGAAGCAATAGCATGCACTAACAGTCTATCCAGGCTTTGAACCTAAACATATGCAAGTAGTCGTTTAGCTTTCACTAAATTTGAATGAAGTCAAGCTCTGTATGTACAGAAAACACATGTCCCAGGTGTCCGTAACATTCTTGATTTCAAATATTCTATCCATTGTCCTAAGGAGGTCATTCATATTTGTTAAATAACAGAACTGATGTTTTGGTTCAGAAAATATGGGAACTCTATTTCTATATAACTTAATACACAGCCTTGAACACCTGTATTTTTCATTCACTGCTATACAGTTGATGAAAAAAAAAAAAAAAAGCCCACAGAGATTGAAATTGCAAAGCCTGACCAAGTATGGATATAGCAATGGTGCAGGAATTTTCATTGCTGTGACCTTTAGAATAGAGTAAATGCAATTTCCAAAAGCTTTCTAAGGTATCTACTGAGAGAGAAAATAAAAAAGATGCAAGCACTATGCAAGGGATTCTGTGAAGTGGCCATTTTTTTATTCTTTTCTTATGAACTGACTGGAGGGGAGAAGATGACACTTCGATTTCCTGCCAAGAGGCCAGGGTTTCAAAGCCTGTCTCCTCATGAACTTCAGGCCAGTAATGACACCAAAGAAGCAGATCAGATGTAGCACTTACTAGAGTTGAGACCCTCCGATGAGTCATCAGAAAGTTGATTCCTTAGGCCACCTTGAGGGATGGTCTGGTCATTTTCTGAGGCAGTGGGGAGCCTGGCCAAAGCCCCAGTCAGGACTGCATTCTGTGCACTCTGACTCCAAAGACCCCATTTAGCAAACACCAAACCAATGAGAGCTGTCACTTCGAGCTGAGAAGCTATATTGGCTTTTAAAGGACAGAGAGCTGCTTGTCTTTTGTACAGACATGGGAGGCCAAGTTGCACACTATTTAGATATGGAAGAGCACAAAAATGTCATTATTTTTTGAAGTAAGTGATTTTTGCAACCCTGATTGGGCTTCTCTGACCCACCAGGTCTTGACTTGAGATGATCACTGATGTTCACATCTGCTCCAAACTGCACTGCTCATTCACAAAAGAGTAAAGCTCCCCAATTTCATCAATTTGTGTTCCAGTTTTTGGAGATAGTAAGATAAAGGGTTAACGTATATGTATTTCAATATTTTTTAAAGTGGGATAAGCATTGTTTAGAAATTTCCTAAAAATGGAGTAAGTTCAGTAAACTCCAGTTTACTGAAAAAATGAATTGATGGCATTTGTGATATACATTTTTTTAAATTGTGTAATAAAAAGTTTCATTTCTTTTTAAGTGTCTGAAATTCAAAGTAAGCTGAAGAAGAAATCAATGAAGATTTTAAAGTTTAATCAAGCTATTTCCAATTTTGATTTGCCTAACCAATGGTACTAATTGAAGAGCTATATATCCATTTTCTTATATTTAGGTTTGGAACAAAAGCAAAAGTTGAATTCATGTTAAATTCAGAAAAATTAATTGAAGAATACACAAAGAAGGAACTTTAAAGAGCTGATTAGAATTTATATGCAGACAATTTACTAAATTGTAAGCAAGTTGAGTTGTTAATTCCTTTAAAAAATCTGCATGTTTTATTTTACTGCATCTATATCTCTCAGATCATTCCACTTAGGAATTAATATCATGAATCACCTACTATTCTTGCTGTTATAGCTGGTAGATTTTCCATGTCCCAGGCCAGTGGTCGGCAAACTCATTAGTCAACAGAGCCAAATATCAACAGTACAAATATTTAAATTTCTTTTGAGAGCCTAATTTTTTAAACTTAAACTTCTTCTAACACCACTTCTTCAAAATAGACTTGCCCAGGCCGTGGTATTTTGTGGAAGAGCCACACTCAAGGGGCCAAAGAGCCGTATGTGGCTCGCGAGCCGCAGTTTGCCGACCACGCTCCTAGGCTATTTGACAAAATTTGTTTCTAATCTGTTAGAATAAGAAAGAGCCATCCAAGACAAAGAACTAAGCTTTCATTCAATTTACTATGGACCCTATTCCGACCTTGAATTTGAGTTCCTGTAATTAGACTCTTGTTTTCTTTATTTGTGCAGAAGCTATGACTGCATGCCTATCTGAACCCTTGTTTTTCTAACCTAGGATTCAGTTCTGCTTTTACCAATGCAGTGGGTTGAATAATGGACCAAAAAAGACAGGTTCAAATCCTAATCCCCCATACCTATGAATGTGACCTTACTGGAAATTAGTGTCTTTGTAGATGTAATCAGGACCTCAAGATGAAATTCATTCTGGATTTAGGACGGGCCCTAAATCCAATGACTGCTATTCTTATAAGATATAGAAGAGAATTTGAAACACAGGGAGACACGGGGGAAACAGAGAGATGCTACAGAAGAAAGAGGCAGAGGTTGGAGTAATATATCTGTAGTGTGCAGTTGGAAGGGCAAGGCAGGGCAAGGCAGAGCAGGGGTGATGGGCCAAGTGCGGAGGATAACTGGGGCAGAGAGCTGGGTACCTGGCTGTGGACTTCAGGCCCTTGCATGACCATTCCCTTGTGCACTGACCCATGGAGATGACATCTGAGCCTCAGCTATGTTTCAGCTCCAGGTCTGGGAGAGCAGCAAAACCAGGCTGCCATGGCTGACACTGGGACCAACTGCAACGACTGGTGACCCCCTCCCCTGGTGCCAACTAATGGGTGGAGACCAGGACCCTGAGGAGACACACAGGAAAGCTGATGAATATTCTATTGAGATCCTCCCCTGAGACCTCAGATAAAAGCTTTTAGGATTTAAAAACCAGCTCCACTCTCTCTATGAAGTATGCCCTCACCTTTCCCCACCCCCTTCTTTACCCTTTCCCCAGGGTTTGTTCTGTCTCATGCGTGCTCTCTCTCTCTTTCTCTCCCCCCTCCTCCAAATTCCAAGGACCCTTCTTTTGCTGTGACTTGTATCCTGAGCCCATTTATTCTATCTCTGTGACTTTCTAAATAAACCTTCTTTACGGTTTGAGTCTTGCCTCTAAATTCTTTTCTTAGCCAGTACTCAAGAACTGAGACTGCTGAACAAAGGTTGGCATCTGCTGCCATTTTTCTGCTGCTAACACATCTACAAACCAAGGAATGTCAAGTATTTCCAGTGGCTACCAGATGCTATAGAGCAGTGGTTCCCAACCTTTCTAATGTCGTGACCTTTTAATACAGTTCCTCATGTTGTGGTGACCCCCAAACATAAAATTATTTTCGTTGCTACTTCATAACTGTAATTTTGCTACTGTTATGAATTGTAATGTAAATATCTGTGTTTTCCGGTGGTATTAGGCAACCCTGTTAGCAGTTCTCAACCTGTGGGTCGCAACTGTAGAGCTTAAGACCATCGGAAAACACAGATATTTACGTTACGATTCATAACAGTAGCAAAATTACAGTTATGAAGTAGCAACGAAAATAATTTTATGGTTGGGGGTCACCACAACATGAGGAACTGTATTAAAGGGTCGCGGCATTAGAAAGGTTGGGAACCACTGCTATAGAGAGACAAAGAACAGATGCTCCCTCATGGCCTCCAAAAGAAACCAACCTTGCTGACATCTTGATTTCAAATTTCTGGCCTCCAGAACCTGAAGGAGTAGATTTCTGTTGTTTTAAGCCATAATATTTATGGTAATTAGTTATGGCAGCCCTAGGAAAGTAATGTAACCAATCACCAGTACCTTATAATACCTGATGCCAAGAGCTGCCTAATATTAACCAGAATATACATGTATCTTTTCATATTTCCTGTTCACACAGTCAGCCTGCTTGCCTCCAATACACCTTGTTGCTACCCCATTATGGACCTCATTGACATCTACATATCCATTGAACAAGATGTGCTTCTAGATAGCTAAGATTCCAAGTGGGCCTACTGCTCAATGGCTCAGTCCCATTGAGGAAATTTTTTTTTGCCTCAAGGAAGAAACATACAACCTAACTATTACATCTGTAATAAAGAATACAATTGACTTGCATTATCATTCTTGTCCATCCCCAGTCTGGCCAGTCATGACCAGCAGGATGGGATCAAATGAATGACTGATCATTCAACAGTATCATGGAAACAAAATTTCAGAAGAAATAGGGGGGAGGAAAAGGAATTATTAGAAGAGCAAATAACTGGCATCTCTACTAACTTCATCTTGGTAGGTAAATTGGTGCCTGACTGACTCAACTTTTCACTGACCAAGTCCTCATCAGGAAAATTATCTCTGCACTAGTTCTGAAATATATCCCATTTGTTTGGTGTGAAGTGACATCTGCACGTTGCTAATTTCCCCTGTTGTCATGGAGTTTACAGCCTAGCAGGAATGACATTCATTAAATATGTAATTGCATGTTTAATTTAAAAAGAAAAGTTCAAAATATGATGGAGGCATATAACAGGACAAAACTAACCTAGAGTCACAGAGATCTGAAGATGCCAAACACCCATAGGCAAGAAGTAATATAACATGCTTGAAAAACTGACAGAACACCATTTTAGTAGTACGGCTAAACTATCCCTGGAGTAAAAGTTACAAGGAGGCATGTTCCCCCCAAAAAAGCTTAAAATAAGTTTGAAAAGGGTAAAACTGGACCACAGATAACTTTCTAACAGAACAAAACGAAGTTGAAAACTCTTTAAAGAAAGGCAACAAAATCTAGACACTTGACAACATAAAATTCAGAATGTACATCATCCAATCAAAAAGTGAAAAGGTGTTGAAAAACAACACATAACCAGGAGAAAAATTAATCAGTAAAAATAGACTAAAAAAATAATAGATAATGGAATCAGTAGACAAGGATATTAAAACAGCTATTAGAAATAAGTTCAAGTATTTAAAGAAAAAACGCAATGAAAGTAAGAAAGAAATAGATGCTATTTTTAGAAGGACCAAATGGAAAATCTAGAGCAATGAAAACTTTAGTGACTAAAAGAAAACTAGTGAGGCAGGACCGCTGAATGCACGTGGATGAGTGGTGCAGCACGTGGCTGGAGAGTCATATGGGCAACTTCTGGAAGAAGTTGAAAGCCTTGATTTCAAGGTAGGTTCTGGAACTTTACCCTAAGAGTTTGGGGAAGCCATGGATAGTAACAACAACAACAACAAAGCGGGACATCATTTATTTAATGGGTGTGTTTAAAATGAAGTTCTTTCTAAATTGGCCTTTCACGAATAGAAAATAAAATGGAGCTCTTTCCACTTTATATTGTAAATCAATGTAGGTTCCATGTAGGCTGAAGTTCCTTCATTCATGGACAATGCCCCGAAGCAGGAACTAGGAGGCACTCTTCTTGCTAGCATTCATCCAGTATTTATTGAGTGTCTGATATAAGGCATGCATTATTCATGAAATGGAATAGAACTTTGAACAAAAATGTCTAAGGACTTTATTCTCATGGAGTTTATACTTATAACAGAAGATGTTCACAGCCATTTTCTTGGTAAGAATTGGCTCAATTAGATTGTAGTATTTTTAGCTCAGGGTACAACAGCTTGTAGAGCCTGTGAGTGATGGAGCACCATTCATCTTCTTGAATATTGAGAAAACTGGTTGGTTGTGTTTAAATGGAATTTAAGGCTTTAAAATTAGTGTTATCTTCTGAACTTGATAAAACATAAAGCAATGTGTAAGTCACCAATTAAGTGGTTCAATTATTATTTTACTTATTTATCTATTTTTTAAATTTTAATTGTTTTTTAGAGAAAGAGGAACAGAGAGGGAGAGAGAGAAACATCAATATGAGAATGGAACATCTATTGGCTACCTCCTGTATGTCCCTTACTGGGGATCGAGCCCATAACCCAGGCTTGTGCCCTGGACCAGGAATCCAATTGGCAACCTTTGGATGAAAGGGATAACGCCCAACCCGACTGAGCCACACCAGTCAGAACATGGTTCCATTTTTTAAATGAACAAAAACATCAAGTACATTTCAATTTTATTCAAGTTAATTAAATTTCACCCAAACAAATGAAGTGTCGTTCTTAATGGATCTTTCCTTTGCCTTAGGCTTTTGGCTAGCAGACAGTCCCTTCTGTTTGAAGATATTGATTTTGATAATATAAAGTGACTGCAAGGATACTGTCAACAACTCATGGTGAGGGAAGGGAATAGAAGTTAAAAATCTATACATTTCATTTGTAGAATTCTCAAATAAAACAAATTAAAATTAGGTGTAATTTTAGCTATGAGGTTTTTTTGAAAGAAACCATTTTGAAAACGTGCCTGCCTATGAATCTTTTGTTTTAAAAGCATCTTTGTTGAGAGTCTAATCAGATCAGTCTCAATAAAGAGTTTGTAAAGTTATCCAAAGTACTTAAATTTGTTCCAAAGCCTTCAAATTCGTGACAGCATCTTGGAAGGGGGAAACTTACCCAACTCTTAATTATTCAGGATAATGGTGGCCTGCAGTGTGTGAAATGTGGTGAGGCACCCAGGCCAAGTTCAATAACATCAAAGTGGGTGTCAAGTGCCAGATGTCGTGAAAGAACATCACTGAGATAAAGACAGGAGCTAAGGTGCCACAGACCATGAATGAACCAATTTCTTATTCCCTAGACAGACATTGATTGTTTCTCTATTGATAAAAAAGAATGATCTTTGAAATAAAATTTTGTGGTCTATTTTAAGTTTCTTTTCTTAGAAACTCCAAATCTCCTGTGTTGTGTTTTTCTATAAATTTTATCTACCAGGGAAACTCAAAATATTTGAGGATTTAAATAGACAAAGAATTTTGAGTTGATCACCTGTGAACCATCAAGGAATGAACTAACATAAATTATCAGAAGCCACTCCATTGTATTGCTCTATTCATGTTTAATCCTAATTTAGTCTAATTTTGCTGCCAAATCTGACTAGATCATAGCAGAAAATATATCTTGAGATGCATCCAGTTCCAGTCTTGGTAATTAAATTAATGGCTATGTAAATTTAGTTATCATGTTTAAACTTCAACAACGGCCACAATTAATTCAGCAAAAAGTTATTTGATCCTTCAATGTGCCAGGCACTAGGTCAGGCAATGAAGCTATAGAGTACTATCCTCAGGGAATTCACAGTTATTGGAGAGACAGTCAAGTGAACTGAAAATGAAGCAATAGCATAGGTGTGCTTTGATGGAGATAACAAAGGATATTATGTGAGCACATAGGAATAACTTCTATTCAAAATAAAATTACTTTAAACTACAATTTGAAAGATAAGTAGAATGTATAAAATGACTTGGTACTCGAAACAGCTCTTGCAATCCCATAGCCAAAGTGAGTGGTACATGTGTAATTCAAAAGTAGGGACTAGAATATGCTGTACAGAAAAGACAGAGGTATAGCTACCTAATTCACACAAAAAGTGCACTGCTAGAAGCATGGGAGAAAGAACATCCTATCTTTGAAATGTTCCACCAAGAAAATCCAAAGAGAGAGCCAGTGGACTGGTGATACAATCAAGGAATCATCTAAAGTCTTAATATTCAAAGTTTGCCCACAAAGAGCATCTGCCATGGCCTGGGAGCTGGTCAGAAATGCAGAACCTCAGGACACATGCTGGACCTAGTTCATCAGAATTCCCTACATGAATCTTGTGCACACAGAGAATTTGTAATCTATCTACAGCAGATCTCTCAATTCTGGAGGCATGTTAGAACACCTGAAGAGAGTTAAAAACATAACAAGGCAGAATTTGTCCTCCAGAGAGTCCAGTTTAAAGAATCAAATACATCACTATATTTTTTTAAAACTTGTATGACTGGGTACATGATTTTTCCAGGCATCAGATAGAAAGTAAAGGGGAAATAGATGGTATGTGTGGTATGTGAAGAGCTTGGTTTTGACATATTAGTTTATGATACTTGTGGGACATACAAAAAGCTATGGTGAATTACTAAATGGATAGACATATGAATTAATGAATGAAGTATTTATGTAAGAGTTTTCAGTAATCAACTATACAAGGCTGTAAAGGAAGATAAATGTCCAGGATAAAGACATAAAGATATGGAGAAATTTTGGAGTCAAGTATAGAGGTGATCACTGAAGGTATAGAAATAGATGAGAATGTAAATAGAATGAAAAAAGTAAAAGTCAAGAATAGAATCTGTTGTATCATCAACTTTCAAAGGGTAGGCCAAGTAAATTGAGATCAATAAAATTAGGTTAGGGCATCCAGAAATGAAATCAAGACAAAAGGGAAACATATATACTAAGGGAAGAGACAGTTCCAAAAGCCCATATAAATAGTGTTAAATATTGCAGCAACATCAGAAATAGAATTGAATACTAGTATGACCATTGGTTTTACACCTAAGAATTAAGGTATGACCTGGGCAAGAGAATGAATGAGAGGAAAACCAGGTTGTAATTCCCTGAGAAATGAATGGATAATGAGGCAGTAGAAATACATAATTTCTACTTCTCTTTCAAAAAGCTCAGTATTAAAGGGAAATTTTAATACAGAGTAATAGCTATAAAAAGTTGTAGAACTTAAAACCCTGAGCTCCATGTAGAGACTCCATAAACTTTTCAGAGGCTAACATGTAGAATCCACTAATTGCAGTGTTTCTAGAGTAAACACACGTGCCTCATAAGCATATGTATTTTTCATTATAAATGTTTACTTTACATCTAGTACCTTGCTGAGGAACAAAATTGCTTATGCAAACATGTTAGACATTTGTTCTATGTAGACACAGCTATCATAATGTTCCACACAAGAGATTAGTGCAATAATGTGGTCCCACATTTTTAGGTTTCTCTTAAATTAGATGGGCTAATTAAATATTTAGATGAAGAGAAACATGACACTCAGATGGTACCTCCATAATAAACACTGTGGTTTGGTCATAACTTTTTACTACTTACAGCTGTGGGACTAGGAAAGCTATTCTTTGGTACAGCTTAATCTATGACAGTGGAAATAAAACATATAAAGAAAACAAAAAGCAATAGGAATTAAGTTAACAACAGTGATTCTAAATATTTAGTTTTAATTAGTGAACTGTATTTTTATATTAATTTTATTTTTATTAATTAATCACCTAATTTAATCAATTACCTAATTTAAAATGGTGTAATCATCTAATCTAATAATAGACAAATATGCAAATTGACCGCACCTTCGCTACACCTAAGCCACGCCCACCAGCCAAGCCATGCCCACCAACCAATCAGGACGAGTATGCAAATTGCCCCAACAAAGATGGCGGCTGATTTGCATATCAAGACAGTGTCGAAAGAAGCCAAGAGCTGCAAAGGGGAGTAAAGCTTCGAAGAAGCAAGCAAGCCAGGGGGGCAGGGGGAGGAGAAGGGAGGAGCGAAGTCAGGGCCATGGGCGAAGGGAAACGAAGGCGGGCTGGAGGAGAAGGCGGGGCCGGCGGCAAGGGCGGAGCAGAGGCGGGGCCGGGGCCGAAGGGAAACACGGGCGGTCTGGAGGAGAAGGCGGGGCCGGTGACAAGGGCGGGGCGGAGGCGGGGCCGGGGGCGAAGGGAAACGCGGGCGGGCTGGAGGAGAAGGCGAGGCGGGTGATAAAGGCGGGGCGGAGGCGGGGCCGGGGGCGAAGGGAAACACGGGCAGGCTGGAGGAGAAGGCGGGGCCGGGGGCGAAGGGAAACACGGGCAGGCTGGAGAAGGCGAGGCGGGCGGCAAGGGCGGGGCGGAGGCGGGGCCAGGGGCGAAGGGAAAAGCAGGCGGGCCGGAGGAGAAGGTGAGGCGGGTGATAAAGGCGGGGCGGAGGCGGGGCCGGGGGCGAAGGGAAACACGGGCGGGCTGGAGAAGGCGAGGTGGGCGGCAAGGGCGGGGCGGAGGCGGGGCCGGGGGCGGAGGCGGGGCCGGGGGCGGAGGCGGGGCCGGGGGGCGAAGGGAAAAGCAGGCGGGCCGGAGGAGAAGGTGAGGCGGGCGGCAAGGGCGGGGCGGAGGCGGGCGACAATGGCGGAGCCAAGGGAAATGCGGGCGGGCTGGAGGAGAAGGTGAGGCGGGTAATAAAGGCGGAGCGGAGGCGGGGCCGGGGGCGAAGGGAAATGCGGGAGGGCCGGAGGAGAAGGCGAGGCGGGCGGCAAGGGAGGAACGGAGGTGGGGTAGAGTGCAGCAGGAAATCCCATTGCAGGAATTTTCCTGCAACAGGAAAGCTAGTCTAATAATAAGGTAATATGCAAATTAACTCTCATGCCCTCACAAGATAGCTGCCTACAACCAGGCTGGCAGGGGGGGTTAGTGAGGGACAACCAAATGACTGAACAGCAGGCTGCATGGGGTGACAAGGCCAGTGGGGGGATTGTGAGGGGCAACAAGGGCAGCAGGGGGGGCAGTTAGGGGAAACCAGGCCAGCAGGAAGGGCAGCTGGGGGCAATTAGGCTGGAGGGGGGGGCAGTGAGGGATTACTAGGCTGGCAGGTGGGGGCAACCAGGCTAGCGGGAGGGGGTGCAGTTAGGGGCAACCATGCCAGCAGGGAGGGGGAAGTTGGGGACGACCTGGCCAGCGGGGGGTGGGTGGGGCAGTTAGGGGCAACCAGGCCAGCAAGGGGGGCAGTTAGGGACAATCAGGCTGGCATGCAGAGGCAGTGAGGGGTGATCAGGCTGGCAGGGGTGGGGGGCAGTTAGGGGCAACCAGGCAGGCATGCAGGTGAGTGATTAGAAGCCAGCAGTCCAGGATTGTGAGAAGGATGTCTGACTGCCGGTTTAGGCCCGATCCCTAGGATCGGGCCTAAACCGGCAGTCAGACATCCCCTGAGGGGTCCCAAATTGGACAGGGTGCAGGCTGGGCTGAGGGGGACCCCCCCCCCATGCACGAATTTCATGCACCAGGCCTCTAATAATCCTATAAGGGATGTAGGAAAGACATTATCACCAAAGTTTTATAAATTTGGAAACTGAAGAGAGGAAGGACAAGGCTTAGAATACAGGTAACAAGTTGAAGAATAAAGAAGGCTCACTCCTTGTTTTCTTTTAAAATAGAATCAAATATGCATAGCAAACTCAATATCCTTGCAAACTCTCAGAACTGATCCAATGCTCAATGAGGTCATGTAAGCTAATGCATACTCTAAAGTATCTGAATTTAAGTCCCAGCATCATTGAGTCACTAGTGGCCTGGTGCACAAATTCATGCACAATGAAATTAATTAGAAGAAATATTTTAATATTAGTATTTGCCCTTTATAATAAAAGTGTCAACCAAATTCATAATTGACAATGACAGATCGAAACATATGCATGTGATTGGCACCAGTGAGAGTTTTATATGTATCGCGCATGCGTGAGTCAACTTAGCCTTTTATATATATATGGAATAAACTTGCTTAATTAAATCTGCTTTCTGATGTAGCTAAACTTTTTCCAACCCCGTGAAGCACCCCAACTTCTCTTTCAGATAATTGTCAGCAACACAGCAGTAAATATCAACATGAAGTAGATTATTATTGTAGATCACGCAGAGAGAACAAAGTGTAAAATATTTAACTGCAGCAGTGTTTTACTATATTCTGTGCAGTGAGAAAACCTGGAGTCATTTTCAAGGTCTACCATTTCTTACTTCTTTTCAGTTGGGTCAAGTTTCTAAACTTTCTAAATCTCCATTTTCCGACTAATGAAAAGAAAATAGGATTCCACTGAGTCTCCTAACTACCTACTGTGACCACATATCCTCCATCAGCCTCCTGAGTCCCAGAGCTATGAACTGGCTATAGAAGCTTTGGCTCCATGGGCATAAGAACGGTGAGCCACTACCAAAGGTAATGATCACAGAGACTCCCTCACTTCAGACCACATTCTTCAGTCTACTCTAAATATCATACCTGAATTTCATTTAGAATCTGAACAAGAACTAATTCTGGGTCTCACTTATCATCAAAAATTACTGCCTCTACATCTTGCTCCCTTTTCCTCCTCTACTATTCCACTTCTTCCCAGATATATACAGTGTACCAGATGGAACTCCATGCCAAATAAATTCCAAGTCTGTGTGTGTGTGTGTGTGTGTGTGTGAGTGTGAGTGAGAGTGAGAGAGAGAGAGAGAGAGAGAGAGAGAGAGAGAGAGAGAGAGAGAGTTTAAGAGCTTGGACTTTAAAGTCAGATAGAACTGGATTTTAATCTAGGCTCTATTACTTACTAACTGTAACCTTGGGCAAATTATTTAACCTCTCTGAGTCTCAGTTTCCCATTTGAAAAACAAAGGTAATGGCATCAACTTCTTTATATTTTGGTTATGATTAAATGGCACCATGCATATAAATCACTTAGCACTGTGTCCAACACATAATGGACTCATGCATATATGCCATGTGGGTTTGTACTAGAAGCCTCACAAACCCTCTCTGTACCTTAGTTTTAGCTGTTCTGGGGGCTGACTGCCAATGTCTGAAGTGCCACTCCAGGGCCCCTAAAATGAATTTTGTGTCTGATCCATAGGTTTTACTTGGAATTAGACTGTACCTGACATCTACATATTTTCACAAGAGAAATTTATATGCAGCCAGAAGCTTATTTTTATTTCTTTGGATTCTCATAGACTGAGAGGCTTTGGCTACTGCAGGGATCCCCTTCAGACCAACTCAACATCACCATAGCATCAAATCCTGTACCTCTATATCATACCATAATGATTATAAATACAAACACTAAAGCCAAACTTCCTCGAGGGAAATCCCACTTCTGCCTTTACTGTCTGTTCAACCTTGAACAAGTGCCTGACCTCTCTGTATCTCAGTTTCTTCAACTGTCATATGGGATGAGAGTAATGAAACTAAAATGGGTTAATATACATAAAGTACTCATAATAGTGCCTGCCACATAGTAAGCATTTTATAGCTGTGTTCACTTTTACTACTTATAAAGCAGAATGTAATTAATTAATTCTACAAATATTTGTTAATTGGTGATTATATGTCCACACTACACTTAAGGCTAAAAGATGATATAGGCCCTGACCATAAAAAAATTGCAATAAAAAGACCATATATATATATATATATATATATATATATATATGTGTGTATGTATGTGTGTGTGTGTGTGTGTGTATACATATATACATATATATATTAAATACAATATAAAAATGTATGCATGCACTTTGAATAACTATAAAGGCAGTGTTTATTAAGATACATTTCATTTTCAAAATTGAGTTATCAGCTGTTAAAGTGTGCATACATTTTTGGTACACCCTGTTTGTGTGTGTGTGTGTTTGTGTGTGTATGCACACATATATATTATACAAATATTATATATACATGTATACACATATACCACATATTTAGGCTATAACAATGCCTGAAATTTTGTAATCTAAGCTTTCCAATTTATTCGCTTTGGCTCCTAACTTTATTTTCCTCTTAAATCCTATATAATAAAGAGCTAACATGCTAATTAGACCGAACAGCAGAACGACCATCCAGATGACCTTCTGGACAAAGCAGGGGCTGCGAGGGCTGAGGCAGCTGGGGCTGCAAGGGCCAAGAACCTTTCACAAATTTTGTGCATCGGGCCTCTAGTCAATAATAAATGAGGATTTATATGTGGACTCACCAGTTGGACCAGCCTTCTGTAGGATAAAAGCCAGGAGGAATATCCACTATAAACATCTCCTATTACTTCTTACCAAGGTCTCTGCATCAAATCACATTCTTCACTAATCAAATCATTGTCCGAAAGCCAATAGTTACTAAAACTAAAAAGCATAAACCAATTCCTAAATCTGTGAATGGAGACATGGAGAAGTACCCTCAATTTGAGTAAACAAACAATGAAATTATGGTTGATTTACCCTGAATTGTTCAAATCATTTCTAGTTTCTAGAATATGATATTTGGACATGGATTAATTCCTGGGAACTTAAGAACAACAAGTCCTGGTGAGATGGGTAACAAGCCTGCTCACAAGGTACCTGCCATCCTTCTTAGCAGGTTGCTAGCCCTCCAGTCCCACCCCTCACAGTTGCAATGTCTTTCTCCCCATAAGAAAGCTTAATCTCACTCAGCTGGCCTTGAGGCTTAGGTTGTTCTCCTGCAAGGGTGAGTTCTCAATACCCCTGACCAATTCTAGGCCATGGGAACGAGCAGATTAATTTAGCTACTTCCAACTTGGCATCCATGCTATGCCACCTGACACTGCTCCCTGTGGCCTTTGATCCCCTGGCTGTGTCTCTGGACTTGTCGTGGTTTCAGTTCATTGACAGAAGTGGGTTCCTGCTGCTTCCTGAATCAAAGGCAGCTTCTGTCAATTCCTACAGCATGTATTTCTATCTCTCTCATGATTCTCTGTTCTTTCTTGTCAACAAGTGTTATCACAGTGGCCAGACACTGAACTCTGCCCCAGGCTACTAACTTTATCCCTGAGGTCTCCTCTCTGCTGATGAGTTGAAAGGATCACATAAGGGAATTCCTATAGAGAAGCAAATGTCTGCTCAGGCTTCATGTAAAATACTTACCAGAGGAATTTCTATCATAGATGGTCCTTTCTAAGACCAGCCACAGGTTAGTGGAGATTATAATGATCTAGATTTAATCATTAGCCTTTATTGAGCACCTCCTATATGTAAAGCACTCATTTTATTATTCCATTTTACCCACAAATGACTCTAAAATTAGGGATCTTTGCCCCCATTTTCAAGATGATGAAATTGAGGTACAGAGAATTTTTTTAGCAGCAATATTTCACACAAAGACTGTGTTCCTTCTGCCTCCATGGATAAGGGAGCTTTCTTTTGCTCTTCAATCACATCAACATCAGTGGCTTCTGACTTACCCCCTGGGTAAGGTTGACCCTATAAGCAACTATAATGATCCCAAGCACAGATATATTTTCACTCCTATGAGGGGAACTTCTGATCTGTGAAACCAGCTTGCAAAGGAGTCAGCAGCCTGAGTCATCCCAAATTTCATACAATTTATAAACCGAAAGAAGAAAAGCCAATTACAGGGCTAAATATAAAACGACCCACGAGCTGCACCATCAAGGTTGCTCTTGCTCGGCTGTATATGGCGACCTTCAAATGGGCAAACAGGTCGTTCCTTCACAATGGAATTGTTTCAAGTTAATTAATTTGACAAAATCACAACAAATTAACCACTCAGCCAGGTTGCCATTTTTAAAAAATATTCCAACAAATGACCAAAGATATGTGTCTTTCTGCCAACCTAGTTTAACTTATCAAGCACGCAGCAGGAATCCAAATCAGCAAAGGCAATACTAGGACACTGGGATATTACTACACAAGGGGCATCAAATTTACACAACTAATCTGATACTAAGGAAAACCGTTTTTCTTTTATTTGCCTGTTGTGTGTATTGTAATATTCTGGCAAATGGTACCTCTTCTTATTTTGGAATCACAAATATAAAGTTCTCTGCTAAGGAAAGATTTGCCATCTCCACGGCAAGCTTCTCTGAAATAAGCTACAGTCAGGTGGCATTTAATGACACGGATACATTCTAGGAAATGTGTCATTAGGCGATTTCATCACTGTGCGAATATCATAGCCTGCACTTACACAAACCTAAGTGATATAGCCTACCGGGCACCTGAATTGTATAGCCGATTGCTCTGGGCTACAAACTTGTACAGCATACTACTGTACTGAAAACTGTAGTCAAGTGTAACACAATGGTAAGTATTTGTATATCTAAATATCTAAACATAGAAAAAGTACAGTAAAAATATGGTATAAAATATTTCTTTAAATGACACACCTATATAGGTGCAGGAGCTTGCTGGACTGGAAGTTGCTCTGAATGAGTCGGTAAGTAGTGAGTGAATTTGAAGGCCTAGGACATTATTGCACATGACTGTAGACTTTACAAAACTGTCCCACACGATCTCCACCTGCTTCCTTCCAACATGGTCAGAAATAGAACATCAAAGCTGTCGATGCTGCTCCATGAACAGGGGTGTGGGCTGGATTGGTTAGAAACACTGAAGAGGAAATGACTGGGAAAGATATAGATCACCATTTTAGTGACTGTCAGCAGGGAGTGAGGGGTGACTGGGCATCAGTAGGAATAAGAAATCAGGATGGAGGGATAAAGGAGCACAGGGGATTGTCATGGCCATATAGTTCTGGCAATTGCATATTGGAACAGTGATCAGATGAAGGAACTTTGTGGTATTCATGTAAAAAGAGGGTGTATAACATGAAAAGGGTATAGAGCTGAGGACTCAATATTTTTACTTAAAATTTTGGTTTTGGTTCCATTGACCCTGTCTGGCTCAAAGGGTTCTCCCCAGCATTACATTGATGGAATAAAATTTATTTATGCTTTACATCATTACAACCTGAAACTGTTTCCAAAGTACAAGGGCAGGTGGCTCCACACTACCACAGAAAGCTCTTACTAACATGTGAGTGGCACTTAATGCTTGTTAAGGAAGCTCCTGTGGACCTGCGTCCTTGTAGAGGATCTTAGATCCTCAACAAAGACCTTACAGCAGTGTACTCTGAAGACATCAAGCTACACCTGAGAGGCTGTAGCACCCTCTGAATATGTAGCACCGGAGGGGAGGGGAAGGCCCCTCTGTGCTAAAAAGGCCAGTGGCTGACTGATTGTATTGCCAAGCCCCTCCGGTCAGAGGAAAAAAAAATCCCCCTGAACCAAGTATCTTTTCCTTTCATGCAGAAAATTCATCCCCATTATAATCATATGGCACCAGCATCCTACATGCAGTCCATTGTTGAACGAAGCATCATTTTGTGATGCCTGACTGTATTCCCAATTAACTGGTTAAGGTCCTGCATCATTGGTTGAATACTGATGTTAACAAAACATGACAAACGGTGACTTTGGAAAGACAATTGAAAAACGCTTTGATTCTAAAAATTCCATTTTTACTTTTCTCTCAAAACAGGTTTTATTTTGTTCCATCACCATTTATCCCCTCTATGCCCTCTTCCACCTCCACCCACTCCCAGCCCTAGAACAGGTTTTAGTAATGTGTGTTTTATGCATGATCAGGGGAGAGTTAACACATAGATATGTACAATATTAATTCAGATATTGTCCTTTAATTTGGTACTACTGCTATGTCTGTCCACATTTGAAAATTCAGAAAATCAGACAAATTTCTGAAATTTGATCTCCATTTATTTATGCACATATCACATTTTAAATGTAATAATACATGTAAACACTTATACCCTTCAGAATGTCTTCCCAGCTTAATTCTCTTCAGCTTGGATAATAGCAAGATTTATTATTCTCAGATAGTCTCTGTCTTTTTATTAAATATATTATCCTCCTTTGCCCCACCAATGTAAATAGTATTTAGTAGTGGGCATTGCCACTAGGAAGTATTATTGGGTTCTGTGGGTGCTATATGGCTATATTTTGATGGTTACAGGAAGGGTATTGTTAAGGTTTTCCAGAGAAACAGAACCAATAAGATGTGATATAGGTATAGATGTAGATGTAGATACAGATATGTAGATATAGATATACATATAAATATGTAGATATACATATGTAGATTAAAGATAGAGATAGAGAGATAAATGTAGATGTATAAATAAATGTACACGTATGCATACACATACACATACACACATATACACATACATATACACATACACATACATATACATATATATATATACATATATAGATATCTTATTGGATCTATTATATGGAATTGGCTCATGTGATGGAGGCTGAGAAGTGCCACTATCTGCCAAGCTGGAGACCCAGGAAAACTGGTAGTTTACATTCCAATCCAAATTCGAGGGCCTGAGCACCAAGAGCACTGATGGTGTAAGTCCCAGTCTAAGGACAGAGACTGAGGTCCCACCTCAGCTAGTAAGGCAGAGAGAGCTATTCCAACCTTCCTCTATCTTTTTGTCCAGTTCAGGTCCTCAGAGGATTGGAAAATGCTGACCTACAGTGAGGAGGGCACTCAGCTTTACGCATTCTCCAATTCAAATGCTAATCTCTTCTAGAAACATTCTCACAGACACATGCAGAAATGATGTTTAACCAGACATCTGGGCATCTTGGCCCAGTCAAGTTTACACAAGAAATTAACCATCAGAGATACACAGTTATATATGCCATGAAGTTTTTTAATGCAAAATAATAGTGGATGTGTTCTATTCAGTAACACTTGAGGGCCTAGGATCCAACCATCTATGCAATAGGGTTAATTTAAAAAAATGTCTGAAGAGAATATTGGTCCTTCTGGAGACCTTCCTCTGGCTGCCATGGTACACAGGTTGGGCTTGAGTGGGACAGAGGCCTTCTTTTCCCCAGCTCTGTAGTCTCTTAAGGAATTGAGTCTGGTGATAGCTACACTCCTGCTACTTGCCAGGATGTGTGATATCAAGCTCATTGCCACTTAGTATTTATCAAAACTTTACTGAGACCAAAAAAACAAAACGTATAGTGCAATTGCTCGAAGAACAAGTATTTTCCTTTCTCTAGATAGTCTGAGATATGTCCCAAATCAGGGCCAGGTTAGTCCTTTAAAGGCAGTAAGGACTGATAAAAGTATGGGGTCTCCTCCTGCCATATGCAATTTGAAATAAACTGTTTTTCAAAATCACATAAAACGTGAGTGCATGCTAAAAATAAAAATTTCTTTTTTCTGGTTAAGTTCATTAGATATTGCCTTTCTTTAATTGGCACATAATTTGCTGGTGCCTTAAATACTAGCTGAACCTGCCCATGGGGTAAACCTAGCCCTCTCTAGGAATTAAGCTAGAGCAGTAGAGGGAGAGGTACCTAAGCTGAATTATATCGGCCCTCAGCATCTAGACTACTGCCATAAACTGATTTTCATGAATCATTTCTTGGTAAGAGACTACTGATCCCTATCAGGGGTCATTTTAAAGAAAAACTCATCATCTCATATACATATGTTTCTAGGACAGTCTCAAAGAGGTTATATATATATATATATATATGGATTTTGTGAATCATGCAACTACCCACGGTTATCTTTTCAACTCAATGGCTAGAACTCTTAGACCTAATCATGTGGTCACCCATGGCTAGCACATAGGTCATAATGACAGATGTTCTCTGTCTCCTCCACTTGATGATGTCACCCTTATTTTTCTTCTATGCACTCATTACACTTGCTATCTTTTTATGGAACTCTCTAACATACTAAATCTTCTGTAAGACAATATGATTTATATGTAAATAAGTTTACTTAACATAGCATAATCGTAGGCCTTCTAGGCTCCTTCTTCAACACAGGCTGGAATCTTGTGATGGAAACAAGTAAAATATGCTAAATTAACTTTATAATATATTTTATAATGTTGATTTACTCCAAGTGGTGATATAATGGGTGATTTTTAAATAACTTCATTATATGTTTCTAAATTTTCAAAATTTTTCTACTAAATATGTATCAGTTTTATAATCTATAAAAAAGTAATTAGATAAATCATTAACAGTATTTCTATACTGTATAATTACACATTAAAAACATGCAAATCCATAACTTAGAATTTGGGAGGTTAAGATAAATCAATGTGACCTTTAAATTTCAGTCTATGCTTATCTAGTATGTTCAACATTTCATACTTCCCAATGATTCAATGTAAATAACCAAATGATTTTTATTGTTCTTGAAATCCAACATTTTTATTTTAATATTAACAGACTAATATTTATATAACATTATCTTACAAACTTCCATTTTTATAAACATGTTTTGAGTCCTAAATGTGTTTTGCAGATATTATTGATAAACTTTATTATGAAAAAAAGAAAAGCCAATTGTCCAAGTGGGGTATGATGCATTGAGTACACAGGGGAACATCTTTGATTCTGAGAGATTAGATGGAAAAAGCAAATGCCATCCTCCCCAACTGAATCCCAAGATCCGTCTGGGAGATGTCAAGGTACTCAATAAATATAAAACTGTAAAATAAATATCTTCAGAAGTTTCAAAGGCTATAATCTAAAAGTTTTCAAGACAGAAAAAACATACTTTAATATAAACTTCAGCCTTCTGTCTGCTATAATAAATTTAAAGATCCAGTCTACCCAGGAATGTTTTGGTTAGGGGTGCAGCCACTAGATTTAGCAGTCAGATGACTGACTGAAAAAGAGTTAGGGCTGAATGTCAGTCTTAGTATTATGAATGCCAGATACTAGTAGATGCCAGTAACCAATTAGGTTCTGAATTCCAACTGTGAATCTATCTTAAGAGGCAATGGACCATCTTGAGAAGTAACTTGAAGAAGCAGAAAGAACACTGGGAGGAATTTGGGAGACCAAGCTCTACACATAGTCAAAGTAATTTTACCACTAGAAGCCTTGGTTTTCTTTTCTATGCTCTGGGGAAATCGGATTATATAGTCTCTAAGGATCCTTCCATAGCTACAGTTCAAGAATTTTTCAATTGAAAATGTTCTCCGTCTCCCAGGCCTTATCCAGTAGCCATCAAATGGTCATTAACTCTGGTTACCAGTCATTGTGCTTATACACGGAAAACTGACCTCATTGGTGTTGTCCCCTTGGAATTAAAAATGCTGGCGATAAACTCCCCGTAAGTAATTATTCCTGCCACCCTGGTGTGAAGCTTCAATTTATGGCAATTATATACGATTAGTCATAGCTTCCTTATCCCTTTATTCTTTATGTTTTAGCATTCAGAAAGGGCAGTCATTCCAGAAAGTCGGTGTACATCAGAATAAATATATCTGGGCTTCCAATGAAGACTATCTCTCAGTTTTCCCTGATAATTGTGGAGAAAGGTCAGGCCCTTGTTTTCTACACCACCAGCAAAATTGCCCACAACTCAGGCTGGCAGAACTTTTGCCAAAAAAAGAGAAATAAATTGAAAGCAAATCCTAGAGGACCTTGAGATTAATTTTATGTATTTTATTTTTAAATTACCACTGATAAATATTTCTGTTCTTTGAGGTTTTAGTTGTTATCCTATGGCTTGTCTTTCTGTTTTCATTTCAGCAGATAATTGCCTGCCTCAGGATATTGTGCTTTTTATAGAGAGAAATTTCTCATATCAGATTTTAAGTGCTTTCTGAAATTAACACTTGGGTTCCCACCTTGGCAAAGTCAGGAATCATTCTCCACTGAAGGCCTGTGGGAGGGTGACCTACAGATCTTTCCTCTTTTCCCCTTTAACCAAATATGAATATTTGCACTTGGATCTTAATGATAATGCAGAACTTATTGGGAAAGGGAAACTGCATGCACAAAATTGAAGCAAGCTGTTTAGTTATACATTCTACAAATCTTTTTTCTTCCATGTGTACTACCAAGTCTATAGAAAATTATTAATCCAGCACAAGTGAAGTAGCAAAGAATAGCAGCTACATAAATGAATGAATGAATACATGAAAGTGTTTTCATTGACGTCCTTTAAATGATGGTATAAAACTCTTACCACACATGGGTCTGTAACAAGAGCTCTTTGCTTGGTCAATAAAACAAACACATTGAGCTTTGCCTTTCAATCTCCTTGCTGGGATTGTTTAGTGTTGACTTATAAGTAAGTGTAACCTTTCTGGACGTTTTCAGGTTGGATATCTACAACTTTAGGAGGTCTTCAAAGGGGAAATGATGGAACTATTTCAACTAGCGGAAAGAAGTGTCTCTGTAGCTAAAAGAGATCTTAAGAGATCATTTTAGCCCAGGGGCCCCTAATCCATTATCTACAGACCAAATGTAGTCCAGAGATATGCCTTTGTGTTTTAAAAAGTGATTTTAAAGCCGCTAGTCTGGGCTTCTTGTCTTACATTAGCTGATGTCATACTGCACACTGCTGCCTGCCCTGTCAGCATTTGCATTTGTGACTTCTGATTTAGGGCAGCAAAAGTGTGTAACCAATGCAGCTCAAAAAAAGGGCACCAAGGTGAGTGAGAATTAGAGCACAGCCTCAGGTTGGACTCGGTCCAACTACTGCTAATACCCAAATTAGCAATAATCATTTGCTTTCAAACAGCTGGAGAAGAGCTAAAAACTTTTGAATTATTCTCATTTTAGTCCATATGAAATTATATATATATATATTAGATTCAAAAAATGGAGTGATTTAACTGCAAAGGAAATTAGCCCCAGAGTGGCTGTGACTTGCTTAGAATTACACAGCCACCAAGGCAGAGACACTGCACTGTCAGCAGTGCTGGTGACCTAACAAGCATGAGTAGCAATCCCTAGGTTCTCAACTGGGGGGGATTTTGCCCTGCCATGAGGACATTTTACAATTTCTAGAAGCACTTTTGGTTGTCCAGCTGCTGGAGGGGAGAGGGGGGAGTGTCACTGGCATCTGGTGGGAAGTGGCCAGGCATGCTACTGAGCATCCAGTAATACACAGGACAGTCCCACACAACAAGAAATTATCAGATCCTAAGTTTCAATGGTACAAGGCTGAGAAACTTTATTCTAGACCATAAAGGAGGAACATCAAAAGCTATTTTTTGAAGAGGTGGAAAGGGCAGTGGGATGTGATAAATGAACCTATAAAAGTCTTAATCTTTCCCAGTCCCTTGATCTCTGATACATGACTTTTTATTATTCTACATTTAGCAAGTGTGTAAATAAAATTAATGGAAGATAATACATATTTTGGGGACAATCAGGCAAGAGCATTTTAAGAAGGACATGGACTCTGAAGTCAGACTCCTTAGCTTGAAATTTTGTCTCCACCTTTTGCTAACTTGGGTGAGTTACTTAATATTACTCATCTCAGAGCTTTTCCACAGAATTTTCAGCTGTAAAATGAAGGTAATCATGTACCTACCTCATGGGAAGGTTGAATGACCTACCACATGCCAGTGCCTGGCACATACATAGCATTTAGTAAATGTTAGCTACTATCACTGTCTAATTTCATCTTCCTTACTCTCCCCAAGAGGGAAGAACTGGTGTCCTAGTTTTACAGATCAGATAAGGGAACTGAACTTCAAGGACTGTTTGTGGCTTTGGCAGCAGTAGCAGCAGCAACCTCAGAATAGACTGGGGGTGTGGTAGGGAGTAGACACATCTCAACATCCCCTCTCCACCATGTCCCCATGGCTCTCTCTCTCTCTCTCTCTCTCTTCTCATTCACACATGTACACACCAGTAGAAGTCTCTGATTACAACATGAAAACTCTCTCCAGGATATGCTGTTTACAATTTGTTTGTTTTTTAGTTTGTGGTTTAATAACAATAACAACAACAAAAACCTGTAACACTATATTGTTTCAGAACAAATAAAAATTTTACTTTTCTTTCATAAATTATGTCGCTTATGCCATGCACTAGTAGTATTCCATGCTCTATCAAGTTTTACATAATAATGCTTCCCCACAATTAAGTGGCTAATTACAAATGGAAATAGGTGAAGTAATTTAGGATACATTCCCTTAAGCAAGTGATCAAAGTTAACAGACCAATATTGGGACAAACACCATTTGCCTCCTAATATCCTGCATTGAAAACAAGTTGTCTCTTAAATTATATTCCTGCCAAACAAAGCATAAAACATCAGGCAAACTGAAATTGACCTATGCTCTTCAAAAATATCAAGATCATAAAAACAAAGAATGAAAGAGGCATTATTTCAATAAAAAAACTAAAGAGGCCTGGCAACTGAATATAATATGTGAGCCTGGACTGGATCCTGGACCAGAAGGGACAATAGCTATAAAAGACTTTATTAAAAGAATTGCTGCAATATAATATAGACTTGCATTACATATGGCATTATATCAATGTTAAATTTCTTTTATTTTAAATATATTTTATTGATTTCAGAGAGGAAGGGAGAGGGAGAGAGAAATAGAAACATCAATGATGACAGAGAATAATTGATCAGCTGCCTCCTACACGTCCCCCCAATTGGGGATGGAGCCTGCAACCCAGGCATGTGCCCTGACCTGGAATCGGACTGGGAATCTAACCATGACCCTCTGGTTTGTGGGTCGACATTCAACCACTTAGCCACATCAGCCAGGCGTTAAATTTCTTATGTTGGTCTTTTTAGTATAGTTAAGCAAGTTCAAATGATTACCAAAAAAAAAAAAATGTTTCTCCAGGTTATTGGGATGTTTTACAGTGTTTTAAGGGAGCGGCATAACCTGACTGTAATCTGCAGGAAAGGCATTTTCATGCTAAGCTTCAGAGACATTGAGTAAATTACCTAAGGTCAGTGACATGTCATCTCATGCAGGGATTAAATGTTAAAATCAATGGATATCTTGTAATGTCAAAAACACAATTAAGGGGGGGAGGGGCTCACCTTTCATTAAGACAGTAGAGAGCTGACTTTCAGTGAGTCCAGCTCAGCCAGTATTCCTCCAGCCCAGAACTGTTGGTTGTTTCTTTCACAGAACTCCAGTTGGGGAAGTGTAAGGACCACACTTTAATTAAGAAAAAATAGTTCCAGACCATTTACATACTAGGACACTTGCATCATAAAAAGGCTTTGTGATTGTCTATATTCACCTGTGTAGTAGTGCTCCTAAAATATTCGTTATTTGGGTTCATTTGTGGTAGAAAGCTATGCTGATGTGACTTGTAACTTTGGGGAGAAATATGACTTGAAAGAAATCCAGTAGTCTGTGCAAACTGTTCTATACTCGCAGAATTGGAAACTGTAAATATATTCCTTGTGGATGGCCTGTTTTAGTTTGATGTAGGGTAGGAAGAAATTTTCCTCTACCCTCCTGGTATAATGAAATGGATATGAGAAAGAGATTAGCAAGATAAAATGACCCAATTAATTACATACATACATGAGTGAGTCAGAAACCCCCATACTGACAAGTTCAAAGACAGAAAGGGAAAATGAGGTAAACATGACATTCTGAGCTCAGGATCACTTTAGGGCTATAGAGGGGAGGAAGGTCATTGCAGGACCATAAGAAGAGTAAATGTTCAGTAATTAGAAGTTTGCCCTTACCTATAGATAGGCCATAAAAAGTTATATCTGGTGATAATTCTTATTATGGGCGTGGTCCCTAATTTAAATTCTTTAAGGGAGAAGTGAAAGTTCCTTGTGAGCCTGGAGGGTCTTGATTGCCTTCAGCTCAAAATAATTCACATGCCAAAATAACACCTTTGGGGGAGAACTGTACCGAACTCTTACACCTTTAATCCTTGGCCTCCCTTGGCTTGTAGCCGCATCACTCCAATCGCTGCCTCTGTCATCATATGGAATTCTCCCTGTGTATTTTTCTCTGCCTAAAAAAAGTTTCCTCTTTTCTAGGGACACCAGTCTCATCAGGTTAGGACCCACCCTAATGACCTCATCTTAAATTGACTTCATCTGCCAAGACCCTAGTTCCAAATAAGTACCATTCACACGTAGTGCAAATTAGAACATCGATGTATGTTTTTTGAAGGAGACACAATTCAACTGATAACAGATTGTTCATCATAATACCATTAACTATCCTCACTGGTACAGTCCCCTCCACACCGCCTGCCTGAAAGTGTAAACTACTATAGAGCTGAGCAGTTTTCTCTTTTTACACTACATAATCTCACAGGATGGTGGAAATCCTGTTATATTCATCAACTACCCGAATGTCTCAGGTATGTGGGCTTAAGCATCCAGACATCTAAAATATCTAGAGTCATATGCATTAATTCTATTTTTTGGTCACTATGCAGTTCTAATCTATTTCATTTTGTAATACTTATAAGGACTCAAAGTCATATGAGTTCTAGGAAAACTAATATATGTATGAAACAAAATTATGACTGGGACTTTTCATGCAGCTTCTGCTACCCACCTGTTTATTAAAAAAGTAATGCATATTTATTGCAATGGATCAAAGAATGTAGAAGCATATCGTAAAGTAATTACTAATACCTTCCTCCCATCTTCAATCCCATGCTCATAGGTAACCAACATATTCCTTCCACATCTTTCCAATGCTCATAAATAAACACAGACAAGCGTACACAACTATATAGGATTTTTTCCCATTTTTATCAATAAAAAGATTTTCCATATATTAATTTGTAACTTGCTTTTTTCACTTAATATATCATACAACCCTTTTAAGGTTCATATGTATAGATTTAATACATTCCTTTTATTTTATATTTTAATACATTCTTTTTAATATTAATGTATTAGTTCCTAGTATTGCTAACGCATAAGTTATTCAACCATCCTTTCTAAGCAGAATATTCAGGTCTTCTCAGATGTATCTTGCAACAAACATTCTTATCCTTACCTACAATTACCATTGTCAAATAAATTACTAAAAGTTGGATTCCTGGATATGCATTTTAAATTTTTTAAAGATTACAACAATTCACATTTCTACCAATAATGTGCCTTCTCCCCACACCCTCACCAGCACTAGAATTATCAATATCCATTTTTTAAATATGTTTTTATTGATTTCAGAGAGGAAGGGAGAGGGAGAGAGAGATATCAGTAGCAACATCAATGATGAGAGAGAATCATTGATCGGCTGCCTCCTGCACACCCAACAAAGGGATCAAGCCCACAACCTGGGCATGTGCCCTTGACCAGAATCGAACCTGGGACCCTTCAGTGCACAGGCTGACACTCTATCCACTGAGCCAAAGTGGCCAGGGCTCAATATCCATTTTTTAGTAAATGTTCCTGTATTTTATTTTTTATTAGAGTCATTAATACTTGCTTATAGAAGTCACATCACACACCACATCTAAGACCCCTGAATAAATCTTTAACATGTATTTCTAGCCAAAGCCTTGAGACTCTTTTTGAGTTCATGTACACCCATTAGAGGTCTCCATTCTCTCTAGTGAGAGAGCCAAGTGTTCTCTCTCATCTATTCCCAAACATCTTCTAATCACAGGACCTTTTTTGCCCCCAAAAGTCAACTCTGGTTCTGAGCTAATGTTGCCCAGTTGGCTAAAGAAAGCCTCAATTCAAATAACCACCTATTAGAATGAAGTCCCAGAAAATGACTGGAACCCTTTAAAGGTTTCGTGCTTTTTAGTTTATCAAACTAAGTAGTTTCAAAATACCCCACAACCAAAAAAAAATATATTTTTTCTGTTTTATTACTTATATTAATTAATACCATCTCTTGTTTCAAAAGGTCTAACAGAATTTTCTAAAAAACTGCTGATATTGATATAAATCCTCATAAAAAGTTGAGAAACATTCCTGTTGCTCTTCAGAAAAATAAAATGGCCATAAATTTTAAAATTATTTTTATGGCTTTTTACTTGTTTTATTCAGCAATATAACCATTCCCTGGTATATATCCTGTTGGAATGAAAAAGATCTTAGTAATGAGTTACAGTTTAAATTTTTAAACTAAGATTTCCAAACTTCCTAAACCATTCTAATCTGAAACAGATTAATTAAATATTTGTTTGTATTACTTAAATCAAATATAAAACAGATATATAAATACACATATTAGATATGCCAATTGAAAATTTTTTTTAATCTTAGAAAAGTATCAGGCTAAAAGGGAATTATGAGGTGCCTCAAAGCTAAATGAGATATTTAAGAATGTAAGTGAGCTTACTTGATTTTTTCTTATCTGACCATAAATTCAATGTAATTTGACAAAGTAACAGAGAAATCTATAATTATTTTCCAAATAACAGGTTCTAGAAAATCTAATAAAACCTAATTTAAAATTTAAATTTGCATATTAATTTGGACTTCAGATTTCAAAGCTTGTAAATACGTTGTAGAAAAGGAAGGACTTATTTTCTTTAATTTACAAATGCATACAAGGCCATGAAAGCTATGAACAAACTGAAGAGAGATGTTTCAACATGGGTTTGACTAATATTTACCAAGCTACTAATTTTCAGGATATCCTCTGGTCTTTTCGCCAGTAATAGAATATACTAGAAATATTAAAGGAGCTAGACTTTATAAAGGTATATGATGGCATCAAGCAGGACTAAAGGATTTCATTGTTTAGTTTTTCTTTAAGAATATAGAGCTCAAGAATAGTAAATAACCATTCCCTTATTTGTGAAGTCCTTCTAACCAGACATAGTTTGTTTTTACAATAATGTGATCTTTCCAAATGATTTGATTTGTCCTGAAATATATAGATACAGTACTTAAGGGGGAAAATGTATTTTCTCCACTCAGCCATTGATTTCCCCTGTGCTTTAGGGCAAAGATTTGAGTGCCCACTTTCCTCACTTGCCTTATGGAAAAGGTAAATGTGATGGTTCAATGAATAACTGAACACTGATTAGAATCCAGGTACAGCGGAATTGATTAAGCTTTTAAAACTACATGGCTTCCTTAAAAATGAATAGTGAATTTATTCAAAAGCTAGTTAGGGTTGGTGACAGTAATAGCACCCAACAAGTAAATTTAGTCCCATAGCAGACTCCATTACCAAGGTGTGCAGCTAAAGCTTAAAAAAGAAAGAAAAGAAAAAAGAAGGAATAAACATTTATGTCCGGCTCTCAGCTCTCAGTCCTTGTGAATCAGCCTATCCTCATGGTTGACTCCCATCCAGGGAGCAGTTTGCAGCCTGACATGATCAGTCCACAGCCTGCAGAGAAGCAAACATCTCTCACAGGAACACAAGGAAAGAAAGCTCCTTTCCCAGAATTCTCAGCCAACATTTTCTCGCAGCTATTTGACCTGAATTGAGTCTTTTACCCGTCACTGTGGCTGGGAGGGGGGCATACCCAATGGCTTATGCCAGCCAGCCCCTGGAACTAGCTATATAGGCAATTCCATCTAAACTGAAAATCTACCAATTTATGACCAAACTATCATTTCTGAGCTCAATACAAAATTAAATAAATATAGTCTACTGCCAAACTGAAAATGTATTTATATTTATTTCTAATCCTCACTCTGGCATTTGAATATACTTCTTCTCTAAAATTAACACCCTATTCGGTTAATTCTCAGCTTTCCTATTTCTGAACTTTATTTTACCTTAGATAGGCTTTCGTGAAAGGCAGAATTTCTAAGATGAAAAGATGGTGCTGTGGTCTGAATGTGTTCCTCCCCCCAGAAGCATGTGTTGAAATCCTAACCCCCAAAGGTAATGGTATGAGGAGGTAGAGCATAAGGAAGGTGATTAGGTCATGAGGTCAGAGCCATCATTAATGGGATTAGTGCTCTCATAAGAGATTCCAGCGGTCCCTAGCCCCTTCTACCACTGGAGGACACAGGGAGGAAGCACAGTTATGAACCAGGAAGAGGTGTCTGACCAGAACACAACGAGGCTGGAGTCTCGATCTTGGCCTTCCCAGCCTCCAAACTGTGATATATAAATTTCTATTATTTATAAACTACCCAGTATCTGGTATTTTGATATAGCAGCCCTAAAGGACTAAGACAGATCGTATTAAAACACTTTCCAAATAAAATAAAATAAAATCCACCAAGGACCCTAAGTTAGAGTTTGGACACATACACACACACACACACACACACACACACACACACACAAACATGTTTTATTGAAAACAAAAATTTAAATTTTCATTTTGTAGGATTTAACATCTTATCACTGATCATATGTTCATATGTCTGTGTGCCCACCTAAGAGAAACTGGGCCCCCAGTCATTTAAATGAAATACATTATCTCAATTCTCTAGTTCCTTTCAAAATTGTTTTTGTGAGACTTTGTGTTTGAAGAAATAGTGAATTTAAAGGATCTCAATAGTTGTGCAACAATTTATTTTTATTCTCCCAAACCTGATGCTGCTTCTTAGAAAGTGTTTGGCCACCACCTGCCATCTGCCACCAGGCCCTCAACAGCTGCATTGTGCAATGTTACAAAGCAGCAAAGACAGGTTTATGCAGCACACAATTGACTACCATAATGGGAGCATGTGGTCCAGTTGTACGTCCATTAAGAAACTCAAACATTTACAATCATGTTAGACTTATTGGCTATCCTGCTCATGCCCCCTCCTTCCTAGCACAGCTCTGCTATGACTTACTGCCCAGCCCAGGAAGCCTGGCCTTTCTTTACCCTGCGGCTTCATCCCTCCAGCATCCTTCCTCATCAGGATGGCACTGTTGTGCTGGAAGGGTACACTGAAGTCTAAGGTGAGAAACATACCTTTGTGACCTCTCACTTAGGGCTAGTTGGGTAGGTTAGGTGGGGCCTCTCCCAAGTCCCTAGGACACTTCCACAGGGTGGCAAACTCCAGTCGTATTTCTCTGGTGCTTATATTTACCAATAAAAAAAAAATGTTGGTTGTACACAGCCTAGAATAAGTAGCAATGCAAAAGCCAGGGTGGGCCCACCTAGTATCTTGTTTGTCCTCATTTTCATTACCTACTCATTTAACATATGCGCGAAAAGTTAATCATTTCCAGCCTGTGGCTTTTAGGCTGCAGCAAAGGCTGACAGTGGGAGAGTCTTGAAAGCTGTGAGTCCAGTATACATTTAATGGGTCAAAACAAGTTTCTTAGCATCTGTTGGCTTTTAAGGCTCTTAGCAAACTGTCCCTCTTCTTCCCAGGAGATTTAAGATTATTTGGATTTTTCATGGTCTTTTAGCCACTATTCAACAAGTACAATAAAGAACCACATCCATTTATTTTAATAGTAATAAAAAGCACGGATTGTGTGCTTTGTGAGACTTGAATCCCAAACAGAAATGTTGTATAGAAATTCAGTACTCATAAAACTGATTCCAACATATTGATTTTATATGAACTTCAAAGGGCATAAACAAATGCAAAGTGGAATTTTTAAAGACGATACCCTCAAGGTGGTATGAATCAATTCCAAAAGATTTAGAAGAGGCTTGCTGTTTTTGTTTTGCTTACTTAGTTTTGTTTTGCAGCATTCTGGGAAGAAAACAAGCTTCTCCAAAGCAGGACCTGTTTTTACCCCATTCCAGGGACCCCATCTGTGAGAGGAACTGGATTTGAAAGGCTCACGGGAAGGAAGAGTGTCTTACTAATCACAGCGTAAGTCTCTGTTCCTTTAGGCCAGATTTTTTTCTTATCCTAAAACAGCAGTAGCAGCAATAACAATGTCAGTAATTAATAGCTAAGATTTTTTAGCATTAAGGTTCATGCTAGGCATCATGCCAGCGTATATATCACTTTTATGTATACCTTCTATCTTAAATCACATCACAGCCCTATGATGCAGTTACTTCCACTATCCTCACTTTTATAGGGAAGTGATTCAGGCATGGAGAGGTTAAATCACTTCCTAAAGTTCACAGGCCAGTGAATGGCAGAGCTGGAATTTAAATCCAAGCCCCTCCCATCACTCTCACACCTGGGTCAGAGTTCATTTTCTTTTATTGGCAATTAACATCTGACACTAATATTATTTCATCTTTCCCTGATGGTAAAGTTAACATCAGGATTATCTCCTGATATGTAAAGACTTTCTTTGGAAAGCAAAAGTTTTTATTGGCAGATCTCATTATTTCAATTTCCCCAATGTGTATTGTTTTAAAATTTTTCCAGACTATCAGAAAAAAAAAAGGCTATAGTTTAGCACTTTCTGTCCTTTTGGGTATATTATAATGGCAAGAGTGTTTGAAAACATTATTTAGGCTTTCTTCCTTTTTTTAATCTAAGGACCATTTAAAATCATCCTATCTAATAAAAGGCCAGAGGCCATACATGTTATGACCAGAACGACCACTCAACCAATGGCCATGAAGTGGCATTGACCACCTCTCAGTCCCTCCCCTCCCCGACCTACGATCAGTGGTGGGGCAGGACTGGGGACTGGTGAGGGGCTGATCAGCCTCCTGGTCCCTGCCCCCCGCCTGGAGGCTCCGATGGATCAGCAATGGTGTACGGGGAAATCAGGGTAGGTGGCAGGAGGACCAGGCTGGCTGTCAGACTGTTGGGATCACCAGCTCATCCCCGGCTGCTCAAGGGCTCAGGCCTACGGGAAAGCGGGCGCTGGCGACTTCACCTCCATGTGCGTGCACCGGCCGGCACTGATGGAACGTGTTACCTGCTGGAGGCCGCTCACACTGAGGCGGATAGGTCATGGGCACGCCCCGCAGCTTCCATCAGAGCCTCAAGCCCTAGCAGCAGCAGCAGCAGCGGTGACTCTGGCAGCGGTGGTGCCTGTGTGAGTGGCCCTGAGCAGGCAGCGCGTTCCATCAGCTGCCAGTCCGGTACACGCGCATGGAGGTGAAATCACCAGCGCCTGCTTTCCTGTAGGCCTGAGCCCTCGAGCAGCTGGGGATGAGCTGGTGATCCCAATGGCCTGACAGCCTGGTGGCAGAGGCAGCGTTCAGCCTGGGGACTGGCGAATGGGCAGAAAAAGGCCCTGATCGCAGGAGGCTAGGCCTAGGGACCCTACCCACATGATTTCATGTGCTGGGCTTCTAGTCTATATATATATAAAAGGCTAATATGCAAAGAGTACCCTCAGGAGTTCAACTGGGAGACCAGGAGTTCGATCGCTCACTATGATGTGCACTGACCACCACGGGATGGCGCGGAATGAAGGAAGGCCCTGGCTGGCCCTGATCACCAGCCAGGCATGGGAACCCTATCCATGCATGAATTTCATGCACCAGGCCTCTAGTTTCTAAGTAAGAACAAATTGATACTGAGCTTGTCTTTCTATTCATAATTAGATGACTGGTTAAGCTGCTTCTTAACACTACCCATAGTTCTTGATAGCAAAATTTTATTCTCTCAGAGGAATGAAAAAGGGACAAACTGCTTGTTTCCTGTTCCCAGAGATGGATTCTGAAACTTTATTTCAAAGTAAAAGATTATCAAGTGGTGGGGAGGGTATAGTGGTCACAGGCAATGTCTACTTAGAAATAAGCCAGAATGGAAGTTTACTTTAAGCCCCTCCCTTTCTTTTACAACTGACAACTTTGAGTGAGGCATTTTAGGTATGCAGATGTGTATTTTGTCCACAGATAGGAAGTAGGAGTATCTTTGGTAGAATTGCGATTTACTGAGCCTTTATCCCCCAAAATATAGATAGACTAATGTCCCACATATTTAAGACTTTAAGAATGAGTGATTCAGGTCTTAAAGAATGCATTGCCAAACACCGAGGACACCCTACCTTACAGGTGAAGATGAGTGAGTTTCTAATGCATCCCACATAAAGAGGAACCTGAATTCCAAGAATCAGTGTGAGGCATGATCAAAGGGTCTCCTACCTGAGGGAGGTAAGTGAGACCACCTTTCTCCTAACCCAGGGTTTAGGAGATAAATGGCTAACAGAGAAATCTTGTGAAGGAACCTGCACTGTCCAAATGGCTTGCCCTCTGTGGAAAGGGAATGTACTGTGGACCATCCTGTTTGTGACAACAATCTAAAGCTGGCTGGAGGAGTAGCCATAAAAGGAGAAGCAAGAATATGGTATCCTCCTCTTTTTTAGATCTGGGAGGCTTCTCCTTCTACTGGCTCTTAAAGGGAAAAACAGTAATTCATTGTTAACCTTTTGCACTCGGATGTCGAGTGTGACTCGACACAGTTAGCATTAGAATAAAGGAATCGAGAAAAAAGCAAGCGAGTGCAAAGAATTAAGAATTAATAGTATAATGTGTTAAACTATTTAAACACTAGCATTTGTTAGGACTTAGTATTTATAGTTACTGTACTATGTGCTTTCCATAGCAACCTCATGAGGTAGATATTATCATTATCCCCATTTTACAGATGGAGAAAGTGAGGCTAATGTGCATTAACGAATGTGCCCAAGATCACACAGCCAAGAAGTAATGGAAGCAGTTTGACTCCAGAGCATGAGCTTATTCTCACTATACTATACTGTCTTATTCTTCACAAAGCATTTTTCAACCTAGAAAATGTGTTTGATCCTCATATGAGGCATGTTAGGTAAATAGAAAATGTGTGGTCATTCTCCATTTTTCATAAAAGGACACTGATGCTCAGAAAAGTTATGTTATTTATCTTGACTTGCCTATTGAATTATTGGCTGAAAAGGGACTAGAACCCCATTCTATTGACTTCTGGTTCTATGTTTTTCCCACCTCCTCACAACTAAATGCAGCAACATTAATTAGATACTTCTCTAAAAGTCACTCTGTGGGTTTATATAAAGAAAAGCTGAACAAAGAAAGCATGGTCCTGAACCACAAGAAACTTACACTCTATCATCTCTAATTTTTTCAACAACTGTTTCCTGGCAATCTAATATATGCCCAACACGGTTCTAGATGCTCAAAGCTTACAGTGTAGGGAGGAGGTAAGTGTGAGTACAAGTTCCATACTATGGGGTAAGGATTATGTGACGACAGAAGTTCTTTACCCTGCCTTGCTGGTATAGGGTGATGAGTGTCTCTTCACCAAAGTGGTAACCCACGAGGCACATTTAGCTAGGTAAATAGGAATTTCCCAGTGGAGCAAGACAAGATATCCTAGAATGCAAATTGCATCTGTGAAGGCCCAGAAGAAGGCAAGAGCAAGCGCAGCTCATTTGGAGAGGGATCAGTCCTTGTGAAGCATCACGTGCTTAGAACCAAGCGGGGAGAGGGAGGTGGCTCTGGGGAAGGTGGACAGAGGCCAGGACATGAAGATCCTGCATTAATCTTTTAGGAAGGTCAGTGAGGAGTAGCTTGTTGCCAAGAAAAAAAAAATGCAAGTGCCAGGAAGGATGAGGTGTTTGGGGATTGCAGGAAAGACACCTTTCTAATCTTAAGAGCCACCTTTCATTCCCAAAATAAAAAGTTGCTGGTTTTTTTTCAATTGTCACAAAGCAAATCATGTCACTCGGACCGGACCAGAATCCTCTGACCAATGAATGTGTGAATGTGTCTGGGTCATCAGGATTACCATATCCACATTTTCCAGTAATATCCAGAAATGATGAGTAAATGAGTGTTCTCTATTCTAATTGCTACAAATGCCTTACCTGCCCTCATTTTCTGCCTCAGAAAAGCAATTAGAAACCTAGTTATTTTCCTGGCCCCTTTGTATGATATGGATATGAAGGAATCAGGATTATGTGTGTGATATACATGCAAGCATATTTATGGGGGTAGGGGAGGCGGGACGGCAGTTAAAAGTTCTGGCCTAAAAATTCCACTGGCCACAGAGTTTTCTAGAATTTTTCTGCACACTTCAGCAGTTAATTACACAAAGACTAATTAGGCATGTTGAATATACCAAAACGTTCCACTTACAGAGAAAAGGGTATTGCAACCTAACACTTATTATATACATAATGATTGGTTGGGAGTGGGAGGGAACCTCCTAGTGAAGAAATCTTATTTGACAGTAGAGAAATTAGACCTATTTCTAGAATATGAACTAACCCAGAGAGGCAACCCTATTTCCTGGTTAGGGTTTTCCATTGTCAATCTTCCACTCTGACCTTGTGGACAATAAATGATTTTTGTTCCAAGAAGAACAAGTAGGTGGCTGATTTAGAGGCTGTTGGACTGGTTCAATTTTCACAAGTGATTTATTGTGGATCTTTTGGAATTGCTCTTTTAATAAGTTTTGCCTTGTTTTTCAGGAAAAACAATGATAACTAGGATTTCTGGTCTTCTGACCAAGTGGTTGCAAGTTATCAAAGGACAAGCAACACCAGCTTTCCCTGTCCCATTTGTGCCTAGAAAAAGGAAAGAAAAAAGTTTCAGATCCTGCTGAACTCTCACAAGGACACGGAGCTGCAGTGCTGTTTGTTCCTGCTGAAGGTCAGTCTGCAACAAGCCTGGCACCCGGGAAGCAATTCAATTCTGTTTAGGGATTGTGTCTGGTAATTACATTCTCCTTAAATCTATGCCTGAGCTGTAAATCAAGAACACCATTCAACAGCTGCCCTCTGATCCTTCTTAAAGGAGCAATTTCAAAAATGTTCAAGAACCTTATAGGTGCAGGCAATCCTACCTAATTAAGAGGGAATATGCAAATTGACCATCACACTGTAACAAGATGGCTGCGCCCATAGCGGAGGCAGGGATTCTATAACACAAGATGGCTGTGCCCACAGTGGAGGCCGAGATCCTGTAACAAGCCTTAATGAGCAATCAGCAGAGACCTGAGGCTGTGTGGCACTGGGCCGGGGCAGGGGACCTGAGGCTGCGCCCGCCACCCAGTGGGGCTTGACAGGGGACCTCAGGCTACGCCCCCCGCCTGGCAGGGCTTGATGGAAACCTCAGGCTGCGTCTCTCGCCCGGCAGAGCTTGACGGGGGACCTCAGGGCACACCCATCACCACAGTGCCAGGCCAGGAAATCTCAGGCTGTGCCCCCAACCCCGGCACCAGGCCAGGGGTCCTGAGGCCATGCCCCTCGCCATGTGGAGCTTGATGGGGACCTGAGGCCGTGCCCCCCTGCCAGTGGGGCTTGATGGGGGACCTCAAGGCGCACCCTCTGCCCCGGCCCAGGCCAGGGAACCTCTGGCCGTGCCCCCCGCCCCAGCACCAGGCCAGGGTACCTGAGGCTGCGCCCCCCCACCTGGCGGGGCTTGACAGGGGACCTCAGGCCACACTCCCGGGACCGGGCCAGGGGACCTCAAGGCATGCCCCCCAGCTTGGGGCAGGTGACCTGAGGCCGTGCCCCCCACCCAGTGGGGCTTGACGGGGGTGGGGCCAGCCTGGTCTGGATCTAGCCCAATGGGGGTGGGGCTGGCCAGGTCTGGATCTCACACGATTTTGAGGCACACATGGGTGGGCGGGGACTTGACTCTGGTTCCTGTGGCGTGCCCCAGACTCTGACAGGAGGAAGGTTTTCATATACATTTTACTAATTTTCTTTCATCTCTGACACTTCTATTATAGACAAAGGGCAAAAAGCAATATTAAAATATTTCCTCTAATTAATTCCCTTTTAATATGCACAAATTTCGTGCACTGGGTCACTAGTTCTTTGATATTTAGGAGAATTGCAATTAAAAGTAATTAGATTTAATTATGTGGAAATAAAGATTCATCCTTTAAAAACATTAAGTTAAGTCATTCATAGTATGTACTTTGTCATCCATGAGTGGACTTGTGAATATGAACAAAACAGGTGTCTGTATCAAATGTAACCACCACCCCCCACGCCCTTCCCCAAGATTGCTTTTTACTATCTCTATAAAAGAAAAACACCAAGTGGTTTTTGGAGATAAATAAACACATTTTTAAAAATGTTTGCCTCAGTGATTGAAAATTAATAAGTAAATTTTATTTCAACATCTCTAAATTCTTAACAAGTGTTGAAACATACTGGGAGGAGAAATATTTAAATTTTACAGAAAAGAATAAAATCAAGTGTACATTCTCAGTAAACTTTGCTCTTTCAGAGTATATTTTCCCTTGGTACTAAAACTCCCAACGTAACACCCCGGACCAAGGATAGCAAATGCCTTCATGCATAATACCTCTCCCCGCTCTATCACTCATGCAGATATTGTTGGTCAGTCATAGTACTCTTTTATGGTAAGTGTGGACATTTATTTTAATTCCTTCTCAAACAGGATTTCAGACTGTCACTATCAAGTCACTGAGGCTAGAACTTGTGATATAACAAATGTTCCTTTCTGTACTAGGCCCTTCATAAACTTTACCCATTTTCTCTACGCAAGTGAATGTATATATCACAAATTGTGGAGACTAAAGAATATTAATTTTAAAGGTAAAATAGAACTTCAGAATGAGCAGCAGAACTTCTTAGGTTGCCTGTATGTAATCAATTTTGTTCCATCTCGTACCAGCCCCTTATTTCATTAGCCACTTACGTCTTTATCCATCCTTTTGGCTTCTCTTCACCCCACATTCCTTTTCAGTAATTATTTACAGAAAGATTAGAATTCCAAGTTCTGGCATTCCTTAGAAGTATATGACTGACTCTGAAGTAAAACTGAGCAAATAAGAGAAATCAGAAAAATACCACTATTCTGTAGTTCATATTTTGCAATAATTTAC
This sequence comes from Eptesicus fuscus, assembly GCF_027574615.1. Taxonomy (NCBI): domain Eukaryota; kingdom Metazoa; phylum Chordata; class Mammalia; order Chiroptera; family Vespertilionidae; genus Eptesicus; species Eptesicus fuscus. The sequence goes on from NC_072489.1 coordinate 23,566,613, forward strand.
TGGATGAAATTTAAAATGAAAAGTATTTCACATTTTCTTAGCATAAAAACTTAGCTAGAGCCATTTGTATACTTATTAAAGTTGATAATGTTGCCATGTGATTTAGTGACTTGTATTTGTGTGCCAAAATATCCTAAGATGATAAAACTGCTTCTAGTTGAACAGCAGTTACATGAAAAATTGAATTCAAACATAGGGCATCTCCAGGTAATGGAAAGGAGAGTAGCACTTCACTGATGCCTTTTATGTAATATATAGGGTGTCCCCAAAAATGTATACACACACTTTGAATAATTATAAAGGCAGTGCTTACTTAAAATACATTTCATTTTCAATATTGAGCTACCAGCTGTTAAAGTGTGTATACATTTTGGGGGTTCACCCTGTATTGATTATCTGGTGAAAACATCAAAATGCCTTCATCTTGAAAATCTTAAGAAGGAAGTTTTAATTCTTAGAGTTTGTATAAGAAGAGAAGGTTGATCTTTCCACAAGGGATTCAAAAATTCTATGTGTGTTCTCCTGATTGCATTGCATGATGCATGAGAAATACAATTTTGGCCAAAAAAAGAAATTAATCTCTGAAGAATTTCTAGGATATAACCAATTTGGAGGAAGTTGGCTTTGTTTTATTTCTAATAATGATGGAGTACCAAGGGCATTTGTTAGGAAGCTTCATCTTCTTCATCTGAAACATTCTGTTTGTCTGGTTTTATAAAACTGGTATATTTTTTATCCAAAATAGCTCAAAAGAATTTGTGCATCTTTCTAAAGAGATTAGATGAAAAATTTCTTTAAACCATTTTATTTCTTAAAAGTGTGTTTAAATTATTTAAAGTTAAAGTAAACTATTTTTGCACTTAAAAAAATAATTCCTTTAAGCATAACCAATGGACGCAAGACACTGTGGGGGTGGGGGGAGGGGGAGAGCATATGCCAGGGGGTAGGGGAAGCTGGGGGAAGGTCAATGGGGGAAAAAAAAAAGAGACATATGTACTATTTGTAATACTTTAAATAAAATAACATTTTTTAAAAATAATAAAATAATTCCTTTGAGGCCCAATAGCAACATGAAGCAATTATTCTTGAGTAGAGACAAGAACACTAATGATACAAATATACTTGTGCCTTCAGACTGTAGGCCAGGAATGGTGAATGAGAATAAGCTGTCAGTCCTCAAAATAAGGAGAAATGCTGAACTGGTGACTTAAAATTTTTCCCTGAAACAATTTGAGACAAGGTTAAGCCCTTTTGTTGGAACTGGGTCTCGAACTGAAAGATCAAATCAAATAAATAATCTTTGCTAAGAGTTAAACTGCTGATATGATTAGGTGGTTGGCACTTTTATTTATCCCCTTGGATTCAGTAATCAATAAATATTTAATGAGTATAGGGGGAAAGAGCTAAGATAAAAGGGATATTGTTCTCAAAGGATTTGGAATCTTCTAGTAAACACCATTTCTATAACTCTATCAAGATAAGTCTCAGAATGCCTATTTTGGATAGTTTTGAAACCCAGGAAAATAAGAAAACATAACATCTACTTGCCAGGAAGAGATGTATACACATCTCAAAAATTATTGTCTAATAGAAAATACTTTTAAAATAAATTTAATATGCAATGCTTTTGTTTTAACCATTGAATAAAATTAGATAACATTTAATTTTACTACTGCAAATATTGCTTTTTCCTAAGGCAGAAAATCAAAACCACTGAGTTTCTTTCCCAGATATAGTAGCCCTAATTTTTTTTCTTTGTTTGTAGTCTATATTAAGAATGCAGCCGATGCCGAAACCGGTTTGGCTCAGTGGATAGAGCGTCGGCCTGCGGACTCAGGGGTCCCAGGTTCGATTCCAGTCAAGGGCATGTACCTTGGTTGTGGGCACATCCCCAGTAGGGGGTGTGCAAGAGGCAGCTGATCGATGTTTCACTCTCATCGATGTTTCTAACTCTCTATCTCTCTCTCTTCCTCTCTGTAAAATATCAATAAAATATATTTTAAAAAAAAGAATGCGGCACAAATAAATGGAAAGACATAATGAATAGGGAGACAATATATTTAAGATGTCAATAATACCCAAACTAACCTATAGATTTAATGCAATCCCTATAAATTCCCAATAGAGTTTTTGAAAGAAATAGAAAAATTCATCCTAAAAAATTCATATGAAATCTCAAGGGATCCCAAATAATAAAAACAACATTGAAAAGAGGAATAAAAGTGTAGGCATAACACTTCCTCATTCCAAAACTTATTACAAAGCTACAGCATTCAAAACAATGTGATACTGCCACAAAGACAGACATATAAACCAATGGAACAGAATAAAGATCCCAGAAATAAACCCTCACATATATGGTTAAATGATCGTCAACAAGGGTATCAAGATCACTCAATGAGGATCTTCAACAAACGGTTCTGGGAAAACAAAATATACACATGCAAAAAAATAAAGTTGAATCCTTATATACCATATACAAAAAATAACTCTGAATGGATAATAGACCTAAATATAAATTAGGTAGTTGGCACTTATTACCTAATCTAAATTTCTTCTAAAATGCTTAAAAGAAAACAGAGGGGAACAGCTTCATGACATTTGACTTGGCAATGATTTATTGGGTATGACACTAAAAGAATAGGCAACAAAAAAAATAGATAAATTGGATTACATCAAAATTAAAAACTTACGTGTAACAAAAAACAGAATCAACGTAGTGGAAAAAGGCAACTTACAAAATGAGAGAAAATATTTGCAAATGACATACCTGACAAGGGGTTAATATTTAAATTATATAAAGAACTTCTACAATGCAACAACAACAAAAAACAAAGCTGAAAAATGGGCAAAGAACCTAACTAGACATTTCTCAAAAAAATAAAAATAAAAACACAAAAGGCCAACAAAACATATGAAAAGAGGCTCAACATCACTAATCATTAGAGAATTGCAAACCAAAACCATAATGAGATGCCACCTCACACCCACCAGGGTGGCTGCTATAGAAAGAGGTAGGGAGAGAGGAAAAAAAAAACAAAGAAACAAATGAAGAGAGAGCTGGGAGAGGAGAGAGGAAGAAGAGGAGAGGAGAAGAGAGAAAAGAAATTAACAAGTGATGGTAAAAATATGGAGAAATTAGAACCCTTGATGGGAAGGTAAAATGGTACAGAGCTGCTATGAAAAACAGTATGGGAATTCCTCAAAAAAACAAAATAAAAATAGAACTACCATATGATCTAACAATCTCACTTCTGGGCATATATCCATAAAAACTGAAAGCAGGATTTCAAAGATATATGTGTATACCCATTATTCACAATAGCCAAAAAGCAAAAGCAACTTAAGTGTTCATCAATCAATGAATGGATAAACAAGAAGTGATATATACATATAATGTCATATTATTTAGTCTTCAAAAGAAAAGAAATTCTGACACATGCTGCAACATGGATAAACCTTGAAGACATTATGCTAAATGAAATAAGCCGGTCACAGGACAAATACTATACATGATTCCACCTATATAAGACTAGAGGCCTGGAGCACAAAGTTCGTGCCTGGGTACTGTCCCTAGGCCTGGTCTGCGATCAGGGCCATCTTCCCCAGCTGCCGACAGCTGGCCCTGCCACCCACCCCCAGGTTCCCCATTCACCATCAGGCGATTGGAACCTGCTGGCTGGGGGAGGGACCAAGAGGTTGGCCATTCTCGCCCACTTGCCGGCCCCGTCCCCTGACGCTGGTTGCCCTCTGTGTGGGGTGACCGGCAGGGTGGGGTCCTTGGCCTGGCGCCAACTGTGTCTGCCGCCACCCATCCACAGTTCCCTATTTGCCATCAGGCGATTGGAGCCTGCCGGCCAGGGGGAGGGACTGAGAGGTTAGCCAGCAGGCCCCAATGGGGCAATCAGGGCCTGCGGCTAAGGGCAGCTCCTGCATTTAGCATCTGCCCCCTGGTGGTCAGTGGGCATCATAGCAACTGGTCATTCCACCATTCAGTCGATTTGCATATTACCCTCTTATTATCTATATATAGTATATAAAACCCTAATATGCAAATAGACCAAACGGCAGAATAACCCAACAGCTGGTCGCTATGACATGTGCTGACCACCAGGGGGTGCATGCTGCCAATTTTCTTCAAGGCTGGCCTGGAATCTTGCATAACATCTCTTCTGTTGTACTTCACTTGTCAAACCTATCAGAAATCAGCCCAGGTTCAAGTGGAGGGGAATTCTTGGCCTGTCAACCCCCAAGTACCATGGCAGGCATCAACAGCAGGCAGCAGAGTGCTGAACATGTCGGGTATTGGCCACAGCGGGATGGTGGAGCAGGTGAGCAGGGGTGCCAGACCAAGGCAGGGCACAGGTCGCTGTCATCGGGGCATGCCTTTGGTGGTTACTGAAAATTCTTTGCTCCCACATGCTGCAGTCCCGCCTGGCACTTGTACCTGCTGCAGGCACCGGCGCCGGTGCTGGCCCCACTCGCACCCACTGCCAGTGCCCAGCGCCGGCCCTGATTGCTCGGCACCATCAACAGGTGCAAGTGGTGGCCACCAGCCCCGATCGCCCCTGAGGGCTTCTCCACCTCCCCCTGCTCCTGAGGGGTAATAGGGGCCAGCAGCTGGCTCTCATACCTGCTGCTGGTGCCGGCCCCAATCGCTCCACACCATCAGCGCATGGGGGCAGTGGCAGGGGGAGCAGGACTGCTGGTAAGAAGAGCTGGGCGGGGGCACAGAGGATGGGCCAAGACCCGCCCCTGTGCCCACCACAGCCTCACAGCCCACAGTTCCTTTGAAGGTGCACAAATCCGTGCACTGATAGTATAAGATATTTAGTCAAATTCATAGAGACAGAAAGTAGAAGAATGGTTGCCAGGGGTCAGGGGGAGTAAAGAGTGGTGAGTTATTTAATGAGTATAAAGATTCAGTTTTGCAAGATCAAAAGAGTTCTAAAGATTGATTGCACAACAATGTAAATGTACTTAACACTATTAAACTGCAGACTTAATAATGGCAAAGATGGTAGCCCTGCCCTGTGTGATTCAGTTGGTTCGAGGGTCATCCTGAGCACTGAAGGGTCACAGGTTTGATTCCAGGTCAGGGCACATACGCAGGTTTCAGTTCAATGGATCCCTGATCAGAGAGTATTCTGGAGGCAACCAATCAATGGTTATTCATTTCACACAGGGAGGAAAAATAATATCAGCCAGGGCATGGGAACACCTTTGGCCTTGTTTGCTTTTCTTGTAATTGCATTACCTGAGCTGTTTTGCCTATAGGACCAAACACACCTCAGCCACCGGCCCACATCCCCTGAACCTACTCAGGAAGCTGAACTAAGAAATGGTGGATGGATGTTGGAGCACAGCAGAGAGGAGGAGGACAGAACATTAGAGTTGACTGAGGCAGAATTGGGAGGTACTGTTCTCTGCTCAGACATACAATAAAATCTCACAGACATCGGAGGTTAGCCGATAGCTATGTTTTATCCTGTCACCAAAAGAATTGCTCCTCGTGTAGCTCCTGAAGGTGGTGGAGTAATAGCCCATTTCTAGCACTCTGATGTTATGAAATAGAAAAGGAAGTCAACAAAGAAAATGTACTTCTGATTGTAATCTTTTCTCTAAGTCTGACAAATAGCAGAAGAAAATGTTCTCTCCAAATCAAAGGCCATCTCTCACTTCATATCTTAACTCAGGGAGCTGCATATCATTTACCTCGTACCATGATTTACAAGTATTTGTTTTGGGCATTTTCAGAGGTCAATCCCCAACAGATCTATTACGCAACAAGCAATTTCATTCAGCTTGGAAACTGTACTTTGTAATTACACTATCCTTCAATAGTCACCCTGACTGGAATGTAAAATATCCAGGGAATTATGCAGCTTAACATATTTATACATTTAAAATAAAGTTGATGGGAAATTTTTCAAGAAGAGGATATAGGGCTTGGTCTCTTGGACCCCCATTGGTATATATAATATTTTAAACAAACAGTGTTTACTAGCTTTTTCTTTTCTTTTTTTTTTAATTTTCAGCATCTAGTTTATTATTTAAAAATTTAGTTGCTTAAATTCATTTGTAAAATGAGTATACATATTCAATACTTATCTTGTAGGGTTGTTGTAAAGGTTAGAGACAATGTCTATAAAGATGTGTAGCCAGAAATCTATACTTATTGCCTGTGTAGCTTTGGATAAATAACCTGCACCTTTCTATGACTCAGTTTTCTCCTCTGTAAAAAATGGGATTTTATGCTTCTAAGAGTTTTGTCAGAATTAAAATAAATTATATATACATATATGTCATATATATATACATCATATACATATACATCATAGCAAGTGCTTAGTAAATGTTAGCACAGATGTACACACAGTATTTCCTCAATAAATGATAGATTTTTTAAATGTTATTAAATTTAAAGAAGATTGGATAAGCCCTACAGCATATGTATTCAGAACAGGAAAACTGGGCTATGTGGTCTTATCAGCATCCATTCTGATTTAGAATCTATCTATACAAAAATAACTCAGGATTATAATTTATTAAGGACCTGTATCCATTACAAAGATGACCAGAATAAAAGGATCAATTTTTAATGGCTTTATTCAATTACTAGAGGCCTGGTGCATGAAATTCGTGCACTCGAGGGGAGGGGAGGGACCCTCAGCCAAGCCTGCGCCTTCTCGCAATTCAGGACCCCTCGGGGGATGTCTGGGGGAGCGAGCCTAAGCCAGCAGTTGGACATCCCTCTCGCAGTCTGGGATCCCTCGCTCCTTACCACCTGCCTGCTCACTGCTCCTTACCGCTCAGCTCACTGCTCCTTAGTACAGCAGTGGTGGCAGGAGAGGCTCCCACCACCACCACCACCACTGCCACTGTGCTCGCCAGCCGTGAGCCTGGCTTCTGTCTGAGCGGCACTCCCCCAGTGGGAGCGCAGTGACCACCAGGGGGCAGCTCCTGTGTTGAGTGTCTTCCCCCTGGTGGTCAGTGCACATCATAGCAACTGGTCGATCCTCTGTTCGGTCAATTTGCATATTAGGCTTTTATTATATAGGATAGGATTCTCAGTCCTGTCTGTGCACTAGAATCAACTCTGGATTCTTCTAAAATGACAGCCACACAGGCCATACCCCTTTTCCCTTCAATAAGTCTGTGCTGTACTAGCTCTGCAGGTGACTGTGATATGCAGATGATCTTGAATACCATATATGTAGTCATTTGATACATGTTTCCTGGATCATGTATGCCATAGCTGAAAACCTAGTCTAAATAGAGGCCTCAGCAAGGAAGAACAACAAGCAGATTCAAAATTCACACATTTCTATGCTTCACTTCTAACATTTCTATTAACTCAAAACCCTGTAACTTGATGTTAGGAAAAGAACTGGCAAAATCTATGTCTATGAATAAAATACTAGCTAAGGAAATTCAAATATTTGCAAAAATAATCAAACACTTTTATTCATTATTCATGAATACTAATTATTTTTCAAAAGTCATGTATGTTAATAAAATAAATAATTAGTCTTGAGATAAAAGTATATGTAATGTTCTGGCCTAAGACAGCAGTCATCAATCAGAGGTGTGAGACTATGTTAGGAGTCAGGGTTTGAATCTTGGTCTGTCTGACTTGATGGTCCTTGCTTTTTCCCGTGTATCATGGTACCAAGTTACCATTCTGTCTCAGGAAAATATGCTCAGAGTAAGAGGGATGAGAAGATAAGGCTCCAAAGTTTCCACACTGGTGAAACGTAAGGAGCTCTAATCTTGTTGATTTTACATTTTGGCTTATCTTTAAGAAAAATTTGAACAGTAAAATAAGAGTTTCAAAAGTCTTAGATAACTAATTTGTTCATTCTTCTCTTTACTATAGACTGCCAGAATTTTTACAAGTTTGTATCATAAGGTAAAATGTGATTCTGCAATTATCCAATTAATTCAAATCATGCTAACATTGTTTCTGAGTACAGAGAGCCAAACAAAAAGAACTTAATAATAATAGTAAGTGCTGAATTAATCTGGTTTCACCTGCATAGATCAAGAGAACTAGGCAATGGCCAGAACCCCACTTGGTTTTAAAGAGTGTAAACAGCCAGAGCATGAAATTCGCTATATTTGATTTTACCTTAACTATAGAAAGCCAAATCCTGCACTTATAGTCTTCCAATAGAACAGTGATGACAATGGAGAATTAGAGGTCTCAACCTCCCCTTCAGAGGAGAGGGAGAGGGCCTGGGTAGGACTGCATACCAAACACTACAAACTTGGGGAAAATGGCTGATTGGAAGTTGTTCCTGAGAGAAGATCAAAGGTTGGGGCTTTGTGGAGAAACAGGATGGTTTTTAAATCAGTTCTTCAATCATAATGCTTTGTCAGTCAGGGTCAGCACAAAGCATCAAGGTCTTCGAAGGAGAAGAGAACAATTTTGACATACAGAATGAAATGGGAACACAGGATATAAAAGGGAAGTTTAATGAACAATTATGGGTAAATTTTTAAAATTGGATTTGGTTCTCTTTTTATAAGAAAACTTTAAAAATAAATAATAGCCAAAGATGTCAAAAGAAAATGCAATAGCATTTATGTTGTCCAAATGTGACTGGCACATAGCACACTGAAGAAAACATGGGCTGTCAAGTCATACAGACCAAGATTCAAACCCTGACTCTCCCACCCACTAGCCTTGACAAATTACTTCCTCTGAAACTACACTTCCTTGCCTATAAAAGGGGGCTCTTGTGTTTGCTTCACATGAAATGAAATGAGACATTTCCTGTCAAGTCATATGAATAATATCTCATGATGAAGAGTAGATATCCATTTCCTTTCCCTCCCCAACTTCCAGACATCCAGATGGAATGAATGGCCTCTGATTACCTATATATTTAAAAAGCCAGTGCCCATAATGTCCAAAACAACCCAACGGATAACTGAACACCGGAAGTCAGTCCTGCAGTCACCATGCGACCCAGCACTGACTGCTGTCACCGCAGGCGCTGCGACCAGTACTAACTGCTGAGGGAGCTGTGGATCAGGCCCATAGAGAGGCCTGGAGAGAGAAGCAGGGTCTGATCTGCAGCCTCTGTGGCAGCTGTTGATAAGCCCTTGCCTCTCTCTCTGGGCCTCGCCAACAGCCTCAGGGGCTGCTAATAAGCTCTGCCTCTCTGATCAAGCCTGGAGATAGGCCCGGAGATGCTGACTGGCATAGAAACTGACCAATCAGAACCAAATCTGGGTGAAGTGTGAGGAGCCAATGGCTGCCTAGGAGGCGGAGCTTCTGACACTGACTGGCATAGAAACCGACCAATCAGAACCTAATCTTGGTTAACTGCGAAGGCAGAACCTAAGGTGGGGGCTGAGGAGGGGTTTTGAGGGCAACAACTGTTTAGTGTAAGGTGTAAGAAAGCGGTTCAATTTTTTAATGACCAGTTTGACAGTATAGTCTATATGGCTGGCTATCAGTCCAGATATATAGGGGTTATGTATTTTTGTCTGCCAAGAGCATCTCCTTCTGCTGAAAAAGGCTCCCCCCCCCCATTTAAGCAATCCTATCCTATATAATCTATCTATACTAATAAAAGGGTAAAATGCTAATTAGATCAGGTCAACAGGCCATCTTCCGGATGTCCAACTTCCTTCTGGACAAAGCCATGGTGGTGGGGGCTGAGGAAGAGGCAGTTAGGGGCAATCAGGCTGACAGGGGAGAGCAGTTGGGGGCGATATCAGGCCAGCAGGGGAGGCCCATTGGGGGTGAGATCATGCCGACAGGGGAGGACAGTTGGGGCAAGATCAGGCCTGCAAGGGAGAGCAGTTGGGGGCAAGATCAGGCTGGCAGGGGAGGGCAGTTAGGGGCGATCAGGCAGGCAGAGGCATTTAGGGGTGATCAGGCAGGCAGGCAGAGGGGTTAGGGGCGATCAGGCAGGCAACCAGAGGGGTTAGGGGTAATCAGGCAGGCAGGTAGAGGCAATTAGGGACAATCAGGCAGGCAGGCAGGTGAGCAGTTAGGAGCCAGTGGTCCCAGATTGTGAGAGGGATGTCTGACTGCTGGTTTAGGGATTGGGCCTAAACCAGCAGTCAGACATCCCCCAAGGGGTCCCCAGTTGGAGAGGGTGCAGGCTGGGCTGAGGGAATCCCCCCCCCCCGCACCCTGTGCATGAATTTCATGCACCAGGCCAATAGTTGTATTATAACTGGCTTCCATTTCTAACTCTGGCTTCCACAAGTATAATACTATCCTATATAATAAAAGCATAGTATGCAAATTGTCTCCTTGACCAGAATTCTTCCTGGAGTTCGACCAGGGGGGGGGGGGGGGGGGGCGAGCCAGGGGAAGGGAGCAAGGCTCCAACTGGCAGCCAGCAGCTGCCAGAGACCCTAATAATGGATAAAAATGACTAACAACAATAAATATGCTATAATACCATAAGTGCATACAGTGTATGCTACAATAACATATACTATAAAACTATAATTATATATGGTGTGTACTACAATACATGATAAATATACTCTATAATACCATAATGGTATAAGGTTTAATACCATAATGGCTATAAATGACTAAAAACAATAAATGATCAAGTACTTTGACTGAGTGGTATTGCCTTCTCATTTCAGACAATTATCAAAATTGGCAGCTTGCCCTTAAAATTGTGGTCCATTGACAGCATTATGGGTAAGCTCTGGAAGCTTGTTGAAAATGCAGAATCTCAGGTGTCACCTCAAACCTACTGAGTCAGGATCTGCATTCTGAAAAATTCCCTGGGTTGTATATACGGACATTAAAATGTGAGACCAGGTCTGACTCTATCCCACACAACAAATTGCTCTGCTCTCCATTTCAACTGGCTGTAGACTTGACTTCTAGAACAAATGTTTGATTCAAATTGCTTCTGAGAAATGGGCTTAATTCCTGCTTTAATGTTGTTCAGATACACTTAGCCCTTAGATGTTTCTGTTCACAAATGAAAGGCTTATGTCTGATTTTTGTATTTATTTTCCTGTGACGGATATTATGAAGTGTTCAACCTACCATATGCACAAACCTGTTTTTTAAGTAATATTCAAAAATTAAAAATTTCTAAATATGAAATACTTCCCATGGTTACCCAAATTTATTCAAGTATTTTTAAATAGTTTAGTTTATATGAAAATATTTTTTACATTTTGATTTGTTCTAATTGTATGGAAGGAGATTTTTTTAAATTCTATTTTCTTTTCTATATCTGAGTTGACTCAAAAAACTCATTAAAATTGCATTAACCATTTTTTTAAAAGAAAATTTGAAACAAGTTACACCCCCCCAAAAAAAAAAACACAAAACTTAATGTCTAATCTAAAGGACAGAGATCTTCCTCACAGGAGTTTAGTGTACTGAATTTGACGTTTAGGGAGACCTCAGGATTCTCATTTTCCAGACCAATGAAGCCGAGGTAACATTCGAGGAACTGAAGCTGGGAAAGGAGATGACCCCTCTGTCTGGACTGAGGTAGAGGCAGCACAGAGGAGTAGCTGCAAGAGCAGGATTTAGAATAAGAAAAACCTGAGTTCTTATGTAGGCCTTGCCATGGGCTAGTTAAGTGATTCTGGATGTGATACATATTTTTCTAAATCTCAGTCTCCTCTTTATAAAATGAGGAATCACAAACCTTACTGGATTATTGTGTGAATCAAATTATAGAAGTAAATATATGTAAAATATCCAGCACGGTAACTGGCAGGTAGTAAGAGCTCAATAAACTAGTTACTAGGATCACTGTTTTCATGTGCAAACTAAATGCCTGTGGTAATAGATGCATCAGATTCAGGTGTTTCATCCTGGAGCACCCTACACTGTGGGAAGTGGGTATGTGAGCTCTGACAAATATGCTATTGCTGTGCATAGATAAGAAATTATAGCACCTTACTTATTAAGCACTTACTTTATGCCAAGCACTTCTCTAAGTCCTTTACATATATTTATCCTCATTTTACAGAACTGGAACCTGAAGCACAGAGAGAAGTGCCCTGCCCAAGATTGCACAGTGAAGTGGCTATAGGGGGCAGCTGTAAATTTTTATTTCATGGTCATCTCCCTATCCAGTGTCTGAAACTTAAAAAATGTTTGAAGGGGGATCATGTGATGGGCATTATGTAATGTAATGATTAAATTTATGTCATCTTGGCTAGACTATGGTGCCCAGTTGTTCAAACACCAGGCTAGATGTCAATAGGAAGGTATATTTGAGATGTAATTGACATTTTAACCAATAGACATTGAGGTAAATAGATCACTCTCCATGTTGTATGTGAACTTCATCAATCAGTTGGAGGCCTTAAGAGCAAAGACTGTGGTTTCCTGAAGGAAGAAGGAATTCAGCCTCATGACTACAACCTAGAAAAAAACCTGCCCAAGTTTCCAATCTACCTGCCCTGCCCTGTGGAATTTGGACTCAAGACTACAACATCAATTCTTATCTGAATTTCCAGCCTGCCCTACAAATCTCAGACTTTCCAGCACCTGCAATTACTTGAGGAATTCCTTAAAATAAAATAAAACAAAACAAAAAACTGTCTTATCGGTACTGTATCTCTAGAGAAACCTGATTAATAAATTTGCTCTCCCAATTCTTTGAGACTTAAGGGCACAGGCACAATCAATCACATAGATGGCCATTTAATAACATAACCTAAATGACTTTCTGCCCTCACTTCTTTAGAAAGAGCAAAGAAAGGCCACTTTAGAAAACTGAATGCTTGCCCAGAGATTGACATTCATACAAACAGGCTTTAGAATCAGAATTTATTACTGAGGTTCAACAGTCTAGTTCAAAAATTGAACAGACATCCTACTAAAAAAAAAAAAAAAAGGGAAAAAAAAAAGCTTAAAGGGAACACTCAAAAATAATAATGTAGGAACTCTTGCTAAAAGGGTGGCCTGCAAGTTAACTCCTTGAAATTTAGCTCTTGTCAATGTTTGGAATATGAATCCCCCAAACTGATGATAATACCTGTCAGGGAAGCACTTTCCCAGGAACCTATCAATCCAGGCCATTTTGGCTGAAGAAATTGTTTTTTATTTGGGATAGGGGAGAAATGGACAAATATTTGTTAAATCTCTATGGGATTTGGCCAACTGATGCAATTGTAACAGAGAATGTTATAGCATGCATTGTAATAGTCACTCCAGTGAAATATTTTAATAATTCTTATTTCACTTGGCCCATTGCTAACTAAAAAGAGAAATCTAAAATGCCTCTCTTGCCTTTCATTTTTTAAAGTATGATAAAGGTATTATAGTTAGGTTTTTTTAGACTTTATTTTTTAGAGTTTTTAGGTTTACAATTAAATTAAGAGGAAGGTACAGAGATTTCCTATGTACTCCTTACCCCACACATGCATAGCCTCCTCCATTATCATCATCAACTCACCAGAATTAATTTTTTCCCCCCAAAGATGATTTGGCACATCAAATCACCCAAAGTCCATAATTTGCCTTTGGGTTCCTTCTTGGTATATTACATTCTATGCGTTTGGACAAATATATAATTACATGTACTCATCATTGTAATATGTAGATTATTTTCATTGCTCTAAAAATCCTTCATGTTCTGCATGTTCATCCCTTCCTCCATCTCCAACCCTTAGCAACTATTGATCTTATTGTCACTATAGTTTTGCCTTTTCCAGAATGTCATATAGTTGGAATCATACAATATGTAGCCTTGCCATATTGGCTTCTTTTACTTAGTAACATGCATTTAATGTTCCTCCAACAGTGTCTTTTCATGGCTTGATAGTGCATTTATTTCTTTTTAGTGCTTAATAATATTCCATTGTCTGGATATACCACAGTTTATCCATTCACTTACTGGAGGACATCTTGGTTGCCTCCGCATTTTTCGCAATTATTAATAAAGCTGCTATAAACATCCATGTGCAGATTTTTGTGTGAATCTAAATTTTCAACTCCTTTGAGTAAATACTAAGGGGTATAATTGCTGGATCATATGGTAAGAGTATATTTAATTTGTCTTATTCTCTTTAGCTTCTCTAATTTTGTTATTGTTAAGGAGGCATGATATCTCTGATGATGGGTTTAGATAGCTACAAAGAACAGATCTATTATATTTACAAAGTAAAAGTAAATTTAATATAATTTTTCCTAGTAATTACGTTTCTGTTTTAAGGGCAGTAATAAATGTCAGCAATTAAAATCTGTAGTGAGCACTGAGAAAATAATAGAGAACCGGCCAGTGTTCCCACTTTTCTTTATACCTTCATCCCTTTCTACTCATCCCACCCCTCCACCATGGCCAAAATCTCTAACCTTTTCTAAGAACCCAACATGTCTGCCACAAGCAGTGTTACCAAAGAAACGGAAAAGGATAGAAGGTGGCTGTCTACATCTCCTCCAAGCTGTGGAATTCAAAGTTCTGTTTCCCTACTTTAAAAAACATAGGGAATAAGAAATGGATTTCCCATCCTATTGACTTGAAATATGGCAAAATAAAAGAAAGTGTAGTGAAGACACTTTGGATGTACAGCCACTCCTACTTTCTAAATTGGGAGACATTAAATTGAAGGTCCTTTCCTTCTGTAGCTCATTGGACTGAGTTTAGGTGAAACTTCCCAGGAGCAGAAGTCAGGGATAGAAGTTGGGGAGAAATGAGTGCATCTACCTAAAAAAATGAAAGAAACTTGGAGTTCCTCAGAGTGATCCATGAATGGGAGCTCATAGGGCTGGGGCAGACAAGAAGAAAGAGGATAATGAGACCTCAACTAAGCTGAGTTTGAAACCAGGAGAAATTTACTTTTTGTAGATTGTCAAATGCATTTTGAAATCTGAGTGCCTACGGTTTACTTGGAAGTTATTCTCTTCTACTTCACAAACACCCCTTTTATGCGCACCATGACATTTTTAGTAAAGTATAAAGCATCTTTGAGTGTGTGTGTGTGCGTGTGTGTGTGTGTGTGTGTGTGTGTGTGTGTATAGAAGGGGCTAAGTTTCACATCTGGGAATAGACAAGGCAGACAATGGGGAAGTAAGAGCCTGGAGGAAGAAGAAACAAGACTATAAGCAGCTAGGCAGTTCACAAAATCTTGGTGAGTACTTAATGAAACAGATTAAATGCAATTTCTAGTTTGACATATTGAGCTTTTATTATCCACAAGGACCAGACTCCTTTTTTGTTGTTATTGGAGGAATTTGGATGGAGCAGGGAACTGTTATATAACTAACTGGTTTTTATTATTCTCCTTTTGGACCACCTGAAGAACAATTATTCTATCTCCTTAAAAACTTGGCATTTTTAAGAAACTTGTTTTTGTTGTAGATTTGTATTTTGGAAGGAGCACTTAATGTAACTTATTAAAATGTGAGTCAAACCTGTCATACAGTTTTTGTTTTGCATCACTGTTCATATCCTTCTGAATATGAAAAAAATTAAACAATTTAAGTATTTATTTCTGTTTTGTTACATACATGTATATACTTCTTTTTCCTTGGAAATTCTTTACTTACTTTCTCTTTCTCAATAGAGTTGAAGTCCCATCTTCCTTCCTATTGACTTTTGAAAGTTTGTCTTAAAAAAATAGATTACTATTTCCCCGAACTGAAGAAAATAATAGTTCTTTTCATTAGGTTATTATTCACCCTTTATGTTTGCCTTTTCTTCTCTCCTGTCAGTACATTCCATTAAAAAATCTCATTCAGTAACTAGCTGGCTGAGTTCATTTTTGCATAAATGTATTCATATCACAGCAGCTACTTGGCAAAGAATTCTACAAAATTCACTGACCTTGGAAATCAGATAGGTCTGAGGAATGCTCTAACTCTGGATACCAAATGGAGGAATATTTACAACATGATGGTTTTAGGTATTGGAGGTTTCAGTGTACAAAATAGTACCATAACCATTTATTAAGAGCACCAACTTCATTCCCTTTGGACCATGAGCTTATTATTTTGATGTCAACCTGCCAGTATTCATTTGCTGCAAGACTGGTATGTGTTGCCCAGTAACATGGGCAGAAATTCCTGAACAGACTGCCTTAGTCATTACAATCCATATGGCCAAGCACAAACGAATGGATGGGAGAGGAGGGATTCTTACTTTATGTCATAGTCACTCAGCCTCTCCAAATGAAAGAGATAGGAGGGAATCTAACCATGTGACTTTTTAAGAGCATTTCCATTTTCTTATCTGCTGATTCATTTACTATCACCTCTTCCAATCTCTTCTAACATTTATACTGTGCATCATACTTTCAATCGTCAAGATGATTTTAAAGAAAAGAAACATCTTACTTTACAAAAAAAAAGTAGAGGAGATTCAGAAATCTTGCAATCAAGCCAATTTATGAATACAATATAAAGGAAACAATACTATCTTTATCATGTCTGTGCCCTTTATGGGGGCCATAATTATGAGAAAAACAATAACTACCCTTAATCTCCAGAAAAGTAGAAGGAAAACTTCATCTGAAATTCTATGACCCTACAATGATTACCATTGACATTTTAGTGACTATCCTTTATAATAAAGAGGTAATATGCAAATTGATCATCACTCCAACACACAAGATGGCCACCCCCATGTGGTCAAAGATGGCCACCCTCATGTGGACACAAGATGGCCGGCAGGGGAGGGGCAATCAGGCCTGCAGGGGAGGGCAGTTAGGGGTGACAGAGCTGGCAGAGGAGGGCAGTTGGGGGCGACCAGACCAGCAGGCGAGGACAGTTGGAGGGGACCCAGGCCTGCAGGGGAGGGCAGTTGGGGGTGACTAGGCCAGCAGGGGAGGACAGTTAGGGGTGATCAGGCCAGCAGGGGAGGGCAGTTAGGGGTGACCAGGTTGGCAAGGGAGGGAAGTTAGGGGCAATAGGTCTGGCAGGGGAGCAGTTAGGCATCGAACAGGCTGGCAGAGGAGTGATTAGGGGGTGATCAGGCTGGCAGGCAGAAGCGTTTAGGGGCAATCAGGCAGGCAGGCAGGCGAGCAGTTGGGAGCCAGCACTCCTGGATTGTCCCAGATTGGAGAGGGTGTAGGCTGGGCTGAGGGACACACACACACACACACACACACACACACACCCCCATACACGAATTTCATGCACCGGGCCTCTAGTCTTTCTATAAACCTCCATGCATATATATCCATAATATTTTTCTTTTTGCCGCAACTGGTTTGGTTCAGTGAATAGAGCGTCGGCCTGCAGACTCAAGGGTCCCAGGTTCGATTCTGGTCAAGGGCATGTACCTTGGTTGCGGGCACATCCCCAGTAGGGGGTGTGCAAGAGGCAGCTGATCGATGTTTCTCTCTCATCAATGTTTCTAACTCTCTATCCCTCTCCCTTCCTCTCTGTAAAAAAATCAATAAAATATATTTAAAAAAAATATTTTTCTTTTTTATTGAATTTATTGGGGTGACATTAGTTAATAAAATTATATAGGCTTCAGGTGTACAATTCTATAATACATCATCTGTATATTGTGTTACGTGTTCATCACATCAAAACACCCATAATTTTAAATAAACATGCTGATACCCCAACAAAGTCTCTTCACCATGAATAGCTAGCTCCTGTTTCCCTCTTTCATGCACATCTCTCACCTAACAACCTGATGTGTATTTCTCTTCATGCACACATGACCCAGTTATAGTTCAGTCAACAGGGTGAGGAGAAATCAAGAGGTTAATGTGAACCAGTTTCCCTGTTTGTCCTTATTCTGCACCCTGTCCCTAGTGATTCCTGTTCAGATGCTTGGGAGCAACAGTTGGAATTAAAATCCTAAAATGGTGCTTCCCTAAAAACTCTGCCAAACCTGGGGCTCAGGCAGTGACTACTTTAGAAAGCCTCCAACAGAATGGGATAGAGAACAGAGAAAGACTTTCTCCTGCCCACACCACAGACCACTGTGCGGCTCTGTGCATGTCAAGGCCACAATGCCCAGGGGAAGCAATGTGTGCAGTGCCGCCTGGCAAAGGGGGTGAAAAGAATGTCAAAAGGTCTAAGAAAGGAAAGGTCCTTAATTTAAAAAGAGAGAAGAGGCAGCTTAGTATAATGCATAAAAGCATAGATATTAAAGTCAGGGTGCTTGGGTTTGAAACACCAGATAGGTAAAGCCCTTAATTCCTCTGTGCTTCAGTTTTCTCATCTGCAAAATGGGGCTAAATAATAGTAACCTCCTCCTAGAGTGTATTCATTTCCTAGAACTGCCATATCAAAGTACCTAAAACTGGATGACTGAGATGAAAGAAATGTACTTCCTCCGTTCTGGAGGCTAGAAGTCCAAATTCAACATGTTGGCATTTTTGCTTCCTTCTGAGGTCTGTGAGGGGGAATCTGTCCTTGGCATGCTGATAATCTTTGATTTGTAGATGCATCACTCCTCATGTTCACAGGGCATTCTCCCTATGTGTCTCCACATCATCTTCTCTCTGTGCATGTCTGTCCCTGTGTCCAAATTTCCTCTTTCTATAATACACCAGTCATATTGGCTTAGGGACCATTCTATTGACCTCACTTTAACGTGTCACTTCTGTAAAGACCCTATTTCCAAAGAAGCTGACATTTGCAGGTATAGGGTTAATACTCCAACATTTTGGGGAGGACACATTTCAACCCACAACATAGTGTTCTTGCAAGAAATAAATAAATTGATGTGCATAAGTGCTTAGCATATTGCCTGGCATATAATAAATACTACCTAACAAATAGCTGACATCAATGAAAGTAGAATGTTTTGTATAGATTAAGAGCCAAACAATGTATTTAGTAAATGTACCAGGTAAGAGAAGCAGCTTGGTATATGCTATGTTGTAACTGACTGGATATAGTTGGAAATTTCCAGAAGCTTTGAAGGAAAGAAAGCAAGAGAACTAAAGTCCTGAGAGAGCAGGTGGGAGCAAAAGCCAGAAAAGGTTGGTCTAAGGAGATTCAGTGACACACACAAAATAGACTATTTAAAAATTCCTGAACTGACCTTTACTTGCACAAGAAATCAATTCAGTGGTCACTCTACTGTTTTCTCCACCTTGTGCTCCATAAGAATCCATGTATAGGCTCCTGGCTTTCTCCTGGATCAAAAGTTAAGCTCAGAGGTCAAAAATTGACAGAGGAAATCAAGAATGTGAAGTACATGAGTGCCGAGGGAGGGTGTGATATATATCAAGTAGAAAGCCAATGTTTTCATTTTAAATAAGAACCATATCCATCAAGTGGGGCAAATATTTACACAGTTCTGACCAGCTCACTGTCTCCCCGACAATAAGGCATGTGGAAAGTGAAGTTGTCTGAAGGTTATTTATACTGGCAAGATTAGAACAAGGACAGTTAATTCTGTGGTTTAAAGGGTTAATAACAGCGGGTCCAGAAATAATATTGCATCTATCACTATAATAAACATATAACTGCTCAGAGACTAGGATGTTGGTCCCATGGGAATCATTTAGATCTTTGTCTTTCTCCTGGGCAGTCCCGTCCACACAGACTCAGTCATGTACCCCACCAGCATCTCCACACTACCCCCATACCAACCCATTGACACATTCTTTACACACATGACAACATGATGTGTTGAAATGTTAATAAGTAAATTTCCCCCCAACATTGTCTGGTTCCCATAAATCTTCCCCCTTTCCGGAACATAGGCATTTTGTAGTCACTGTGTCTGGGGATGAGATGACAGAGCAGAAGGCCAGAGAAAAGGAGTCCTCCTGGGTTTTGAGTTTCAATAGTTTCTGCTCTGTGGGGAGAGGGAAGAATTCTGCCCAGACAACAGACTGGGGAGAAGACAGTGTTATAAGACAAGGCTCCGTGACCCAAACATTAGATAAATCCCCTGGTCTAGGGACAAGAGGGGAATCAGAGTTTAATCCATGAGATATTCGATTCTAGACTGTCCTCAAGCAAAGGTGCCCTGGGCCTGTCCCTGTCTCCCTGGGGAGAAGGGAAGTAGACACCTAAATTGATGGGAAGTAAATTTCTATCATTTGGGAGAAATGGGTGCTCAATTGGTCTTACTTGAAAACAATGCCCAGTATTAGCTGCAAATTCACGTTTTTAAACAGCTTCTCACTTCACATTAACAGTGTCAATGAAATAATAATCTAGTGTCCCTCAGGCCAGAAGCCATTGCACCTCTGTAAGGGGACTGCATCTCTTTGCTCTGATTCATTAGATTTTCATTTACAGATGAAAGCTCAGAAAGCTAATTTATTTTCCCAATTTTCTTTCCCCCCCTAATTTTCAATTGACCACAATATGTTGTTGCCTATGTCATAATCCAGTAAATACTAGTTGACCTACAGGGACAATTAAACAGAATAGTTGAAATTGGAACAATGTCAGAAAACACAGGATATGTTGTCTGTATTTTAATATAATGCATTGTTTTTCATATTCCATACAAATACAAAACAGGATAAAAATTTGATTGTACACACTTTTAAACTAAAAAATTCTGTCATGGTATTTTGTATGTTAATTTATATACATGTATCTGTAGATCATCTGTAAAACTTGTTTGTGACTCTAGAGTAACAATCAGAATAATGAATTCACTGTAAGTTTTACATTTAGGTATTTCTAATTTGGCTTTAATTGGACATTTCATTAGAGAAAAACCACATTCCTGTGTGATGCGTTACTCATGCAGAATGCTCTGAAAACATAGGGAGACTATTTAGCATAAATATTGAGTCCCAACTTTGAAATTTTAATCATTTGGTGTAAGTACTAGGTCGCTTAGTTTTTAATAGATCTCCCCTCTTAAAACTTTTAAATGGTTTACTCAGCCATCATTAATAGCTCACAAATAATTGAGCGAGAAAAGCATATCTCTTCCCAGCTGCTACCCAACCTCAAACAACACACACACACACACACACACACACATACACACACACACACACACACACACACCTAAGTAAGAACAATGTAAGAATAAATCAAGACTGAAGGTTAAGAAATTGATCAAAAGTCAGAATTTTTTAGCTGAGAAGAGATTTTTCAGAGTGTGACAAAAGACTCTAAAAATTGGAAATTTATTTCACAAGCTAACATTACATGCTGTTTTCAAAGAACGCTCAAAAAGTTAACCAAAAAGTTTCAAATTGTCACCCAAAGAAGTTAAACCGTGTGCCTCAAGGCTGAGCAGTGGGATCTAAGGACTTGAAATCATGGTGAAAATTCTCCTGGTACACACAGTACATTTTCCTTAAAGCATTTGGAAAAGACTACAATACAGGCTTCCCTACTGCCTCAACATGTGAAATATATTTCTTTAAGTGGAGAAGCTGGAGGCTGGCCTTATACATACAGGAGTGTTTGTTGTTTAAGGAAAAGGCCCTGTTGAGTTCAAAGAGAAGCTGAGACAAAAACCTCAGGAGCGGGTCAGAAAAGGAGAGGGAAAACATCTTTCTATTCTTTCTAATGCATTATTCTCCCTCCAGGGAGACAGATAGAGATATTTTTTTCCTCTAAAAATCAGAATTTTCTTCACTTTGGCAGGAGTTAGAATTGGTTTGTGAACACTTTGCGCTGTAAAACTTTGCCTGGAGTTGAGTTTCTGTAGTTCAGAAGGGGTCATGACAAATCTCTATACAGAGAATAAAAAAGGAAGAAGAAACCATGTGCTCAGTACTGATGATATAACAAAAGTGTTCCCCCATTTCTGGGGTCTTAGTTAAATGGTTGCAATCTAAAACTAGTACTGGTATAACCCTTCCAAACTGGATATCTTAAAGGATTTTGATAAATACACAAGAACCTCCACATCCAAACAACACATTCATCCTTCGGAGCACACTAACAAACGGTCTGTCCTTCAGTTGAAGCTGCTCTGACAGACTTCTCTAAATGCGCCTCTAAACACAGTGAAAATTTTAACTTTCTATTATTCTCTTATATTGACTATTTTGCTTGTAACCAATATAGTCCTTAAATCAAGATTGAGAAGTGATAATAAATGTTTAGGAGACATTTAAAAAAAAAAAAAAAAAACTCAGTCCTTAGCTTCGTAAGATTGAAATAATACTAGCTCACATTTTAATCATCACCTCATTTGCTTCTGACAATGAGTGTGTAAGCTAGAGAGAAAAGATATTTGCAGTAGGAAAGAACTGTGAGTTATCACCTTCCAACTGATTCCCCTAGGACCGTTGTCGGCAAACTGCGGCTCGCGAGCCACATGCGGCTCTTTGGCCCCTTGAGTGTGGCTCTTCCACAAAATACCACGACCTGGGCGAGTCTATTTTGAAGAAGTGGCATTAGAAGAAGTTTAAGTTTTAAAAATTTGGCTCTCAAAAGAAATTTCAATCGTTGTACTGTTGATATTTGGCTCTGTTGACTAATGAGTTTGCCGACCACTATCCTAGGACCTCACTCTCATCATTACTTTGCACAGTACCAGATAACTTTTTCCTTAAATGAGGACATAAGGGCCACTGAGTTTATAAATAAAAGTTGTTGTTTTTAATGAAATCTATTGGGTTGGCACTGGTTATTAAGATTATATATGTTTCAGGTATAGATTTCTATGATGTATGATCTGTATATTGCATTATGTGCCCACCACCCAAAGTCAAATCATCTTCTGTCACCATATATTTGGCTTCCTTTACCTTTTACTATCCCCCCTACCTCCCCTTCTCTCTGGTAATTATCATACTGTTGTCTGTGTCCATTAGTTTGAGTTTTACAAGAAATTGTGTTCTTTAGTTTCCATAGGCAAAGCCTAGCAGACATTATTAGTCATCAAGAAAATGCAAATTAAAATCATGATTAAGATATGACCACAAAACCTACAATAGCTAAAATTAAAAAACTTACAAAATCAAAAGTTAAAGATGCAGGACAATTGAGTTTAAAATTACACAAGTTCTGTAAGTGTCTTATAAAACTAAATAAACTTGTTCAGCAATTTCCCTCCTATGTATTTATACAAAAAAAAAAAGAACATATGTCCACTAAAAGACTTTTACAAAATTTTCATATCAGCTATATTCATAACCAAAACATGGAAACTCCTAGCTGTCCACCAACTGAACAACATATAAATGAATGTGGTATATCCATGTAATAAAATACTCCTCGGCAATAAAAAGGAACAAAGTACTGGTACATGGGAGAACATGGATGAACCTGAAAACATTATGCTGAGAGAAAGCAGCCTTATACAAAGAAATACATATGACAGTTCCATTATATAAAGTTCTAGAAGAGGCCAAAAGTAGAACTATGGGTACCTGGGATGGGGAGGGAGGGTTTACTGGGAAAGAACAGAGGGAACCTCTTGGGGTAATGGTTATATTTCCTATTTCCTTTGGGTTTGAGTTGCATAGGTTTAAGTTTTCCTTTGAACTCATGAAAAAGTACATTAACAATTTCTTCACTGTATCTTAATTTTACCTCAAATGAAAAAAGAACCAACAACAAATGTTGGACTCTGACAATAGGCATCTTAAGTACTAGGAGGGGAAATGTACTATATCTGCAACTTACTGACAAACATATGTATATAAAATTCTAAAAAGTGGGTGGGTAGATATTAAAAAATTATGGCTATCCTAAATTCTTCTAAATTGCCATTAAATGGAAATATCCTGAAATAAAATAGGATTTAGCCTTTCAAATAAATCTTAAACCTCTCTGATATAAGAAAAAAATACATGGTCAGAAATGATATTCAAAATATGATCATTCAATTCACCAATCAGAACAGACACAACTGTGAACTACCCACATAAATATACAAGTGCAAACCAGTCAAATATCAGCCCAGTAGCTAATTTCATCCTCAATCATTAGAAGTCAGGTACATAAACTAATTTTTACTTAAACAGTAGAAAACATTCAAAACAGCAAGATAACAGTGTGTAATAATGGGAGATTAATCCTGATACTTAAGCCATTTAATCACCTTCCATTTAAATACTCTCCTGTGCTAATCACAACACAAATATGCACTGTTAGAAAGGAAAATTTGGGGTAAATGATATGTTGGCATAAAATACCTTTGCTTTAATGCTGTATTGGACTTAACACATGATTAGGCATTCAATAAATAGGGGCTCAATGAATATTGTTGAATGAATAAAAATATGAATGAACCAAAATACAAATTTGTGTTTGATTGCCTCAGATGAATTCATTAAATTCACTAAATACACTCACCTTGAGGAAAATTTCTCATGGCAGCAGGGTTGCACCTTCCAGGCAGGTCCCAATGTGAGATGGATAGGAAGCACAGCTTTTCCTAGAATGGAATAAGTTTAAAGTGTAAGAAGATTAAGTTCATCCATGCAGAGAAAGTTGATTAGCTTTCTGAAACTGCTAAAAATCTCTTCAGTACAAAAAAGAAAACTTAAAAAAATTTTTTTAAGTTACCATACTGGATATTTTCTGAGATCGAATGTGTAGAAGATAATCCTAGGTGTGCAGCCTGGGGTAAAGAACAGCTGTGCCATTACTTATAAAGCTAAATTGAATTTTGATGCGTCTGTGTTTAGTGCTCAACAAAACAAAATAGTTGCCACACATATTAACCCACTATGTTAGGTATTAAGCTAATGAAGTTATAAAATCGAAAGGCCTTTGCTACCAAGATATCAAGGTTCTAGTACAGTGGGATACTATCATCCTGCTTATGTTTTGAGAGGAAGAAAAAAGCAAAAGAGAAATAAACCCTATGTTCTTGAAGTATTAGTATTTCTTCATTCTTTTCACACAGCCCCCTTTCCAATATGGGTTAGGATTTTGTACCAATAATAAACAATGAAGAGTCTTCATTTGTATTTTTTTAAAGTGGAGAGGAATAAGGTTATTAGACAAAACAAGAATCCAGTTTATATCTTGGACGCTTCGAAATTTGCTAGTATTTTGAATCCTTTAATATTTAAGTGGAAATTACCCTGATTGATACGAACCGGGGAGAGAGAGGCAGATCATGGTTTTTATTTCTTTCACTTTATTTTCAAAATATAAACATGAGACATACATGCATATTTCAAGACTCAGTCAATGCCTTGACATTTCCTAACCTGAGTTTCCTCTGGTTTTCAGTAGATCAGGTTTTAGCTGCTACTCAGCCTCTGGCTCTATCTGATAAACATGTCTCCAGAGATCCTGAGCAGCCCTTTAAGATCAAGACAAATCTGGGATCCAACTAGTGTTCCAATATCAGTAGGATATGTTTTCCTGGGGGTTCCAAACATATTTTTAGGACTGCAGCCAGAGGTGAAAGCAAAAAAAAAACCACGGTAATTTATGCAAACTATAGAAAAGGAAGTTCCCGCTAGCCAACAGACACTTGAATCATTTATATTCTTCTTCAAAAACAGTGTAGTTTTAAATTGTACTTCCCAGGACTTTAGGAATTTCATGGAGCCCTCAGGAGCCACTGCTAGAACAGAAAGGGACTATGTAAGTGAGGGTCCTGGACCTTCAACCTCACTCCAGATAGAACATGCTTCACAGGAACATAAGGGGTTTGATTTTTTTTTTTTAAAGGGGTGGGCAGGGCATTGGGAGTTAAATAAAAATTAGTTTTTAAACCACATTATCAGAATAAGGTGATATAGGGCGGAGCTGAGTGAAGACTTCTATATAGTTAGGCCAAATAAAGAATTCAGAATGTCCTTCTGTGACATAAGAAATATGTATTTGGTAACTCATTGTCATTTTAATTTGCATCTCTCTGATGATTAGTAACAAAGCATTTTTTCTTTGGCCATTTGTATGTCCTTTTTGGAGAAGTGTCTACTTAGGTCCTCTGCCCATTTTTTTTTTTTATTAGATTGTTTGTCTTCCTTTTGTTAAGCAGTATGAATACTTTATATACCTTGGGAATTAACCCCTTATCAGATGTGTCATTGACAAATATGTTCTCTCACACAGTGGGTTCCCTTTTCATTTTGATGCTGGTTACTTTTGCTGTGCAGAAGCTTTTTATTTTGATGCAGTCCCATTTGTTTATTTTTTCTTTGTTTCTCTTGCCCCAGGCATTGTGTCAGTTAAAATTTTGCTACATGAGATGTCTGATATTTTGTTGCCTACATTTCATTCAAGGAGTTTTATGGTTTCATGACTTACATTTAAATATTTTATCCATTTTGAGTTTATTCTTGTGAATGGTATAAATTGGTGGTCTAGTTTCACTTTTTTACATGTACCTGTCCAATAACCCAATACCATTAATTGAAGACTGTCTTTACTTCATTGTATCCTCTTCTCTCAAATATTAATTGAGCATAATGGCTTGGGTAAATCTCTGTTCTGTTCCACTGATCTATATGCCTGTTCTTGTGCCACTACCAGGCTGTTTTGAGTACAGTGGCTTTGTAGTATAGCTTGATATCTGGTATTGTGATCCCTCCAAATTTGTTCTTCTTCCTCAAGATTGCTGCGGCTATTCAGGGTCTTTTTTGGTTCCATATAAAATTTTGGAGTGTTTGTTCTAGATCTGTGAAATATGCCATTGGTATTTTAATAGGGATTACATTAAATCTATAGATTGCTTTGGTTAATATGGACATTTTTATGATATTAATTCTACCAAGCCTAATATTCTCTATGAACACAAGAAAATATTATGTTAAGTGAAATAAGTCAGTCAGAGAAAGACATGACCTCACTTATATGTAGAATCTAATGAAAAAAATAAACTGAGAAACAAAATAGATCCAGAGATATGGAAGCATGCAGCAGACTGAGGATCTTCAGAGGAAAGAGATCAACCAAAGAATTTATATGCATATATGCATAACACAGACAATAGTGAAGTGAAGCCCTGGAGAGGGAATGGGAGTGGGGAAGAGGGGGGCTCGATGGAAAAAAGGGGAGACATCTGTAACACTTCCAACAATAAAGGTAAATTTTAAAAAATAAATAAAATATTAAAAATAAAAAATTCAAAAAAGAAATATATATTTGATCTCTGCCCCTGGTTCCTGACACAGAGCTCCTAAATCCCTTGGAATTTCCTGGGTGATTGGAACATCTTTTGTTCTAAAGAGGTAACTCTTGGTGGGCTCCTGAATAGCTTGAAGATTGGGGGCTGGTCAGTAGAAAGATTAAACCATAATTACAAGCTTAATACTTTCAGCCCCAGATCCTTCCCATCTACCTCCTCTCCTTCAGGGAGGGAAGAGGGAATAATCAATCATGCTTATATGAGAAAACCTCCATAAAACAAAACAAAACAAAAAACCCACATCCTAAGCTGGTAAACAATCCACATGCTGGGAGGGTGGTACATTCCAACTCCGGGGACAGACAAAAGCCCCTGTGCTCAGAACCTTCTGGACCTCACTCTATGTATCCCTTCATCTGGCTGTTCCTCTGTATACTTTATAATAAACTATTTAATGTGTTTCTCTGAGCTCTGTGAGCCTTTATATCAAATTGTTGAACCCTCCATTTGTAGTCAAATTAGACGTAACCTGGAGACCAGTACCTGTATTTGGCATCTGAACTGGGGTAGGGGGTAGTCTTGTAGTTCTGAGCCCTTAAACTATGGGGTCTGACAACAATTCCAGGTACTGTCAGAATTGAATTACATTGTAGGACACTCAGTTGTGTGTAGAAACTTGGAAATGTTCTTGGTGTGGAAAACACACACATTTAATGTCAGAAGTGTTGTGAGTGGAGGAATATAATATTAAAAGGGAGAAAATGAACACAGGATGCAAGATTAGAAAACTCAATAAATAATAGATGATAATATTAATATCAAATGGTTGAGGCACTACCTAGCTGAAAATAGATCTTACATCTTAAGACCACTTACAAAACACAGAAGTTGACTAGGACACCTTTATATGCTATTTTTATTCTAAGAGTATAACATCTGGGCTCTGGCTTTTTCTTTCTGCACTAGTATAAAACTTTTTCCACCCCTTAGTGAGACAAGGACTATGATCAACTGAGTTGGGTGTCCCAGCTTCTCTTCAAGCAAGTCCACTGTGTGTTGATCAACTGGTCAAGTCAAATCATGAAATGTTCTGTGGGAGATGCAAGAAATATGTTATTGGCCCTTATCTTACTTAGAAAATAGAGGGAGTGTGAGCAGTTGCTTATTAAAGTTTGTCTTACCCACCTCACAGCTTCAGTTTTCAATTTAAGTTCTCAAGTCTATGCATTAGGTGAGGGTTCTAAAATTATTGCACTCAGCCTAACCAAAGGCATCTGAGTCTGTATTTACTGGTGTAAACAGCAATTTCTCAGGGTAATAGTATATTTTTTACACACAAGTAATTTGAATTCAGTCAATTTCCTTTGCAAAATTCAGATTACAGCCAATATTAACTTCTCTGCAAGAAATCAAACAAACAGAAGCAATATGTGCTATGAAATAAAAGAAACTCAAACAAGCTCAGAAGTGTTTTGGCTCTGCCAGGTGATGTTATTGAACTTGGCATTGTGAGAAAAGGGTTCAAAGAATACAGCCACCCAGGACTATTAGATTTAGACAGAGTGGCATTGGAAGGCTTAAGGGATCTAGCCAAGAAGACAGAGAGGGACAGCCTAGAGTCATTGGCCAGCACAAGTAGTAAGGGCTATTCCCAGCAGACTCCAGCAAAACCTCAGTGGACTGGAATTTCTCTAAAGAACAATGAATCTTTAGATGGAGGAAAGGTAGTGTCATTCAAAGACGTGGGCAGAGTATACTGCTAGCTAAAGAGGGAAAGAAATATGATGGGGCAGGTGTGGGGGGGATAGAGGGGTGTGAAGAAACACTGTATATGGCTGAAGACATTCTGGGAAGCAAGGAAAAGTGTATGCACACAGATTCTTACAGGTTTATCAGAGAAAGGAGGAAAATGAACACAGCATGCAGTAGTAGAAAAAGTCAATAAATGAGTAAGAAGGTGTGAAAAATATCCAAATAAATCAAAAACTATAACTGGCCTATAAGCATCCTTTTCCCCCCGGCATTTTCTATATTCCATTCCTACTGGTCTTCCCTTGGTTCCTGTATATGACATCAAGTTTCTCAGCTTATGCCTGAGCCTTTACTGTTTCCCCTGCCTATAGAATTCCCCCTTTCCTACCTTTAAGGCTGGTTAATACATTCTCATTTGCTGAATTTCAGCTTAAATGTCATTTTTCTCCCAAAAGTGTTCCCTGATCCCCAAGCCTACGATAATCCATCTGTTATAGGTTCCAACAGCACCTTCATGTTTTGAGACTCTTAACACACTTGTAATTAATTATTCAGTAGCTGAGTTCCCTGAGAGAAAATCTATGGGAGCATGGGACAGATGACGTTCTCAGGATCTAGAAAGTGCTTGGAATGGTGTTCAGATTTTCTGCATCAAAGGAGAATTCATTTGACGATTGCAATATGCTCGAGTGTATGGCAGGTTTGCAGCAATGGCGTGGTGGTCCTGTCTCTGCTATGCAGGCCTTCACCCTCACTTCACTCTAACACACGGGTTAATTAAGAAGTTCATGATCCACCTTAGGCAGACACTGTAAGTTGGCTCGCACTTATTTCCAACTCGTTTCCTTTCCCTTGCTTTCTGTATGTCAGGAGAGGCAAATTATGCTGTGATAACCCCAATTCCAGTGATTTAAATTTAAAAAGTTTTCTTTTCCAGGGCAGCTGCCCTCCATGCGAGGGCTCAAAGATCAGGCTATTTTGGTTTGGGGGCTCCCCCATAGTCACATGTATTTTTGTGTTTGCTGTCATGTGGAAGGGAGTATAGAGATTCACACGATGGCTCTTGAATGCTTTGTCCTGAAAGTGACACATGCGACTTGGGGTAAGAAAGTGTTCCTGGAAATGGAGGAAAACTCCATAATAGTAGACACTGGTAATGTCTACGACATCTTCTACCCTAGAGTCTGGAAAGCTAAATACTTATTTCTCAGCCTCCATTGCAGCTAAGTGTACCCATTTGACCTGGAGAAAAGAAAATATTTTCAACCAGCTCACTTTCAAAGGTTCCTGAATGATTCTGTTGAACTGCCCATACCTGGACCAATTACTACTGTCCTTCAATTGATCAGCTTGAATCAGGCGCAATATAATTTTATCCCCAAGGAACAGAAAAACTATTATAGGCTGAAACAAATTAAGAATGAATCATTGAAATACTTTCCCTGGCATCCTACAGCTACTGAGTCAACTTTAGTAGTTGCCTACATCTGTAGTTCTCGTCATGTGAGATAGATAAGCCCCAAAATTTGTTTAAACCAAATTTTCTGTGGGTTAAGTTGAGAAGATATGAACCCAGGATTTACTGGCTGCTAAGTGCCAGTCTCATTGAAAAAAACAGTCTGGAAGAAAAACAAAAGCCCTCAGAGAGAAGCAAAGACTAATGATGGAAAGGAAAAAAAAAGGAGAGAAAGAGACCTGACAGCTTTCAAGCTCAGGGTTCCAAATGACATTGCATAATACATCACACCCTTCAGATCACTTTCCTAGCCATTGTCTGATTTCAAACAATAATTCCAATGAGACAGGCAGGACAGATACCATTAGCAGACTGTATGAAAACCTAGAAACATGAGAGCTAGTAGAAGATTTGACACTCATTTGCTGTTCAGGCTTAAGCATGTCTGTAAAATAAGGTGTTTGAACTAGTCTGGAATGGTAAATATGAACTCAGCTTCTGACCTCAGAAACATTTAAAAAGCCTAGCTCATTCATTCATTGACTATATAACTTCTGGTAAATTTAATTAACCTACCTAAGTTTCCATTACTTCACTTGGAAAATTGCAATAACATGTTCTTCATTTTAAGAATTAAACAAAATAATTAAAGATAAATCATATAACACAATGCTTGACCCACAGTAGATCCTCAATAAACATTTCCCTGCCATTACTTGTTTTTTCTCCCAAAATTATTTCTCACTTTACAAATGAATCTACTTAGTCACTGGTAGGTTAAGGACTTGCTCAGATCAATCTAGTTTGCCAGGGTTTGAAATTGGAACCAGTTCTGAAATGGGGTCATAATCTATATTTTTAGGCTAATGGTCTGGTATTATCTCCATGATACTATGCAAAAGTAGATTGCTCACCATCCCTTAAAACACCACATTCCTCCCGTTGACATAATCTCCCTGCAGACACAGGATATTTATAGTATTACATAATTTGAGAATTGCAAGCAACTTTATCAATAATATGTTCTAACTTCCTACTCAGAACTGGAATTCCCTTTATAGCATCCCTGATGGTGGCCATCTAGCTTCTGTGGGGACATTCCAGCACAGATGACATTAATGATGAAAACGCTGTGGCCCAGGTAGCTTGGTTTTAAGAGTTAGCCATCTTTCAGTTGCTGGTATTGGAGACTTAACTCAAACTATCCATACCAAAAAGGATATATTTTGTCATATACTAACTTCTAGATTTAGACCAGGCTTCAGACATTTCCCAGTCAAGGGGCTGGACTACCACCATCAGGATCTGATCTCTCTCTGTTTCTTGATCCTAACCCTGAAGCCCTCACAATACCACAGAAGTGCAAAACTGATTTGCCAAGTCCAAGACTCATATCAATCCTTTTGTCAGGGGTAGGGTCATTTGCACTAAACTCTAAGGTCTAAGGGTGAGAGAGAGGCAGCGCCCAAGGAGAAATCAGAATAATATCACCAAGAATAAGGAAAAAAATGTAAATTGACCACGCAAAACAATGAATTTCACCACAATGTTATCTTGTTCCATATCTTGAGTCCTTATCTGGTGTAAACAGCAATTTCTGAAAAGGGAGATAAGGTCTTCTTTACTAAAACCTTGAAGGTTAGAACATGCCCTGCATTATGGTGTACTGTCAAGAATTCTTTTGACTGCAAGTAATAAAATAACCAACAAATACTGGTTTAAACAATATAAGATTCATTTTTCTTACAAAGAAAGTGAGTGATTTTGGGCCCTGCCCCGACCCGCGGGTAAAGTCAACGCAGACCCTAGAGGGGGAGTGGGAATGAAAGGACAAGAGGCACGAGAGACGGAGACAAGACAGGCTTTCTGATCAAGTCTCGTTTATTGCAAGGTATACTGGGATAGATACAGGCAGGGAGAGAGTGAGGGAATTCCTCTAATGATGTCAGCGGGAGGGTAGTTAGGCCGTAAATATCAAGAATAGGTTATCTCAACAGAGAGGTCTATTTGGGGCCAGGATGTCTGCCGCCAGGGTGCCTAAGTAATAACTGTCAAGAGCCCCCTGTTGTGCAAACAATGTTATCTTTGGTCATCCAGATGCAGTCCTGGGAGCACAGTTTCCCACAGGGCCCTGATTCAGAAGCTCAATAGTGTCAAGTCTCTGGGTTGGTGACTCTGAGGCTCTCTTAGTATTTCCCAATGGCAGCTCAATAGTCACACCAAATCTAAGTAACATGTCCTCAAAAGCAGTAAGCAGAAGGCACTATAGAGCAATTTATGTACTTTTTTTCTGATATAGAAGAGAAATCTCTTTTCCAGAAACCTTTAGAAAACCTCTCTTTACCTCTCATTAACCAGAACTGGTCAGGGCCATGTCCAGCAGCAAGGGATATTAGTATCTGCTTCTTCAGGATCTATGGTGAGAAGCAGACAAAAGAGGTAATGGCTCTGAATGTCAACATCATCTACCGTACGCATGTTAAGAAATGTGGTTTTGGTCCCGCTTCTTCTACTCAACCAAATAAGGCAACTGAAAGGAGAATAGGTCTTGATCCCATAATCTCAGGACTTCCATAACATTCCAAAGGAATAATTAGACCTTTTCAAAATAGTAACTGAATTATAAACTCTACAAAAAGAGAAGTCAAAGCTTATGTTTATGTGCTATAGAAATTAGCTAAGTGCCTGGCAAATTGCAGACAAGTAAATATTTTGAACTAAACCAAAATGTTCTGCTCAGAGATAGTCATTCTTCTATTAATAATCAAATTAATTGTAGATCAAAATGTATCTATTTACTCTTTTAAGTTGTTTCCCTTTTAGTAGTAACTGGTGCTAGTTCAAACGTAAGGAACTATTTTACTAGGTTTTTATGTTTACTAGGTTTGCTTGTTTCTCTATTCATCAATAGAATGCTCTATAAGCAGGGAAAATTTTATTAGCCATGTATTCGAATCCCAAACTTTCCATGGAGAGATGACATCAAAATGAACCAGGGAGCTTTTTATACAAATTCCAACTCACAAGTCTCAGAATTTCTGATTCCCTGGGTCCCAGGTCCTTGGATAATTTCATTTTTTTTAAGTTTCTAATTTCAGCTGAGTTTGGAAATATTCGTCAAACCAACCAAACTAGCCAGCTCAATAGACTAAAAAGCTCCTTTCTCATTCCCAATTTTCAGTCTAGAGGGCATCCTATTGTCAAAGGTTTGCCCAGCAGCTCAGTGACTACTTTGCTTAACTCTTGAGAGATCTCGAACAGTTGAAATCCTTCTAAAAAGATTAGGAATGTCTCATCAATGAGGACTTTTGATAAGTTAATTTTAATGCCTGCTATATAGACAATAAAATTTGCCAAGTTTTTTTGTCTTTCCAGAAACCAGCCCAAAGACAATTCATAAACCAAAGTCATCAACTGATTCTGCCTCCCTAGCAGGAATATCTCACTCCCACTCCCTATGGAGACATGACCCATATAAGTGGCAAACACTAAACCCTATATTTATGCTCAGTCAGGTACATGAAAATTCCTCTTTGTTCTCATCCATTTAGATTTAATGTTTTGTCCAATTTCCCTGGATCAATGGTCTGCAAAATTTTGAAGATTATCCCTCCATCACAACTCTTTACCCCACCTTAAATTGGAGGCCTAGTGACCCAAGATGACAAAGCAAGCCAAGGATCCCAATCTCATTCATTTATCCAGCCAACAGAAAGAATGATCTATCTCCCGGTGCATTATTTTTCCCACCTGCCCAATAAATACAGTGATATATAGCAAGAAGAGCAAATATTTATTACAACCTTTTTTTCTAAACCCCTGAGCTTTAAGACATAACATTTCTTGTCTTGTCCATTTGAATAAGGTTGATTTGATAAAAGCAGAATTTTCTGTATATAACATCTATCTCACTGAAAAGTCAGTACATGAATTTATGTTTTTACGACACACACGAGAACTACAAAGAAGAGCCTTCACCCAAGCAAGTTAGTCAAAAGCAATAGCCAATGTTTTCAACCTTTGTTACATTCTCTTGAGGACAGAACAAAAGGCAGATTGATTTCCCCACTGAACAAATGGTAGGCCTACACCCAGGGACCTTCAGTACTGGGGAAAATGAGATTGTCAGTAAGGAGGTAAATTCTGGCTCTTGACTGTTCTGTTCACTTGTCCTCCCTCCAACCCTCGCACCCTCCCACTTCAGTTAACTGGAACATCAAAAGAATAGTAATTCAGCAATTCAATATGGTTAAGAAAATTTGATGTAAACACATCAGTCTCAGAGCAAGAAAACAATCTCTCCACTGTATATTTAATATTCCTCATATCTTTCTGGATATGTTATACTTTCCTTTGAGCTACTTGCTGAAAGAATAAAAATCTAGAGGTAAATAAGTGTAACAATTAGGGCTCAGGACCTATTAAGGAAAGCAGACTAATGTTCCATGGTTTGAAGAATTTGAGAAGTTGGGGAGAAAGGGGAGTTGACAAAATAATACTTACTGATGTGAAAAGCTACCAAAGTTATATACACTGAGTACTGAACACAAGGAAATAAGCTAAATTATAATAAAAGAAGATTAACATTAGGGAAATATTACAATATTGAAATAGTTATTGAACACAATTGTGAATATATGAGAAAACAGCCTCTGAGACTTGCCTGAGTTCTCATAGGTTAGGTATGTGGTAAAGCCAGGACTTGAGCCCAGGCCTGGCAGACTCCATGAAGGATTGGGTGGGTTTGCAGAGAGACATGAAAAGAAACAGTGAAACCTGATGTCAGCTAATTCTCTCATCCTCACTAGTGAAACTAACACTATGACTTTATATTAGTCTGCCCTTCCCCAATCATGATGGCCATTGTTTTGCAACAATTTATAACAAATCTTTAGGCTAAAATATCTAGGCCTGTAATGGCCAGGCAATGGAAAAGTGGGGTATATTTTATTATTGAAAAAAAAAAATTGCTTTTGCCCCTGTGGTCTACTTTCCTATAGAAGTACTATATATCTTGCTCTCTTAAAAAAAAAAAATATATATATATATATATATATATATATATATATATATATATATATATATATATAAATTGATTTCAGAGAGGAAGGGAAAGGGAAAGAGGGATGGAAACATCAATGATGAGGAAGAATCATTGATAAGCTGCCTCCTGCTTGCCCCCTACTGGTGATCGAACCTACAACTAGGGCATGTGCCCTGACTGAGCATCAAACTGTGACCTCTTGGTTTATGGGTCAATGCTCAACCACTGAGCCACACCAGCTGAGCCATCACGCTCTATTGACATTAGGTTTGGCCCTGTGGCTTATGTTTCCTCTTCCTCACCCTATTGAGTTCAGGAGTGTCCATGTGACATTCTTTGAAAATGCAAGGTATATATTTCAGAATTCTTCAATATAATGGAATATTATTCAGCTATATAAAAGAATGAAATCCTGTCATTTGCAACAGCATAGATGGATCTTGAAGGCATTATGCTAAGTGAAATAGTCAGATAGAGAAAAACAAATATTGTGTGATCACTCTTACATGTATTACTTAAAAAAAAAAAAAATAGCCTTGGCTGGGTAGCTGAGTTGGTTATAACATCCCAATACACCAAGGTTGTGGGTTTGAACCCCAGTGAGGGTACATACAAGAATCTATCAATGAATGCATAAACAAATAGAACAACAAATCGATGTTTCTCTCTCTCTCTCTCTCTCTCTCTCAAATCAATAAATTTAAAAAAAAATCTTTAACCTGAACTCATAGAAATAAAGAACAGATTGGTGGTTGCCATTGGCAGAAGGTGAAGGAAATGGATAAAGGTGGTCAGAAAGCACAAACTTTACTTAGTAGACAAACTAGAGGCCCAGTGCATGAAATTCGTGCATTGGGAAGGGGTCCCCCAGCCTGGCCTGCACCCTCTCACAGTCTGTGTGCCCTTGGGGGATGTCTTACTGACAGCTTAGGCCTGCTCCCTGGGGGGAGCGGGCCTAAAATGGCAGTGGGACATCCTTAGCGCTATTGCAGAGGCAGGAGAGGCTCCCACCACCACCGCTGCACTCGCCAGCCGTGAGCCCGGCTTCTGGCTGAGTGGTGCTCCCCCTGTGGGAGCACACTGACCACCAGGGGGCAGCTCCTCCATTGAGCATCTGCCTCCTGGTGGTCAGTGTGCATCATAGCAACCAGTCGTTCTGCTATTCGGTTGATTTGCATATTAGCCTTTTATTAAATAGGATGTTTTAATTTCTGAGTGTTTCTCACTTAATGATTAGGGTGAGTCCACAGAGTGAGGTTCATCCAAGAATTCTCTCAAATCTAGCAGTTTACAGTGTAATCACAATCACCCATGTTTTCTAAGAGTGGGAGCATAAAATGCCAGTCTACGTCCTTAATCAAGGGCTTATTAATCTGACATTACTTCAAAGTTGCCTGACCTACTTCTGGATTATCTTCCTAGCACAACACCTGCAGTTTGAAGAGACTAGTAGTCAGATTTAAGTTCTTCCAGGCCCCTAGGGTTAATTGCCACTTCACTGGACTAAATGATACCCAGGTATTATAATTTACTTAGTGGTATCCCGGTGTGTCAGAAGGGTTGAAGCACTCTCCAGCATAAAGTGCTGTAAAGGATGAATCTTATTCACTCCTGAGATTTAGAAGATAAGAACTTAACCTTTATGCTTAAGTATTTCCAATGTATAAATTAAAAGGAAACTGGTCGCAATTATAAATGAGCATTGTGAAACATAAATTGTGACTGTCAGAGTTTAATACCATTTAAATCAACCATGAATATTTCTGTATCTCTAAAGGGTCTGTACTAATTAAAACCTTTCTTTTCCCATGATTAGAGGTTATCAGGCAAAGGTATTCACCTTGATTCTATAATCCTACAACAAAAAGCCCCACTAGGGTTTTGTGATAAAGAAAATGGGAAATGGAAAGCATGCCCTTTAAATACCAACTCCTAATTGCAAAGATATGAATATGTAAATCCAATTACATACATTTAAGGGTTAGGTATTAATTGGATCTACCTTGATATAAATTGCAGTCAATTCTTTTATTAGAGGTGATCATCTCTTTACATTTGGCATTTGGTAATAACTGACAAAATATCACAGGTTCTCCCTTGCTCTGAGATTTGCTAAGACTTACAGCTCACACAGGATAATATATTTGTCCTGAATTTTATAGCCATCAGAATATATGCTAATACTTTACTTGAAAAGAATAAAAGTGATCATATTAATAAGACCTCTTAGTCACTGGGCATTTGAATAGACTCAGGGCCTCACATTCTAACTGGCTGACTGACAATAAAGAAATGGCCAGATGGCAGGAGACAGAAGTTCTTTCATATACAATCTATAGAATGTTCTTTTGAGATGTGCACATCTTTATCTCTGACTCACTGATACCACACAAGCATTTGAGATTCCTTTGCATCCTTATACATTCTCCTGTACCTGTTCTTATACTAATTTGTTGATACTGATACCCTGAATGGCAAGCTGGGACTCTGCAGATTCTTGTCTCACAAAGTTTGAAGAATAAATTCGCTGACTAAAAGATTTAAGCAAAAGTATGGAAATTTATTGTAAGAGTATACAAACTCCTGCATGGGGGGAGGGGGGTGTCCCCAAATTGGGAGAGCCCTGCTCTCTCCTCTCTAAAATGGAAAAAACCTAGTCCAGTGAGTCTCTTTTTCTACGGGTTTATAAATGCTCGTAGCTTCTCTATTCATACCATTTTCTAATTGGACTCTTTCTTATTTTATGTCCCCCGTTCTTTCCTAATTGGCCACTTTCCCTCTTTTCCCTGCATGGTATCAGTTTCAAAGCTCACCCAGTGCCCCCCTCTTCTTCTTCCCCTATTTTTGTAACATTCCTCCGTCCTCTCTGTATGTAAGATAAACAATCAGGCGGCTTGGAGCTCTCTGCTGTGTAACTCAGAAAGTTACTTCACCCTTCTAGCCTCATATTCTGTTCTGTGAAGTCAGAAAGCAGCCACATCACACAATGGGATGATTAAGTGAAATAGTTTATGTAAAATGCTTCGGGCACAGAAAAGGTGTGCTAAGGACATCTCCACCTTTGTTATCCTCTGGGAGCTCCTGATCTGAGAGAGGTGGGATGCTGGAAGGAAGAGCTGGGAATAAGACATTCTTCAGTAGAATATGATTGCAATTAACCGAAATTACACTCAAATGTGCAAAGAAAATAGAGATGTTTTATGTTCTCTAACTGAATTGATGATCCTCACAAATCTCTCACACATCTGGGTAACATGGAAAAAAATAAAAAGCTGAATTTAATAGCTTGAGCATACCAATCACTTCTGGTTTACTTTGGATGACTTGGTCTCTTTCAAATAAATGCTCTAATTTCCATGCCTTTCTTGTCCTCACTATAATATGTGGTGGGGCTTACATGACTTCATGGTAGTGTAGAGAAGGTGGTTGCCTCAGATCTTTGCCCTGCCCTTCAGATCACTACTGGTCTCTGTTTCAGAGTACTGGGGCTACCCTGCCCCCTGGGTATTTTAGATATAATTAGCCTCTTCTGGGAATTTGAGGATTGTAGCTATTCACCTTTAGAATCCATATTTCTATCATTTTCCCCCAGCTACAAATTGTCCCCACCTATGGCCTCTTTGTCGCAGTTCTAGGACTTTGCTGGTTCAGCAAGCATCTCTTGGTACACCAGCTCTTTCTGTGGGGTGTGTGGCCATTTTGTCACATTGTGCCCTCTTCACATACTCTGAGCATCTAGAAGTCTCAGCTCAGGTTCATCTGTAGAGCTCACTCCCTCTGCCACTGGTGTTCTGCCCCATCCAAGGCGTGTTGTACATGGCCAATACAAGGCATCCCCTCGAAGCTGAGAAGTGTGCCAGTAGTCCATTCCCACCACCTCAGCATTCATTAGGTTCTCAGGCATCCTCATAAATCCCATTTGGAAGTTATTATCCTCCCCATTGTGTCTCTTACTACCTCCAACCTGAGAAGACATTAAGGTAACCTATGTATGACCTAATCACCCCATTCCTAGTCTGCCTTCTCTCTTTCCAAAGAGAGGATAGAAAAAGCTAGATTTTATTGCATGGTCCTGTCTGTTTGGATCTTCTTCACATCATATTGTCCTTCTTCCTGAGATGCCATTTTTATTCCATTTCCTTGGGAGCTTAATGGTGAATGGGTAAAGGGGGAGAACCTGATTTACCAATAAGGGAATTTAAATCAGTAGGTTGTTATAAAACAGTTTGGCTGTTGCATTAGTAATAATTTAAAGTGTAAGAAGTGAAGTATGAGAAACAGAAATTCAAGAGTTCAGAAGCAGTGGTAATTATAGGTACATTGCATACACTACAAAGGCAATATCACAGGTAACTAGACCCATAGAGACCACCCTAAACTAGATTTGAAGATAATATGTCCTATTCAGAAAGTCCTGAGCTCTAGATACTCATTTCCTATATCCCTATGCCCCAGAACCACTTCTTCTGGATGTGTAGTGTGAGCAATCTTACTACACTTCCATCTTTGGTTAGGGTTTCCAATCCCTAGAATTGCCCTTCAATTTCAGATCAGGAAAGAGCAGCTCTTACTGCAAACTAAGTTCTTACAGTAGATAACAACCAAGTAATCCTGGCTGCAGAGGCCAACACCTTTTCTCTGTCCACTGGATTCTTTTTAAAATATATTTTATTGATTTTTTTACAGAGAGGAAGGGAGAGGGATAGAGAGTTAGAAACATTAATGAGAGAGAAACATCTATCAGCTGCCTCCTGCACACCCCCTACTGGGGATGTGCCCGCAACCAAGGTACATGCCCTTGACCAGAATAGAACCTGGGACCCTTCAGTCTGCAGGCCGACGCTCTATCCACTGAGCCAAACCAGTTAGGGCTGTCCACTGGATTCTTAATTCTGTTCCCTCTTTCTCTTTACCCGGTGATTATCGACCTCTAATAAATGCCTATGTTCCTTTTGATATCTATTTAGTTTGAATTTGCTATCATTCTCTCTGCAATGAGATAAAGTTTGATATGGTTTACGTAAAAAGACAAAGTCAACATCAACTACAATATTCTACCATCCATCCATTCATTCAACAAATAGTTATAGAGAGCCTACTTTATGCCGTCACTGTTTTAGGCAGTGAACAATGTCTTAACCCTCCTGGAGGTTACTTTCTAGTGAAGGAAAATAGAAGAGAGAAATAGAGACATAGATATTAGTGCCCAGAAGGAAAAAAAAATAAAGGTTAAGGAGAAAGAGAGGGACAGAGTCAGGGTTGAGGTGTTGCTTTATTTGGACAGAGTGGTCATAGGAGATCTTTCTGACTTGGAGACGTTAAGCAGACTTCTTAAGAAGGTAAGAAAACAAGCCATATGGTTATCCTGGGGAATCATATGCCAGTGAGTGAGGAATAGTTGCCAAGCCTCGGAGGAGGAGGTTTGGTGTGTTCTAGAAATAGAAAAAAATGTATGTCTAGTCTAGAACATGTGTAAAAGGCAGAAAGAGTTAAAGGAAATATAGTCAGAGAGGTAACTGGGGGTTGGCGAAATCATGTGGGTTCTCATAGGCTATGATAAGAATGTTATTCCAAGTGATATGTCCATTTGGAAAAATTTGAGCAGGTTTGACTTACATTTTTTAAAAATAACTCCAGTTTCCGAATTGAGAATAGATAATCAAGAGGCTAATAGTGCAAACAAGAAGATATTTCAGAGACAGCTGGAATTATCCAGGTAAGTAATGCTGGTTTGGACTTGGGTGGAGAAAGCAGGGGACAGTGGCAGCAGTATTTGTTGATCTGGGATATAAAAGAAAGAGAAGTCAAGATGACTTCTAGGTTTTTGGTCTGAACAACTACAAGAATGAGTTGTTATTAACTGAAAAGGAAGGCTAAGAGAGAAGTAGGTTGAGAAATTCATTTTTATACACCTTAATTTGAGATAACTATTTAATATCAAGTGGAGAGGTTAAATGGGCAAGTGGCTGATGTGTGAAGTTCAGAGGTGAAGTCAAGGCATGTACTTGGAAGTCATAGATGGTACTTAAAGCGTAAGAGTGGATGAGATCGCCAAAGGATGAAGTTAGACATAGAGAAGTAGAGATTAGAATCTTTTGCCCAGGGCATTTCAATTTATAAAGATCTGAAAGATGAGGAAAACTGAACAGGAGATACTTTGAACTAATGTCCAGCAGGATATGAAGGAGAGGGTTTCTTAGTGTAAGTAAAGAAGATAATATTATACCAATAGTTAGTCATGCTTTTCTCTTGTGGGTAATTTACTCTGCCTGGGCTCTGTCCAATATGTAAATGAATCAGACAACTTACTGCTCTCCAAGGGAATACCACTAAATAGATATGCCAGTCAGCCTCCCAAAATGGCTATTAATGAGTCCTTCCACCTAATCCCCACACTCTGTGTAATCTCCTCTCCTTAGTTATGATCTGGACCAGTTGACTTTCTTTTAATGAATAAAGTCTGACAAAAGTGATGAAATGTCACTTTTGAGATTATGTTAAAAAACACTTAGACTTTCATCATGCTAACATTCTCTCTCAGATATTTTGACATGTTTCCCCTCTTAAAGAAGGTCACTTGGCAAAGGATTAAGGATGACCTTCAGCTAACTAGCCAGTGAGGAACTAAGACCCTCAATCCAACAGCCCTTAAGTAAACCAAATTCTTCCAACAATTATAGAGTGAGCTTGAAAGCAGATCCTTCCTCAGTAGAACCTTCAGATGACATCCCAGACTCAAGGTCAACACCTTGACTGCAGTCTATGAGAGTCTACAAAGCAGAAGACCCAATTAGCCATGGCTGAATTCCTGACCCATAGAAACCGTGAAGTAATGAATGGAGCTTGAAGCTATGACTGCATTTCTGATCTATAGAAATTATGAAATAATAGATGTTGTTTTAAGCCACTATATTTTTAGTAAATTGTTACTCTGCAATAGTTAACAAATGCATTAAGGAAAATATAGTAGTGCAGAAATCACTACAGAGCAAACTTCTATCCCCATTTTAGGCATCTAATGCTGATGATAACAGTCATAATAATCTTAGTATGAATTATATTGCCATTGTGTCAACTTTTGTCTGGTATAGTTGAAGTTTGGGTCTTATCTAAAATTGAAGAATAGCCC
This sequence comes from Eptesicus fuscus, assembly GCF_027574615.1. NCBI lineage: Eukaryota > Metazoa > Chordata > Mammalia > Chiroptera > Vespertilionidae > Eptesicus > Eptesicus fuscus. The sequence continues at coordinate 23,608,891 of NC_072489.1, forward strand.
TGACCAGTTTGGCTCAGTGAATAGAGCGTCGGCCTGCAGACTGAAGGGTCCCAGGTTCGATTCCAGTCAAGGGCATGTACCTTGGTTGCGAGCACATCCCCAGTAGGGGGTGTGCAGGAAGCAGCTGATCGATGTTTCTCTCTCATTGATGTTTCTATCTCTATCCTTCTCCCTTCCTCTCTGTAAAAAATCAATAAAATATATTTAAAAGTAAAATTGAAGAATAAAAACAATAGTGAACAAGTCAGAAAAAATATTTTTGCATAAAAAGACTTTCCTGGCACCTCTGAATGAACACTGCAGAAGATAACCAAAGATTCTGGCCCTGGTTTAAACACTTTAAATCATCTCATTTGTTTTGAAACTCCTCTCTTCTCTTCTGCTCACTTTTCAGCTCATCCATCCCCACCTTGGTGACATAACTCTAATTTAGGCTTCTTTCAAAACCCATTATGATTTCTACTTCAGTGCCCTTGAATGCTGCTAAATTAAGATATCAGCATAATTAATGAGCCACCTTGCTAATACTATTTCTTCTTCACATCACAGAGGAAATGTCAAGTCACTTCTCCTCTGGAACTCAAGACTACTAACAGATTTCACTGTCATTTATAAATTAGTTCATAAATAACAAACAGGCAAAAGACAGCGATAGTTAAAAATTAGTTCACAAAAAATCACATAAGCTTCTAAAAATTTTCTTTAAAAAGTGCGTAAGCCCTGGCCAGTTTTGCTCAGTGGCTCAGTCAAGGGCATGTACTTCAGTTGCAGACTTGGTCCCCAGCCCTGGTAGGGGTGCGTGCAGGAGGCAACCAATTGATGTATCTCTCTCAGATCAATGTTTCTCTCTGTGTGTTGCTCCCCCTCCTTTCCATTCTCTCTAAAAAGTCAATGAAAAAAAAAATATCCTCAGGTAAGGACTAACAAAAAATAAAGTGTTTAAGGGGACCATGATGATTAATTTTATGTATCAAATTGATTGGGCTAAAGGGTACCCAAATAGCTGGTAAAACATTATGTCTGACTGTGTCTGGGAGGGTGTTTCTAGAAGAGATTAAAATTTGAATTAGTAGTTTGAGTAAAAAAGACTGCCCTCATCAATGCAGATGGGCATCATTCAATCCATAAAGGGCACGAATAGTATAGAAAGGTGGAGGAAGGGCAAATTTGCTTTTTTGGCTTGAGCTGGGACATCCACCTTCTCCTAGCCTCAGAAATTGGCACACCCGGTACTCGGGCCTTCAGACTGAATTACACCACCAGCTTTCCTGTTCCTTCAGCTTGCTGATAGCAGATCACGCAACTTCTTAGCAGATAGTGCTTCTGTTTCTCTAGAAAACCCTGACTAATACAGGGACTTCTTCATTCCCAAAAATAGTAGACTGATTCAATGAAAATCAATTCCTCACCATAAATAACCATAGACATTTTTTATAAAATATAACAAAAATCTATCTTAAGCACATAGCTGAACGCAAAACAAAACAAATTCTTCTTTTTGCCCCAGTTAAAACAAAAGGGAACATAAATCCACAGTGCAAGAACAGCAGGTTGTCCAATTCCAGGGAGATTTTTATTCTAGATAAATTGTGTTTCTGTAATTAAACTGAGAGGTAGGGACAGAAGCGCTAGCAGGACTGAACATACTAGTAGGTCCTTGGGGCTGGAGCTGAGGTTTTACAGCTCTAGAGGGAGCGAAAGTCATGCATATTAGTTTCCTGTGGCTGCTATGACAAATAACCACAAACTTGGCAGCTTAAAACAATAGAAATTTATTCTCTCACAGTTCTAAAGGCCAGAAGCCCAAAATAAAGGTGTCAGCAAGATTGAATTCCCTCCGGAATCTCTAAGGAAGCATCTGTCCTTTGCTTCTTCTAACTGCTAGTGACTACAGGCATTCCTTAGCTTACAGACATCAATCCAATTTCTGCCTCTGTCTTCTCATTGCCCTTTCCTCTGTGTGTCTGAGTCTTCCACTTTTCTGTCTCAAATCTCCCTCTGCTTCTCTCTTATAAGGAAATTTGTCAATTGGTTTAGAGCCCACCCAATAATCCAAGGCCTCATCTCAGGATCTTTAACCTGATCACATCTGCAAAGACACTTTTCCAAATAAGGTAATATTTACATGTTCCAGGGATTAAGACAAAGATATATCTTTGAGGCCTTCATTCAACTCACTGTACTATGGTCCTAATCTATGAGACAGGAGCTGAAAAGTTACCTCTGCAAAAAGTGAGAACCCTCAAAGCATGACCCAATCTATAAAAAACAGAATTAGAAAAATTTCATCCAATAAGCCAAAAGTTACAAGAAAGTTTTCTGTCTACTCCAGGCTCTGGTGGGGAAGAAATAAAAGCATTCTAAGATAAATACTTTTAAAAATGCCAAAGCTACCCAACATGGGGGAGTGAAATTCAAATGTATGCTTAGCAGGTATAAATTACAAGCCTAGGAGTGGACATGAGTTCTCCAGGACCCATAAAAACCGTAGGTCACTACAGAAGCAAGTGCAAAATCACTCTATAAGGACACACCCACAATTTAGGGAACACAGAAATCCCATGTTAATTATTTTACTTCAAGAAAACTAGAAGATCTAGGTTCCAGTTAAAAATGTATATCCGATCTTTGACATTACTAAGCAGTGTGGACTCTGGTTCCCTACTTTTATAATAGAGGAGTTACCATCTGCCAAGAAAGGCAGCCCAGGAATACCATGAGAATTTAGAAGGCTGTATGTAGAAAGATACCATGTATAGGTACATATACAAAAATACATAATGCATATAATGAACATATATCCATGTACATTTCCCCTTTAATTCAACATATACAACTGTAGAAGATAAAAAAAAATTCTTCTGAATAACTTATCTGGTTTGCATAGATTCAGAAGAGACTGTTCTGTGCCATTGGAAGCAAAAATGGCAATATAAATGTGAGCATCTGTCACCTTTAAACATCAAATGAAAAGATTTTTAATATTTAGAAACTCACTGACATTCCCCCAGAAAGTCATTTCCAAATACCCTTTAAAAAGTGAATGTGTAATGGAAAATTTAAAATTCCTATTCATAGCTTCATGCCACTGTATTTCCTTACTTTTGAGAACCAACAGAGGCTATTAATCATTTCTCTCAATAACCAGGGTTTTTGGATGCTTTAAAGGTGAGCTGCAAACATTCAGGAGGAGTATCCCAGGAAGAATGTCTCCAACATTGTATCAAAATGACCTCCCTGAGTTACAGATAATCACAGGTATTGTTCGTTAGTTATGATGGCCCTGTCTCTTAGGGCTCCAGGTGGAGATCTCAGACTTCAGAGGTGTCATAGTAAACCAATATAACTCTCAAATAATAGGTAATAAAGTAAGTTTAAACCAGGCTCTTACACAGAAACTTTGCTCTCTGAATCACAGCCCAGGGACAAGAATATTTTGGAGGTTATTGCTGCCATCCTTAACATCTTTCTCCTTTTTGCTTTGTTCCAATCTGTATAGTTAACATGATATAATAGTCAGCTGGCAAAGAAAGCACCACCAAAAGAGTATTTGAGTCAAGAGCCATTCTGACTTTGAAGTCTTCTTTTCCCAGAGGAAGAGGATCAAGAAGAGGGTCACAATAGAAGTTCTGCAAGACGGGCCCACTTTGTTTCAGAAGTGCCTGTCTTGCACCTATTTATATTGCAATATATTTAGAAGCATCGAACAAAGAAATATCAACAGCAGTTTAAGAATTTGCAGTTTTAGAGCAGCGGTTCTCAAACTGCAGTGTGCATCAGAATCCTCGGAGGGCTTGTTCAAGCACGGGCTGCTGAACCCACCCCAGAGTTTCTGATTCAGTCTGTCTGGAGCAAGGCATGATAATCTGCATTTCCAACAAGTTCCCAGGTGATGCTCATGCTGTTAATCAAAGGACCACACTGAGAACGACTGGTTTAAAACAAGGTGCTTTGATCAGTTATCCACAATGCTTTAGAACAAATATTCCATTTTTTTGTTCTCAATAAAATCATCATTGAAATGAAGACATCAGTGAAGGTTTAAGTGCTAGAATACTGGAGAAGAAATGTAGACAAGTATTGTAAAGACAATAATGGCAATGATGACAACTGACACTTATCAGAAGCTAGGCATTTTCTCTCATCCTCACAGCAACAATTCAAGGTATATATTATCTATCCCATTTTTCAGACAAAGAAACTAAAGCTCAGATCTTTCTGAGCAGAAAACTTGAACTTTTTTCTACTCCATTTGACTGGGAAAAATAACAAGATTATGAGCAGTGCCCCAGCTAAAGGTTTTAAAAGTCAGTTTCCTACTGACAAGGTATTGTTGGTACCCTGGAATAGGGCAAAAAGAAATAGCAATACATTATACCTAATACTGACTGTTGGCAGGCTAAATGAACAGTTCAGCATACCTATATAAAGATAGCCCCAATGTTGTTATTTTCTCCTCTCATTCTTTTAGTTATTATACTTTTAAAACCCCAAGTTAAAGAATTCTTCCATATAGTACCAAGGGCCCAAACAATACCACAGGCTCAGTCCTGGGGCCCTACAAAGAATTAGCCTTGATGGGGTAGAACAGACAATTAGGTCTTTATGTAATCTGTGCCCTGCAGAGCTTAGTACTATCTGAGTTGGTTATAAAAACCATACTTGTCTCTATTGGAAGCCACAGCTGTAGGTCTGAAGTGAAGTCAGCTCTAACTAAAGCTTAAAGCTTTTTCTTTTCTCTCATTTATGTTCATGGGCAGAAGCAATCAGAACTACTGAACTCGAGCCAGATTATGGTTGACTAAAGACAGCTGTCTTTCTCCAGTGCTAATCAGTAGAGACAGATGTACTGTCAGCCCATGATTGGATGGGGCAGTTGGACACATTGTGAAGAAAGTGCCTTAGCACAAGTCACACATAACACAGTGTGAAGGCAGGAAGAACACAAAGGAAGTGCAAAAGCATGTGTAATAGAGCACCTGTTTGATTGGAAATTCTGTTTTGACTGGGTTGCTTTTGGGTAACCCTTAAGAGGTGGCCAGCACTATAATGAAGCATCGTCTTTTGGTAGATGAAGGAAAACAACATGAGAGCTGAAATAGACTCTTCAGTGCGAATTAATTTATTCAACTGAGGGGAGAAATCACCTCCAACTAAGGCAACTTCAAGTTGTAATTAAGAGTAACTCTCCATGCCGTGGACTGAGTGACATCTGGTGCCTGTCCTGGAATCCAAACAAGTTATCAGTAAGACACTTTCATTGAGGCACAAACTCCACACGCCATGATAGTATTGCTGGATCTCCAGAATAGGGCACGAGGCCAGATTTTGATGTTCGCCCTTTTTTCAAATTTAAAAAAGAATGCTACCCTTTCTCCAAAAAAGTTATAATATTCCCTTTTCTTTTGGGGGTAGCATGCCAACTAAAGGCTTTCACATTTCAAATAGTTATGATCCAATTGACTTATGAATAAAAAAAGATAGAAGCAAATTATTAGATGGGTTCTCCTCCTGCTGCTTCTGATTTGATGTGAAAATGCTTTTGCATCTAAGCCAAAACAGCTCAAGTCTGTCCTTGAGAACCTGTCTCTTCCTCCACAGAACTCACCAGCTTCCTATCAGCCCCTGTCACTTTGGAGCTCTAGTCAGAAAATGGAAACCTTCTCCCTATGCCGCTGCCAGGTGAACATATCAAGGTCTAGGTGACACTTTTTAGATGGGGTCAAGTCCCATTCCTAGGGAAATTTTCAGACTTAAGACTGAAAAGACATCATTAGCCTGTTAAAAAAAAAATAATTACACAGGCTAGGAGTCAGGGCTCCTGGTTTTTTAAAGCAGGTTTGCCATTCACTATACACTATAAGCTAATTGATACCAAGCCTACGAGGCAACAGCCAATAATTCACTAGATGTGTGTCTTGCATAATGCTTTTTAGTTCTCTGGGCTTCAGGATCCTTATCCGTCTATGTGGCCAGATGGGGCATGCTCTAAGGGCACTTCCAATATTAAATCTCTACTATCAGTTATCAGCATCACCAATAGGGATTTATACAGGGTGTCCCCAAAAATATATACACACTGTAACAGCTGACAGCTCAATTTTGAAAATGAGATGTATTTTAATAACACTGCCTTTATAATTATTAAAAGTGCATGTATACATTTTTGGGAATACCCGATATTTGCTCAAATATTTGGAATTGAACTTTCACACACATCATTCCTCTCATTTGACCCTTACAACTATACTATGCAGCAGGCCACAAAGGTGAAAAAATAATAAAAATGGTCAAAAAACAAGTTATTATTATTTTTTAAATTTTTATTTCTTTTTATATGTTGTCTAAAGTTGTACATATGTCTCTTTTTACCCCGCTTTACTCCCCCCACCCCCCAGCCATTCCCACCCCAGGCAAGCCCCCACCTCCCCAGTGTCTGTGTCCATTGGTTATGCTAATATGCATGCATACAAGTCCTTTGGTTGCTCTCTAACAAACCCCCCCTCCCCTGACACTTGTCTCTGGATCTATTCTTTTTCATCAAATTATGTTGATCATTATATCCCACATATGAGTGAGATCATGTGATATTTATTTTTCTCCGACTGGCTTATTTCACTTAGCATAATGCTGTCCAGGTCTATCCATGCTGTTGCAAATGGTAAAAGTTCCTTCTTTTTTATAGCAGCATAGTATTCCATTGTGTAGATGTACCACTGTTTTTAATCCACTCATCTGCTGATGGGCACTTAGGCTGTTTCCAAATCTTAGTTATTGTAAATTGTGCTGCTATGAACATAGGGGTGCATATGTCCTTTGTGATTGGTGTTTCTGATTTCTTGGGATATAGTCCTAGAAGTGGTATTAGTGGGTCAAATGGTAGTTCCATGTTTAACTTTTTGAGGAAACTCCATACTGTCTTCCACAGTGGCTGCACCAGTCTGCATTCCCACCAACAGTGCACGAGGATTCCTTTTTCTCAGCATCCTCGCCAGCACTTGTCATTTGTTGATTTGTTGATGATAGCCATTCTGACAGGTGTGAGATAGTATCTCATTGTTGTTTTGATTTGCATCCTTCAGATGATTAGTGACTTTGAGCATGTTTTCATATGTCTCTTGGCCTTCTGTATGTCCTCTTTCGAAAGTATCTGTTTAGGTCCTTTGCCCATTTTATTTGATTGGATCGTTTATCTGCCTTTTATTAACTTGTGTGAGTTCCCTGAATGTGTGAGATTAAACCCTTATCGGAGATAACATTGGCAAATATGTTCTCCCTTGCAGTGTCTTTCTTGTTGTTTTGTTGATGGTTTCTTTTGCTATGCAGAAGCTTTTTATTTTGATGTAGTCCCATTTATTTATTTTCTCCTTAGTCTCCATTGCCCTAGGAGCTGTGTCTGTAAAGATATTGCTACAACATATATCTGCTATTTTGTTGCCTATGGAGTCTCGCAGGATTTTTATGGTTTCCCGTCTTACATTTAAGTCCTTTACCGCCAGTGGTTCTCAACCTTTCTAATGCCGCGACTCTTTAATACAGTTCCTCATGTTGTGGTGACCCCCAACCATAAAATTATTTTCGTTGCTACTTCATAACTGTAATTTTGCTACTGTTATGAATCGTAATGTAAATATCTGTGTTTTCCGATGGTCTTAGGCTCTACAACAGCAGCTCTCAATCTGTGGGTCAACCCTGCTAGCGGTTCTCAACCTGTGGGTTGCGACCCACAGGTTGAGAGCTGCTGTTGTAGAGCCTAAGACCATCGGAAAACACAGATATTTACATTACGATTCATAACAGTAGCAAAATTACAGTTATGAAGTAGCAACGAAAATAATTTTATGGTTGGGGGTCACCACAACATGAGGAACTGTATTAAAGGGTCACGGCATTAGAAAGTTTGAGAACCACTGCTTTAGCCATTTTGAGTTTGTTTTTATGTATGGTGTAAGTTGGTGATCTAGTTTCATTTTTTTGCATGTATCTGACCAAATTTCCCAACACCATTTATTGAAGAGACTGTCTTGACTCCATTGTATGCTCTTGCCTCCTTTGTCAAATATTAATTGAGCATAATGGCGTGGGTCGATTTCTGGGTTCTCTGTTCTGTTCCATGAGTCTATATGTCTCTTCTTGTGCCAGTACCAGGCAGTTTCGAGAACTGTGGCTTGGTAATATAGCTTGATATCTGGTATTATGATCCCTCCAACTTTGTTCTTCTTTCTCAGGATTTCTGTGGCTATTTGGGGTTTTTTATTAAAGATCAATTTTTGGAGAGTTTGTTCTAGATCTTTGAAGTATGCCATTGGTATTTTAATGGGGATTGAATTGAATCTGTAGATTGCTTTGGGTAGTATGGACATTTTAATCACATTGATTCTATCAATCCATGAACATGGTATGTTCTTTTATTTGTTTATGTCTTCCTCTATCTCTTTTTTCAATGTCCTATAGTTTTCAAAATACAGGTCTTTTACTTCCTTAGTTAAGTTTATTCCTAGATATCTTAATTTTTTGGTGCAATGATAAATGGGATTGGTTTTTTTTGTTTGTTTGTTTCTCTTTCTGTCAGTTCATTATTGGTATATAAAAAGGCCATAGATTTCTGGGTGTTAATTTTGTATCCTCCTACGTTGCTGAATTCATTTATTAGGCCTAGTAGGTTTTTTTTATGGTATCTTTGGGGTTTTCTATGTATAGTATCATGTCATCTGTGAATAAGGTCAGTTTTACTTCTTATTTTCCAATTTGGATGCCTTTTATTTCTTCTTCTTGTCTGATCGCTATGGCTAGCACTTTCAGTATTATATCAAACAGGAGTGGTGAAAGTGGGCATCCCTGTCTTGTTCCCGTTCTCAGGGGAAATGAGTTTACTTTTTGCCCATTGAGTATGATATTGGCTGTAGGTCTGTCATATAAGGCTTTTATTATGTTGAGGTATGATCCCTCTATTCCCACTTTGCTAAGAGTTTTTATCAAGAAAGGATGTTGGATTTTGTAAAATGCTTTTTATGCATCGATTGATATGATTATGTGATTTTTTTCTCTCTCAATTTATTTATGTGATGTATCACATTTATTGATTTGCAGATATTGTACTATCCTTGCATCCTGAAATAAATCCCACTTGGTCATGGTGTATGATCTTTCTAATGTAATGCTGAATCCGATTTGCTAGAATTTTGTTGAAGATTTTAGCATCTATGTTCATCAAGGATACTGGCCTGTAGTTCTCTTCTTTTGTGGTGTCTTTATCTGGTTTTGGAATTAGGGTAATGCTGGCTTCAGAGAAAGAGCTTGGAAGTGTGCCTTCCTCTTGAATTTTTTGGAATAATCTGAGGAGGATAGGTTTTAGTTCTTATTTGAATGCTTGGTAGAACTCCCCTGTAAAGCCATCTGGACCAGGGCTTTTGTTTGCTGAAAGATTTTTTATCGCTGTTTGAATTTCTTCAGTAGTTATCCGCCTATTCAGGTTTTTTTATTCTTCCTGATTGAGTTTTGGGAGCTTGTATTTTTCTAAGAATATGTCCATTTCATCTAGGTTGTCCATTTTGTTGGAATATAGTTGTTCATAGTATTTTTTCATAATCCTTTGTATTTCTGTGGGATCGGTTGTTACTTCATCTCCTTCATTTCTGATTTTCTTTATTTGGGTCCTCTCTCTGTTTCTTGGTGAGCCTGGCTACAGGTTCATCAATCTTGTTTATGCTCTCAAAGAACCAGCTCTTGGTTTTGTTGATCTTTTGTATTGTTTTTTTGGTCTCTATGTTGTTTATTTCCACTCTGATCTTTATTGTTTCCTTCCTTCTGCTTACACTGGGCTTTCCTTTTTGCTCTCTTTCTAACTCTTTGAGTTGTAGGGTTAGATAATTTATTACCATTTTTTTCTTGTTTTTTGAGGTAGGCCTGTAGAGCTATCAACTTCCCTCTCAAGACTGCTTTCTCTGTGTCCCATAGATTTTGGATTGTTGTGTTTCCATTGTCATTTTTTGTCATGATGTTTTTTATTTCTTCTTTGATCTCTTTGGTAACCCAATCATTGTTTAATAGCATGCTATTTAGCCTCCAGGTATTTGATTTTTTTCATTGTTTTTATTGTAGTTGATTTTTAATTTTATGCCATTGTGATCTGAGAAGATGCTTGATATGATTTCTATCTTTTTTAATTTGAAGAGACATTGCCTCTGTCCCAATATGTGGTCTATCTTTGAAAATGACCCATGTGCACTTGAGAAAAATGTATATTCTGTAGCTTTGGGGTGAAATGTTCTGAAGATGACAATTAATTTCATCTGATCTAGTAAGTCATTTAGGATTGATGTTTCTTTGCTGATTTTTTGTTTAGAGGCTTTGTCCAGTGGTGTTAGTGGGGTATTAAAGTCCCCTACTATGACTATATTACTGTCAATCTCTCCCTTGATGTCCTCCAGAAGTTTTTTTATGTATTTGAGTGCTCCTGTATTGGGTGCATATATGTTTACCAGAGTTATATCTTCTTGTTGAATTGCTCCCTTTAGTATTATGAACTAGCCTTCCTTATCTCTTGTTATGGCCTTCACTTTGAGGTCTAATTTGTCAGATATAAGTAGTGCTACCCCAGCTTTTTTTTTTTTTTTTTTCATTTCCATTCGCCTGCAAAACCTTTTTCCATCCCTTCACCATTAGTCTGTGTGAGTCCTTTGTTCTGAGGTGGGTTTCTTGTAGACAGTAGATATATGGGTCATGTTTTCTTATCCACTCAGCTACTTTATGTCTTTTGATTGGGGCATTTAATCCATTTACATTTAAAGTTATTATTGATAGGTACTTGTTTGTCACCATTTTTATTCTTTATGCCTGTGTTCCTTCTTCTCTTCCTATTTCTTCTTTTTATAGCAGACTCTTTAGCATTTCTTGCATTGCTGGTTTGGTGGTAATAAACTCGATTAGTCCTTTTTTGTCTGTGAAGCTCCTGATTTCACCCTCAACTTTAATTGATAGCCTTGCTGGGTACAGTATTCTTGGATTCAGACCCTTCTTTTGCATAACTTTGTATATTTTATTCCATTCCCTTCTGGCCTGATGTGTTTCTGTTAAGAAATCAGTTGATAGTCTGATGGAAGATCCCTTGTACATAACTTTCTGTCTTTCTCTGGCAGCCTTTAAGATTCTTACTTTGTCATTGGTGTCTGCCAATTTAATTATAATGTGCCTTAGTGTCGGTCTTTTGGGGTTTATTTTGCTTGGGACTCTGTGAGCTTCTTGGATTTGTGTGGGGTTTTTCTTCCCTATATCAGGGAAGTTTTCTGTCATTATTTCTTCAAACCGGTTTTCTATTCCTTGCTCAGTTTCCTCTCCTTCTGGGACCCCTAATATGCGGATGTTGTTTCATTTCCTGTTGTCCCAAAGTTCCCTTAGGCTCTCCTCCTGTTTTTTACGTGTGTTTTTTCCAGTTGCTTCTCTGCTTGTGTATTTTTTCCTACCTTGTCTTCTAGCTCACTGATGTGGTCCTCTGCTTCTTCTAGTCTACTGTTGATGCTTTCTATTGTGTTCTTTATTGCAGTGATGTCATTTTTCATTTCTTCTTGGTTCTTCTTCATTTCCTCTTGGTTCTTACACATATTGTTGAATTTGTCTTCCATCCTTTTCAGCATCCTTATGACCATTGCTCTGAATTCTTTTTCTGACATATTGCTTGCCTCCATTTCATTTACATCCTTTTCTGGTGATTCTTGATTCTTCTTTTTCTTTCATATGGGGGCTGTTTCTTTGTCTTCCCATGGTCACTCCTCTCAGGGTGTCTGGTTATATAGCTCGCTCTCTCCTGCATTGACAGCTTTGTTTAATTCACCAATTCTAGGTGGATGTTGTTCAATTCAGCTGTTCCTTCTATCTGCTCTGTGAGAAGTTGCAGGGCCCATCGCGTATTCAGTGCCGCTTTGTCTCCCCCTGGACAAACTTTTTAGGTGCCTGCAGCTGGGGAGGCTGGAGTCTCAGTGTTCGTGGGATCACAGCTGAGGCAGCTGGTCCCTGGGAGTTGTGGTTGTAGGATCCCTGGAGGTATCCGAAGTCTCCCCGGTTGAAGGTAAGGCTGGGCTTCTGATCACAGCAGCTCTCCCCTTCAAGATGGCGTGGTCTCTGTGTCAGAGCTGACCTATCTGGGAGAGATTTCAGCAGGAATAGAGGCTGCCCAGTCAGAGGAACCTAGTACGCCAGTCCCCAATAGTCCTGTGGAATATAGTTGTCCCTCACTCACAAATACAGACTCTCCCTGCACGCCTGTGCACTCTCCTTTCACTCTCTCACTCACACACTACCTTGCAGCCTGCTGTCCCTTCTGCCACCATCTTGGATCCCCCCAACAAGTTATTATTTGCAAGAGTTATACTCCAGGTTTTCTTGTGTTCTTTCCATTACAACCCTGAGATGTGGGAAATATAACAAGCTACAGATGATCCAGAGAAGTTCTAGTAATCATCATCTCACCACTCCTGACTGAGCGTTGGTATTATCATCTGATTAATAAGAATGCTGGACCAGGATAATTTAATATCCCTTCCAGTTTTACCCCTGGATGAATCTATGAAGCACAGAGCAACTTATTCAGCATCCAGTCAACCTCTAATGTGGTCCTTGCCTTGATAACCTGCCTAGTACAAAATCCCCAGTTCTTACAAATCTGGGAACCACTCTTTGCTTCACCAGAACAACAGCTGTTACTTCATCCATGGCGTGACCTCCCTTTGAGCCTGTGACTCACCCCTGTCATTGTAATCTTCTGATACTAATTTGTGTCTTCTAAGAAAGGATTCTTCCAGTTGTCTTCACCTTCCAATCTCATCCTCAACAGTTTGTGCTATACTCTCCTTCCTACCTGAACTCCAAGCTACATTCGAAGCCAGTGAGTTTGACAGAGTTGGTGAAGGTCTAATTTGCTGTCACTTTGGCAAATATGAAACCAGCAGGTCCAGATGTGAGCTGTCTGATAGAACCCTGGTAACAAATGTTGACATTAAAGAATGCTTCTGTCTAACAACTAAAACTTCAAAGACTGCAGGTTGTCTCAGAGACATCTAAACCTCTTCTCCAACTTCTCCATTTTTCCAACAAAAGAGTGTATAAGGTACCTGGAGACAAGTCAAGTTTTTCTAGGGTAGACAAAACAAGAAAGAGAAAAATAAGGGAAACCAAACATTAATCCTTTACCTACCACAATATGGTGTCCCAGATGCTTGGCACTTTGGACCCACTGACTCCCACCCCAGGAGTTTTCTAATGTTTACAAAAATGAATCAAATGATGGAATTTGAGATTAATGGAATATTCTATGCAAGCATTTTAGTCCTCTGAGGAAGTCCTAAATTTACCAATAACAAGAGGTATATCCTTGGATTCCCACCACTTACCTATAGACACACACATACATACACAACAATAACAACTTTTAATCAGCCCCACAGTACAAATCACCAGCGTGTGCCTTGTGCCAGCGTGTGCCTTGTCTCCCAGGCGTATCCTGCTAGAAGCTTAGCAAGAAGAAGGAATTGCTGGAATGTCAGGGTCTAACTTGCTCTGGCCAAGAGCAGCACTTCTCAATTCCAGTACCTCAGGTGTTCTTAGATCATCTCCCAGCCAAGGACTTAAATCGATATCAAGGCCTCAGGGTTCATTTACAACCTCAGAATAAAACCTTGCACTAACATTTTCCCAGCCCAGCTGTGCTTGCATTCTGAGTGCCCAGACAAATGACTATAACCACCCTTTCCAGTCCTACCTCCATAGCAATTGCCTCTTCTCAGAAAAACTAGCTGGGCCAAATTACAATTTTCATGGGCGATGAAAGCAGCTTAGAGCCAGATACTAGTCCTTTCCCAAATCACCACCACATACATTTTCCACACTATGGGCATATTTCTAACACTCAGCTCCAATTTGCTACTTCCTACCTCAAACACTGTCAGAACCCTGTAAAATAAGCCCAGCTGCCTCAACTTCACATTTAATTCTCTCTATGATCTCCCCAAAACAATCTCGTCCCCATCCAATGCCCTGCTGCTTGCCAAACTCTGAACCTTGGTCATTATAGTTCCCTAGGCATAAGCTTCCCTTTCCTCAGCTCTACTTGTGAACCCTTCCTATTTGTGAAATCTCAGTCAAATGCCTTCTCCTCCAGAAACCTCCCATAACTGCCCTCCTTGTCACCTATCACTCTTAGTTTATGCAGAATTAATACCTCCCTCTTTAGTCCACCCACAGTACTTTATCTGTATCATTTCTAAATCCCTTAGCACATGCTGCCCGCATTATAATTATTTGAGCACCTGCCATACCATCTTTCACTAGGTTTGATGATGTAAGTGTTGATGTCTTCATTTTCCATGGAGTCTAGGATCATGGCTTACAGAGTCTTAGTTAATAAACATGTACTGAGTTAGTTATTTTTTTATGTCTCTGTGATGAACCCTAATTTTCCTCACATTAATAGTGAGTTCTTAAAGAAATGAGCAACACTTTTCAAAAATAGATAAGGGTTAGGCTCTGTTCATTTTATTTATTTATTTTTAAATTACTTTATTAAGGTATCACATATTCCTTCCTAAACCTCCCCACACGCATGCCCCCCTCCCCCTGTTGTCCGTGATCACTGGTTAGGCTCATATGCAAGCACACAAGTTCTTTGGTTGATCTATCTCCCTTGTTCATTTTAATAGATCTTGTTAGGGAAACATTGCCATGGATGGCTTTAAGGAAAACATCGGTGGCAGTAGATTAGCACTCAACTATTCCTGGTTTTCTAGCCCAACCTCTAACATAGTACAATAATTTCATCTCGTATCCCTCAATATTTCTCAGTTTCTCAGTGATTAGAAACTCGCTACCTCATACTGCTACTTTAGAAAATGAAACTGTATGAGGCCTGAACAATTTTTCTTCATTGGAGGCAAAGGGTAAAAGTAGCTCCTCTCTGAACAGTTAGCCTGAGAATAATTTATGGCAGTTAATTAAACCCAAGCATGATATTTTCTATTGTTAAAAGGGCTACCAATTATTTACTCATTCATTCCCCTTCATGTGCTTTGAAACAGTTTTAAGTACATTGTCAAATGTCAAGCAAAGGTGAGTGGCAGCCTGGAATTAAGCAGTCTTTCTATGCCTTGGGCTCAGCTTCTCTTGGTCTGCTGGGCACTATGACTTAGAAATGAAATTCTGTTATGCTCTAGTGCTCTACACTTTTTTCAGAGTTCATTTTAATAACTTTATTGACATGTCAAGGGAGACAAAGCTGTCAAAGGTGGTATCAAATGGCCAAATAAATCAAAGCTTGATCTAGCCTCATTTCCCATTACTTTACTGTCTATCTCAAACATAACTAGGGTCCATTCACAAATCTCTGATGCTCTGCAAATGTCAGACAGACTTTAAGTTTCTTCTTGAAGTCTCTTCCTATCAAGTCTCTTCCTATCAAGTAATAGGCCTCTATTATTTCATATCTGGGAATTTGGTCTTTAAACACTATTATGTAATAAAATACATTCAATACTTTGGCTTAGTTTCTCTTGAAGTTGTACATAGAAATTATGTAGAATTTGAAAATGAGAGCAACCATTTTCTACTCCCACCATGTGGCAGATGTTGCTAATTAATCATAACCCTTATATTAGGGTTCTCTGAGAAACAGAACCAATAAGAGAGAAACAGAACTAAATCTGTATGTATAACCAGATTTATTATTAAGGAATTAGTTAACACAATTATGGAGGCAAGAAGTACCAAGAGCCATAGAGTGAGACCCAGGAAGAGAAAACATTTCAGTTCAAGTTCAAAAGCAGGAGAAAGCTCAAAGGCAGTCAGGTAGGAGGAAGCCTCTCTTACTCAAGGGAGGGTCATCCTTTCTGCCCTATTTAGGTCTTCAACTGTTTGGATGAGGCCCACTCACACTAGAGAGGGCAATATCCTTTATTCATTTTGCCAACTTAAATGTTAATCTCATCCAAAAACACCCTCACAAAAATACCCAGAATAATGTTTGGCCCAATATCTGCATACCCTAGTGCCCAGTCAAGTTGACACCACAGCCCTCTTTCCCAGGGAGCCCAGACAGGCTTCAGATTTCATCAGGACTGTGCCCCAGTCAGTCACTCCCAATCAACCAACGATGGAACGAAGGTTAAAACGTATTTGCTATCTTAGAGCCTAGTAAAAAGTCAGACTAGGTCACTGAAAAGAATCATGAGTGCTAGAGGTGGTCAGATCTATGGTTCATTAAGCTCAATCCTATTATAGAAGCAACTACAAACAAAGGACTGGAGGGAGTTCAGTGTCCTGTTTGACATCAACCTTAAAAGCTATCTTCCCTTGGTACCTCTAATGGATCTGCAGGTCATAAAACGTACCCAAGGCCATCTTGAATTCTAGTTTTCAAATGAGCAATAACTAAGCCAGTGGAAGTCCTCAGGCATGTGAAAGGGTGAGGCTGCTTCTTGGCAAGTGATTTATAGACATTTCATTGAGATTTCTTAGTGCTCCCAATGATATGAGTTTGAAGCAAATGGTGCTTTCATTTTGCTGGCTTTGCATTTTTACTTACAATGCCATTCTTTCTGGATTCATAATTCCCCTTGCAGAATCTACAGATGCAATAGACGCATATTCTTTCAGGGTTAACAACAGGTATTGAGTGCCTACTGTGAGTGATATATGTTATTTCATTTGCAACTCCCCTGTACATAACACCACACACACACACACATACACACACACACACACACACACACACACCCCACAGGAGGAGGAATGATTCTACTGCAGGATAACCTCGTGGCTCCCTGGCTCAAGTCACTTTGGTCTTTTCTAGCATGTCTAAAAATACAGATCATCCCTCCCATCCTAATGATTCCTTCCCCTTTCTACTTTACTTTTCTCTTTAGCATTTACCACCATCTAACTTGGTGTTTATTTGACTTATTTTTCTTATTTATTGTTTTTATCCATCACTAGAATGCAAGCAGGGAGGGATTTTTGACGGTTTTGTTCTTTGCTGTATTCCCAGCATCTAACACAATGCCCAGCACATAGTAGGCACTTAGCATATTTGTGGAATAAATGAATGGATAAACTCTGAGGTAGGTGTCATTATTACCATTTTACCAATAAGAACTGCAAGTGCAAAGAGATCAAATAACTTTGATCTCAAGGTAATAAACACCCCTCAAAATGCAAGGAATCTCTGTCCATGTGCCTAGTACGTGTTCCTGAGACTATGTTAAATCCTTAGTGATTAATGGCGAGGCTCCTCCAAAAGTCTATCTCTAGCAATGTGTTTTAACCAAAGGACAGCAGCAAATATATTCCAGGCAGGTAAAATAACATTAATTTCATTCAAGTCCATAACAAGAATGACTTGCATTTGTAAAGCTCTTAAGTCTTTTTCAGGTCTAATTTAACATCACCTTTGTGAAGTGAACTGAACTGGCAGTATAAACTCCACTTTACAATAGAAAAGAAAGCCACAGGAAATCAAACCAGCCATGTGATTTGCTCAAGATCAAACATCAAATGACAGCACTGAAGCTGGAATTTGGGTGAAGCACGAATTCGAATCAGACAGGCCTGGCACCAAACCCATACCTTGTCTCTTCTAGCTATGTGACTGAGGGAGGTTACTTAACCTCTCTGAATATCTATCTTTATCACTAAAATGGGGACCCTAAGCCATCACAGGGAGTGGGGGAAAGTAAATGACGTGATGTATGTGATGCAGTAAGCCCAGTGACAGCGACATAATAGGAATGCCCCAAATGTTACCTTTCATTCCTGTCCCTGCCCTCATCCCTGCTTTTCTCCCTGCCTCCTAGCCCAATAAAGGCACACCTTGTTTTACTGCCCTTCACTTTATTGCACTCCACAGATGTGGCATTTTTTTACAAATTGAAAGGCAACACCCTCCACCAGCAAAAATATTACAACTGACTACTTTATTGCAGTGGTCTGAAGCCGAACCCGTAATATCTCTGAGGTAGCCTGTATTCTTCCAGCCAGAACAATTATATAACTCTGGATGGAGACAGTTTTTATGGACTTATTTTAAAGGCTGATCTACATTTCAGTGAATAGATCAGTAACTCAGAGAATTCAAGACCCAGTCGGGTATTGCACAGTCTAAATGCCAGATGTACTTATGAGGCCAAAGTACGTGTGATGAGAGTTAGGAGCACCTGCTGATTTTCCCAAATAAAACCTAAGATACTGTGGTTTCGTTGACGGCCTCCTGTGAGAAGCATTTTTCACTATGAAAGTGCAGTTCTTTGGTACAGGTTACAGCACTCTTCATGAGCTCCAGAAGAACTGTCAGTTTTATACTTCATTGAACAGATTCATTTTTATATTAATGGTATTTTCTCATCTTTTGCCCACAGTGTTTATATGCACAGTATACCCCTCAATAAAACATGCCTAATGACTGGGATCTGGTGCTCTGGCATTGGCAACAATGTTTGGTTAAAAGCATGTAGTTTATTACAAGCACAAAGCAGTATTGAGTGGTAAAAACTAAGGCCATTGTGAAACGCTAAAGGACTCCCATAAAGGTTTCCAAAATCCAATTCCACTGCTGAATTCTAGGGAATGCCTTTGTCTGGTGCAGCGGAGATTCATGTTCTTATCACACTGTACACACCACCTGGCAGACCCAGTACCTCTGACATTCACTGACACTGTTTAAAGGGGCTTTGCTATGGTCGGTAACCTAGTGGTCACCAGACATCATAAACTATTATTTATACTGTTTCTGATCACCTTAACACATCACTCTTAATACAACAGCAAAGGGAGTAATTATATTAAAAAAGGAAACATAATTGCTTTATGGTTAAACCTTAACTTTTGCTTATGAACACTGACAAGGCTAATCAGCTCTGTGCTTGGCATGGCTTCAGGCTGGTTAGCCTAGCCCAGCTAAGCCCACAACTCCCACTCTCACTCCCGGTTCCATCTCAGGCCCACTCCCCACCATCATGTGCCTGACCACAAACATCTCCGACCATGACTTTCCTGTTATTGCAATATTTGAGCAGTTTGTTAAGTTATAAGACCATCCCTGGCAGTTTTTGCCATGCGCGCGCGTGTAAGCACACACACACACAGACACAAACACACACACACACACACAAACACACACGCTTTCTCTTTTCATAGTCACCTTTCTACTGTGAAATCATTACTCACCTACCCCTGTCCTGCAATGTATCTGGCTGTGGCTTTAACCGTCTTCTTATTTCAGGAGCCCCTTTAATAAAGTCTTTCCTTACTAATGTCCAGACTCCTTTGTTGTTGTTTCTTGCTTTGACAACAGTAATACTTGGCTAGTGTTTCCTTTCCTGATTCAAAACATCTAATTGCCAGATTTCTCAAGTAGGAGCACAAAGCCAGAAGGAGCACTCACTACTCTGGACATTGGGTTAACGTCTCTGATTCACCGCCAGGCTCTGAGCTGTCTGAGAGTACAAATACATTTGACTTGTCTCATCAGTTTACCTCAGCACCTAGCACAATACCAAGTACAGAGTAGATATTTTAATATATGACTTTTGGATGAATTAGCAAATTATTTTAGATCAATGATACGAATTCCTATTTTGTCATGTACGTGGCACTGTTCTTTGTGCTTAAGATACATTATAAACCAAACAAGCAAAAAACACCTGTCCTGGGAAAACTCATACAATAAATATAATAAATAAAAGCATGCGGTATGTTAAATGATCCAAGTTAAGGAGATCGGGGGAGGAGAACACAGGATGAATAGGATCAGGAATTGGGGCTTGGGGAGGAATGAGTTGCCATTTTACGTAGGATGGTCAGGATAGACCTGAAGGAAAAGGTGACAATTAAATGAAGAGTGGAAGGAGCTAAGGGAATTAGCTCTCCAGAAATCTGGTAGAAGATGTGGAACAGCTGGTGCAAAGGCCCTAAGACGAGAGTATTCCTAACAGATATGAAGAAGAGGAAGGAGACACTCTCATGGGTGAAGCAGAGTGGGTGGGAGAGCAGGAGGAGGTGAAACTAAACAAAAGGGTGAATTATTGTAAGATAGTGGCTTTTACTCTGGACAAAATGGGGAGCTAATGTAAGTTTTATAAAACATAGTCACATGATTTGACTTTCAAAGGACCAATCCGGCTGCTATATTAGGAGTAAACTAGAGGGAGAAAAGAGAGTAGCAACAAGGAGACTACTTAGGATGCTCTTGCAATAATCCCAGAGATACTGTGATGTCTCTGACCAAGGTGATGGCTGTACAGGTGGTGACACCTCATTAGAGTCTGGAGGTAGTCTAAAAATAGAACTAACATATTTTTTGGTGTTCACCCTTATATATTAACATTCATTTATATTAGAACAGACTCATGGTTTTCCCAGCAATAATATGCTCCTTCTACTCTTGGTCACCTTTTCCTTTGTATTCCAACTTGGAAGGAATTGGGATAAAAAGCACTGGGAATTGGCATAAAATCATGGTTATACCTCTGGGAATGTATTGAGCATGGAAATATCTTCCAATATGCAAGTCAGTGTGGAAAGGGGGAAAAGGTTGAGAACTTCACTACTGAACAACTTACTAAAGGCTCCAGGCAATTGGACTGAGCCCTACTTCTGCTCTAGCAGCCAAATTAGTTAAATTCCCCTACCAATTTCTCCACAGCACCCACTTTTGAACCAATCAGAGACTTAACTGCTCCTCTACTGTCTCCTACTTGGCTTCTCCTCCCTTGGGGCCCCTCAACATACTCTGAGTATTTATAATTCCTCATTTTGGACTCGTGTTGGGTTTATTTTCAGTGTTCTTTATGAAGGCAGCTCCTCTTTGGAAAATCCAGCTGCACATGTTTTATTTAATAATATCACAGGCAATTAGAAACACATTTGGGGGGAGAAAGGCAGACAGAGCTCGATGGGATGGCCACATGGAGGAGAGCGTAGGAGGGTAAGTACAGAAGGGAAATGCCTTCTCTGTGCTATCTCTTCAAAAGGCCTGCAACTGGGCCATTCTTTGTTAGGCTTTACTTTCATTCATGCTCATACCTTTCCAGGCTGGGAGGGCCCCTGGAGGATAGCCTCATGCAGCCTATTCATTCAGAGACTCTTCTTTAAGAAATGAGCCTATAGAAGATCCCCAGACTGACGTTGCTGGGAAACAGTAATGCTTTTCAATGAGGAATGACATATCCCAAAGCATCACTTCTTCATTTGTTAGGTTTTTTTAAAGTCATAAACAATTTAGAGCCATTATCTTACAGAAAGATTTGGAGATGTCATACAAAGCTTCCATAGGTATAAATTAATCAACAATCTTCACTTTGAATGAAACTTTTAGGCTCCCCAGTGAGAACCAAAGTCATATTTTAACAGAACACCATGTAGATTTCAGTGTCATATTTTTTGTTTACTAGAATTGTAACTTTTCATCCAGAATAGAGCATATTCTTGGATAATAGAAGGGCAGAAAGCATAGTATCTCTCTATATTTTGTACAATATGTATGTAATATAGTAGTTTGAAATAAAAATAAAATTATTTTCACTTATATTATTTCCTTACTCCTATGACAATTCTGTCATAAATGTATCATTACTTCCATTTTGCAGGTGAAGAAAGTAAGACTGAGAAAAGTGTGTTTCTCAAGAGCATATAAGAGATATTAGGTGGTACAGCAGAGTAGAATACAGTTCTGTCACACTCTTAATCAGTGTCATCAAGTGAGGGGTTTAGGATTCAATAAATGTATTTCTGCAATAAGTATCTTGCACTACCATCACTTAATAGACCTAAACACACTTACCATGGCTACACTTGGCAGCTAAGAGCCTCTAGGAGAGGGTGAGCTGAGTATCTTCCATTTGTCTCTCCAGAGTTACGGACAATGACCTGCATAGTCTGACTCATCAGGATCCCTTACCCTCTAGCTTTCCTCTGGGTTTGGCTGGTGGGTAGTACAAATTGACCAGAGAGAGGAGAGAGTATGAGGCTGGGTTATCTGCTCCTTTGGCTCCTTCCCTGCAGGGTTGCCACAGATGGTCTTCATCTTTCAGATACTACAGCTCCTGTTATGGAGCTCTCACTGTTTCTATCCAGGGATAGCCTCTCCACTGCCTCTCTTTTCAAGGTTAGGGGTGGGCAGAGGATGAGGCAGTTACTAACCCCAGGTTCTGCAATTCCCCTAATAGATTCTCTACATACTGGCCCCACTTTTCTAAATAACTCCTTTATTAAACTCTCCATAAATTATCCAATTTGAGTATGCCATCTGTTGCCTGCTGAGACCCTAACTGATACAGGGAGCTTCTTGGTGATTTTGTTATCATAAAAGGGATTAGTGGCTAAATTCCTCTGGAAAATAATTCCTAAGCAAATCTCCATTAATGAGAAAATCAAGCTGTTGTTGATGCAGAGGAAATGAAGACAAATGGAGCACAGTAATATCAGCTTCACAAATGTGGTGAATCCTGCCAGTGTTTGACTAAGGGTTACAGAAGTCACCTGTGAGATAACCAGCTCTGACAAGGGCAGAGTGACCAGCCAACCCAAGGGCAGAGTGACCTGGCCTCACTCACATGCCCAGGACAATTGGTCAAAATCTCCTATTAGGAGAGGCAGAGAACCACATAGTAATAATACTAATCTACATATATAAAAGTCTAAGCGACCATCGCAACCAAACGGATGACCGAACGGGCTGCGTGGGGTGACTAGGCCGGCAGGGGGTTAGTGAGGGACGACCAAATGACTGAGCAGCAGGCAGCATGGGGTGAACAGGCCCGCAGGGGGGTCAGTGAGGGGCAACCAAACAACCGAGCAGAAGGCTGCATGAGGCGACCAGGCCAGCAGGGAGGGCAGCTGGGGGTGACCAGGCCAGCAGGGGGGGCAGTGAGGGGTGATCAGGCAGGAAGGCAGGTGAGCAGTTAGGAGCCAGTAGTCCTGGATTGTGAAAGGGATGTCCGACTGCAGTCGGACATCCCCCAAGTGGTCCCGGATTAGAGAGGGTGCAGGCGGGGCTGAGAGGACTCCCCACCCCCTGTGCACAGGGCCTCTAGTCTATGTATATGTGTGTGTGTGTGTGTGTGTGTGTGTGTGTGTATATATATATATATATATATATATATATATATATATATATATAAAGGCAGTGACTGTGATGACTGAAACGACTGTTCGACCAGTCACCATGTGGTGATAGCATAGATGCATAGACACAGGTAAAGTCTATGGGTGAACCTAAGAATAAACAAGACAAATGCTTGCCTTCCTGGAGCTCTCACTGTAAGAAGGTTAGGTCAGCGATGAGAATTCAAAATTGCCACCAGCACAGATCTGAGGTGCAGCTTCTCAGAGCGGCCAGAGATACACCCGGTAGCGAACTGGGGGTGTGACTGAAGGGCTAGTGCTGATGTGAAGGTGGGGCTGTTCTGGATTTCCCAGAGGAGCCAATGGCTGCCTAGGAGGTGGAGCTTTTGACACTGACTGGCATAGAAACCGACCAATCAGAACCTAATCTGGGTGAACTGCAAGGAGCCAATGGCTGCCTAGGAGGCGGAGCTTTTGATGCTGTCTGGCATAGAAACCAACCAAGCAGAACCTAATCTGGGTGAATTTCGAAGGCAGAACCTAAGGTGGGGGCTGAGGAGGGGTTTTAAGAGCAACAACTGTTTGGTGTAAGGTGTAAGAAAGCAATTCAATTTGTTAATAACCAGTTTGGCAGTATAGTGCATATGGCTGGCTATCAGTCCAGATATGTGGATTATGTATTTTTGTCTGCCAAGAGCATCTCCTCCTGCTGAAAAAGGCTTACTCCCTTTAAGTAACCATATCCTATGTAATCTATCTATACTAATAAAAGGGTAATATGCTAATTAGACTGGGTTGACTGGCCATCTTCCAGACATCCGACTTCCTTCCGGACAAAGCCATGGTGGTGGGGGCTGAGGCAGAGGCAGTTAGGGGTGATCAGGCCAGCAGAGGATGCAGTTGGGGGCAACCAGGCCTGCAGGGGAGGGCCGTTGGGGGCGACCAGGGTGGCAGGGGAGGACAGTTGGGGGCAACCAGGCTGGCAGGGGGGGGCAGTTGAGGGCAACCAGGCCGGCAGGGGAGGGAAGTTGGAGGTGACCAGGCCGGCAGGGGAGGGCCGTTGGGGGCAACCAGGCCAGCAAGGGAGGGCCGTTGGGGGTGACCAGGCCAGCAGGGGAGGGCCGTTGGGGGCATTAGGCAGGCAGGCAGGTGAGTGGTTAGGAGCCAGTGGTCCTGGATTGCAAGAGGATGCAGGGTGGGCTGAGGAACACACACCCCCATGCATGAATTTTGTGCACCGGGCCTCTAGTCTATATATAAAAGCCCAGCGACCGAATGGCACAACGGCCAGAATGACTGGAACAACCAATGGCTATGACGTGCACTGCAGCAGCCAACTGGCATGATCTGATCCCTAATCTACCCCCCCACCACCACCACCAGCCTGGCCCCTGATTGGCCCCCAACACCCCTATCAGGGGCCAGGCTGGCTGGCCAATCACCCACGTCCCCTCTCCCTTGCCGGCCCAGCCCCAATGACCCACATCGGAGTGGGCCAGCCAGACCCCACCTGTGCACCGGGTCTCTCTCTCTCTCTCTCTCTCTCTCTCTCTCTCTCTCTCCATATATATATATATATATATATATATATATATATATATATGCAAATTATTCCCTAATATGCAAATTGTCCCCTTGTAAGTTCGACCGGGAGTTCTATCACTCACTCTGACACACACTGACCACCAGCGCTGACCTCCAGGGGGTGATGAAGAACAAAGGAAGGCTCTGGCTGACAGCCAGCATCTGGGGAAGGGAGCCACTGGCCAGTTGCTGGAAGAAAGGCCCCAGCTGGCAACTGGAAGGCCCCAATCGCCCCTGATGGACCCTACCCACACATGAATTTCATGCACTGGGCCTCTAGCATGAATAATAATTATGTCAGTAGCTCTTTTATGCACTTCATGATTAACATAATTTATAACTAGGAAATTTGAGGATCAGAGAGGTTGAGTAACTCAATCAGAGTCACACAGCTAGCAAGTAATGGAGCCAGAGTGTAAAACTACTATGATGTTTGCTAAATTGCTGACTGAACCCTAGTATTTCACAGAATTCCTGTTCTTGACTCTTGTTTCTAATACTGCCTCCTATTTGGCTCTTGTTTCTAATACAGCTTCCTATACTAGTTGGATTCCTGGCCTGTACTTGGGTTCCTGGCCTATTTCCACTTCCCTTTTCTTATAATGTGACTTCATTTCTTCTCCATTTTCATCATGAGATCGGTAGTTAATCACCATTTCCATGACCGGATACACTCCTCTTACTCAGCTCAGTTATACAGATGGCTCAGAAATATAGTGCCTGCCTCTCAGAGGTTTCATTTGGGTTTTTGTTTGTTTTTTCCTTAGTCAACATTGTTAAGCCCAATCAAAATCCTTGCCACACTCAAATCATATTCTTTGGAAATCTATTTTCCTTGCAGAAATTGTCCAGAAAAAAAATGACACCAAGAAGGTGTCATAGATGACCAATAGCTTTCAACAGCAAAAGCCAAACTTAGTGCCCAGAATTTAGCTGAACTCCTGAAAAATAACCAACCCTGCAGTGGTTAAATCCCAGAATTTACAGAGTCCCAAAGATTTAGGGAAGGGCTCCTATAAAAAATTTAAAAATTCCAAAACCACCCAAATCCAAATTACCTTTTTTCTTACTAGCCTGCTTATCTCTGAAAAATTATCATTGCTGTTTTCTTTTGCATTCATTTTTGTTAAACTTTCAAATTACCACTAAAACTTCCAAATTTATCAAATAACAATTTTCTGATATTTGTCAAATAACTTGTAAGCTCCTTACTGGGACTTAGAAATTGCTAAGTGAATAATAAACCCTAGGCTCTGGGATAAATCATTGGAAAAGACAGTCGTTCTCTTACTTATTTCACTTAGCGTAATTCCCTCAAGGTTCAGAGAGTAGAAAAGTGGTTGCCAGGAGCTGGGAGGGGTCAGGGAGAGAGGAATAGGGAGAGGTTGGTAATAGGATGTAAAATTTCAGCTGTAAGATGAATAAGGTCTGAGAAGCTAAGGTATAGCATGACTATAGTTGATAACACTATGTTGTATAATTGAAATGTGCTACTAGTGGTGAACTTAAATGTTCTCTCACACACAAGAAGGATAAATATGTGAGACGATGAGAGTGTTAATTAACTAGATGGGGGAATCCTTTCATAATGTATGTATATATCAAATCATAATGATGTAGACTTTAAATATCTTACAATTTTATTTGTCAATTATCTATAATAATAAAAGCATAATATGCTAATCAGACCAGAGGTCCTTCTGGATGAAGCCAGGGCTGCGAGGGAAGCCCAGGTCCCAGGTGCCAGAGGGAAGCCGGTGCTGGCAGCCAGGGGAAGGAAGGCCTACTCTTGCACAAATTTCATACATCGGGCCTCTAGTACCTCAATACAACTGGCGGGGGGCCGGGGGGGGCGGGGGGGAGGAGAGACTTGTCTGCCTCAAAGATTGCATTCCTGCACCAGAATTAGAGTGGGACATTACAATAAGGGGGAAATAATTCTCAGCAGTTCCCTGCAAAGATTGTATTTTATTCTTTTGACATCCATTCAAACACGCACACAAATTTTATTTACTTTCTTTGTGATTTGTCTGAGAGCAGATTCACCTATGGAGCTAATTGCAAAGATAAATTTCCAGCCTCCAATCCCTGAATCAGAATCTTTCACAAATTACTCTAACCCCAATCCTCCAATAATAGTGACATGGCCATCTAAAGGCAAGGTGGCCATCTCCCCAAAGATCTCCTGTAATTCTTTTCACTGAGAGTTCTGATAACCTTGTCTGGCTAATCAAGGCCCAAAAAGTAGTAGACACTCAACATTCCACCTTGATCCATATACCCAAAGCCTGAAAGAGAAATTATAATCAAGAAATCATTAAACAGGTTTCCTTGTAAAACTGATCCTAGCAATTGTTATTTGTACTAAATATTTGAATTACTGAGCTGATTTCATAACCAAGGGAGGCCTTAAAAGAATGTCTCAGCTCCTTATAACAGCTCAAAAGTGTAGGTATGTGCCTTTCCAGAAAGTAGAACACTGATCAGAATACCCAAAATACATGTACATTCTTGGTCTAATTTTATTTAAATTGATCTTTATGGAACTGATGTGCCCAGATGGTTGATATTCCCCATAAAATATTAATGCCACACCATTAGTACTGCAACTAATTTTTTGCTAAGTGTAGTTGAACAAGTGTATTACTCAAAAATGAGCAAATAGGTGGAAAAGCGGATCCAGCTGTTAAGTAAAGGTATACTCTTAAATTTTTAGTGATTAAGTCAATATAGGCAGCATAGGCCCACATCTTGTTGAGGCGTCAATATGGAAATTGATCAGTACTGACCTGGGTTGGCCTTGATAGGGAACAACTCAAAGATCCAGAGGTTCTTGTTATAGCATACATTTGTTAATTTTATACACTTGACCAAGAATCTAATCTCACCTGTGAGCGTGTTCAGCAGGGCATTCTACTGAAGGCTAAGGAAAGGGAATGAGATGCTGAGCACTGGGTTGTCTGCAAGATTTCACTTTTCAACAAATGCGGTTTTATGATGGAAGGATGATTTCAGTAATCATTCTATAGTTAAGGGAGGTAACACTAGTGTTATGTTCAAACCAATTTAAAATGGAATTTAGGTTTGGGTCAGTCCACTGTAAATTCAGAAGGGGAAAAAGATGTCTGCCAGAAAATGTACTTAAAGGAGGCCAAGGGCTAACTCTACAAACTAATATAAAAGTAAGCATTACTCATCTTAAGGGTATAGTTCTTTTTTAAAAATATGTTTTTATTGATTTCAGAGAGAGGAAGGATGAGGGAGAGAGAGAAAGAATCATTGATCAGCCACCTCCAGCACCCCCACTACTGGGGATCAAGCCCACAACCCAGGCATATGCCCTGACCTGGAATCGAACCATGATCTCCTGGTTCCTGGATCGACACTCAACCACTAAGACACACCGGCCAGGCAAAAGTCTAGTTATTATGGTCCCCTTGAGGTTTGTTTTTAAACCTCATACCAAATAACTGGGAACACATTTTGCACAAACCTTGTTTTCATGGAATTGTTTCTCAGTTCACCAAGTCTTAATTGCTTATCTATGTTAAGATTAACTGGTCTGGTTTAGCTATTAAATAAAAAATGGGTCAGAGAAATGAAGAGCTTGTTTTAACAGCTATACTCAGTAAAATTCATACAGCTTCAATTAAAACTTGGCCTTTTAAAAATGATCAGTTCCCAAAGTCTGAAGCTGACTAGACCGGATTCCTTTTTCTCATAACATTATCCTCAACTCCACAATAACTTGCATGTTAAGACAACTGAACTAGTAAAACAGTTTAGTCAACCTTTGTGTATCAGTTCCTTAACCTAAATAGGGAGTTCAGACTAAAATCTTTCCACTGCTAAAAGTAGATTATCAATGATGGTTGAGTAAACAGCTTAGATTTACCCACCCTGAATTAGTGTGATTTTTGTTGTGTGTGGTGGTGTCAGGAAATTAGAAGTTTAATTCATTGACCTTTGGTTACAATGCACCAAAATACCTTCCAGACTCATTTACAGCTTTAAGTTTGCTATTGTGAATGCTTTGAGTCCCAGTGCTCTGCTATGTGCCTTTTTTTCCTTGCCAATTTGATGTCTGCCTATATTTCATTGTGGTCTTGCTAGTTCCAGGGATTTGGGGAGTCTGACAGTTAGACAATAATTGAGTAATAAGGCTACTAACGGTTTTGAAACCTACAAGTAAATAGGTATTGTAGAATTTTTGTTGTAGACTTGAAATAATTTCTGTGGTAAAGTGCCCTGAACTGTAATGTAAATACCAAAGGCTGAGACATTGAGGGAGTACTCTTTTGCAGAGCCACCCTGTCAACACGTAAAGTGGTAATTGTATAAAACTGATCAGAAGATGCTTGTATCTAGAAGCATGATTGTGGCAAAACCTAGAGCTTGAAAGAAATACCTAGGCCCAATTTAAAATGGAGAAAATGTTCATTATAAAAATCACCCTTATAAAGCACTGCATTTTTACAACCCAAGATAATACTTGGAATTGTTCGGCAAATGATTCTTATGGTTGAAATATCTGACAATCTCATTTTGAAATTAAACATTAGACTAATGGTATTGATGTTCAATCATTTGCAATTCAATGCCATTATTTCTAGGATTAATGACTTTTTAATTCATTCTCAAGTCCACTTGCTTGTTACTGTCCTGTTTCATGTGGTTTCAGTATTTCAAGTTCTTTGGTTGTAGTCTATGCTCATCTATTGACTCTTCCCCTATTGTTGGTTTGTGCTCATGTATGGCCTGTAATGTTTTCACATGAAGCTATGCAAGTTCTTTGGTGAGACATCAATGTTACAAATGAGACCATCCCTACAGGCTGCCTTACTTGCCTGGGAGTTCTGTTTCCCAATACACAGGTAGCTAGCGCCGTTCTATCTCTCACACCCGATGTTATAGAGATCTTTCTTCTTAGCCAGTAAAGCCTAATGTACTATTTTTAAAAGCTTCAGTTTTTGTTTTTACACCATGGTTTAGAGCTTGGCCACTTATAAATTTTTTTTATTTCCTATAGTATTCTATTAAATCCAAGTTGGAATTTCCCTTATCAGTTTAATAGACTATATTGACTTTAATTTGGATTGAGTCTAACATGCTGACCTATTTGCTAGATATTTACCTATATTTCTGAATTTGGGTATTTTGGAGGAAAGATATTCAATTTGCTTGGAATTTCTGTATATAAGGGAAAAGTTTAAGTTTTTAATAATTCAAGTATAAAATTTATTTCCACAGAGAGTTATAATTTAAGTATTCATAAGAATTAACATAGGTTTTGAAAAGCTCATATATTTCAGTGCTAACAAACTAAATGAGAATGTTAAGGCTACTTTGCATTTCAAGTCAAAAACTGAAATACATTTCAGAACAATTACATCCAGTGTTTACTATCTTTGAAGTAACCATCTTACTTACCAAAGTGACTGGATAGTCATATCAAGTTTTCATGTCATGTACTCTTTGTACATATGTATGAACTATGCACATAATTCAGGAGGACTTGGAAAATTGTGGCTTTCCCCAGCTTCCCCACAGGTCTGATCTTGAAGTCCTACACTTATCCATATAAGCTTCATAGCAGCCTTAACTGAGTAACTCAGGTAGTAGTACTTAAAAGATACTTATGTAACACCTGAGCTAAACCTTGAAGCCATTTCAATGGTTTGTGGTCCATATATCATCTGAACATTACTACTTTATACATATTAATGGAATCAACCCATTTTCAATTTCTTCTCTCACTTTTTCTCTTTCCCTTTTGGGTTTCCTTTTTGTGCCCTGCAGTCACCAGCTCCTTGGGTACAATCAAAACACTCCTGTCATGGCTGCCTTGAAGAGCATATTGGTTTGGATTGACTGGCCTACCTTCATCATTTAACCTACTAAAAATACCATGATAAAGGTCACACCGTTTTTGTTTCATTATGTTAATAGGACTGTTACACTGGGCTTGCTCGCTCTTGAGAGTTTCCTTCTTTGCTTGCAAATTACATACATCATCTTCTGGATTCAAAATTATGTCCTGTTTGCTCTTATGACAGTTCTGAGCAGCAACTTGTCTCTCTTTGTCTAATATCATGGACGAGTGACACTTGTAGATCTGTCAGGTAGTACCTGCTTAGCATGCTGTTGAAAGGATCAACACGCATGCGGACAATTTCATCTACGGAAAAAGGGATGTGCGGAGCTTTAGCATGGCATCCATCATAACTTAAGTCTCTGTCTGTGTCATTCAGGTACCTACTCCTTATTTTCTGTGACTTCCCAGGCCATGAAAAAGATTCAGAAGTGGATTCTGATACACTTGGCTGTAAATGGTAAGTGTGGTTGTGGAATATGTTGAAATGCAAGGTCCCTGTGGAAATCAGAATCACCCCTGAGATCCATGTGACAAAGCTTACTAGGGTCTGGGTAGTAGCCTCCTACAGCCCCTTCTAAGGCATGGTAGGAGATAGTCAAGGTCACTACTAGAACCTATAGCACCTTCACACATAGAGGAATTAGACTTGGTGACAGAGGGGCTATTATGGCTTGACTTTAAGAAAAGCCCAGAATCTGAATCTGGTTCTTCAAAAATGATCCATTGGATCAAAAGCTTATTTTGTAGCCCAAGACATTAATGTTATCTCATAAAATATGTTTATATCAAGGTCATATAGAAGGTCTTGGCTTGTTAGATTCCTTATCTGATGGTCAATAAGTGGAACAAATCCTGTCATATTAGTTCCAGGATGGGTGGATTCAGGATTGGTGATATGAGAATTTAACTGCAGAAATGGTTCTCATGGCTGTGGAGTCCTTGCTACTGAACCTCTTCTAAATGCATTGTAACATGGCCTCGTGGAGATTCACATTGTGACTTATAGCCTGGCTAAAATTCACATTATAATATGCTGAAGAATTCATGCCATCACTGATACTTCCTGAAAGAGGAGGAGTATCTCTCAGTGAGATGCCCTGGAAAAGGAAGGGAAGCCTAACCAGCGTGGCTCCGTGGTTGAGCATCAACCTAGAACCAGGAGGTCAGAGTTTGATTCCCAGTCAGGTCACATGCCTGGGTTGTGGGCT
This sequence comes from Eptesicus fuscus, assembly GCF_027574615.1. Classification (NCBI taxonomy): domain Eukaryota; kingdom Metazoa; phylum Chordata; class Mammalia; order Chiroptera; family Vespertilionidae; genus Eptesicus; species Eptesicus fuscus. Next base: position 23,640,658 of record NC_072489.1, read on the forward strand.
CAATCCCCAGTGTGGGGTATGCAGGAAACAGCCAATCAATGATTCTATCTCATCATAGATGTTTCTATCTCCTCTCTGAAACCAATAAAAATATTTTTTTTCAAGGAAGGGGGGGAAAGTACTTTAATACACACAACCCAATTTCAACAGTAGTTCTAGTACCTAATACAGAATTGTCTTTCCTCACTTTTGTCAATTCCTCTGTACAAATGGAGATATGCTGTTGGCTATGACTCACTTTCCCCAGTTAAATAATACAGGCAACTCCATACAGGAAAGAACTTAGAGCACTCCTTTGTGCCAGGTACGTTGACGTGGATTAGAATGTCATTTCCTCCTCAGAACAGCCATGCAAGAACGGCATTATTACTAGCATTGCAAGGAGGAAAACATGGGTGTGGAAACGTGAATGGTAGAGTCAGGAGTGAGCCCATGTGTCTCTGAGCCCCTCTGCCATGGCTGAGTGTGTGCGCTTGTATAGTCTCCTAGAATCATACTGCAGTGTCTCTACCAATACCCAGGCCACCACCTGACAGGGGTGAGGATGGTTCTGGAACTTCTAGCCTGCCAGGGGGAAGACTTCCACCACAGCTCACTGGTACAAGTCCATCACTCAATGCTGGGAGATCCCCAGCCCCCAAATAGCCATCCTCCCTCCAGTTACCCCTGCTGTTTAGGAAACGTAAAATTCACCCTCCAGTCTTTTCACCTATAAAAAAATAAATGCTAAATTGCCTAACCATGTCTCTCTTTTCGAGGTGTGTCACTCTGTACACTCTGAAGTTCACAAATTCATGAGGCAGATATTTTCACACAAAGTGTAAAGTACGAACTGCACAACTCAAAAATGGCATTTTGACAAAGTGCCAACTTTCCAGTGCTTCTTATTTTATTCCTGTGACAAAACTAAGCCATGCTCACTTCCCTCTGATGTATGACTCCCATGAATAAAAGATGTTCCTTGACACTAATTCACACTGCCTCTTTGACTGCCCACTGTGCCCTCTGCATTTGTCTAGAAAGTGGGTGAGTTTCGAAGGAGATATGGCACCCCACCCCCGAACTCTATTGATCACTGTACAGGGGCACCTCATTAAGCAGTTGGTGTCACCTGCTAATGCAGCAACCCAGGTTTCAGTTAATGGCTGTTGGTAATTCTGTGCGTTTTTGTTTTGTTTTTTTGAGAGTTTGGCTGTAGGGAATTCTGGCTCACTCTCAAACTCAAAGCACCAAAACAAAGTCTTTAAGAAAATTCAGGACATCCATGTGAGTGAAAGAAATCCATTATTTCTTTTAAGAAGATGATTTTCTAAAGCTTGCTAATTAACCAATTAAAAACAGGTGGTAGAGACTATTGACTGCTCTGCTTCCTCTCCTAAGGATAACAGTTCAAAATAAGTTGAAGGAGAACTAGACTGGATAGAGTCAGGGTCCATGGATTTCTACTCACAGCTCTGCCTCAAGCTGTGTGCTTGAGTCAAGACACTTCATGTCTCTGGTCCTCAGTTTCCCACTTATAAAAATAGATGGGCATATGAGTTGTTAGTGTCCCAGAGACAATGGACTCAAGGTTACCTACTCAAGCTAATAAAGCTCCAGAGAAACTATTGTACACCACCAGAGTGGCAACTTATAGTCTTATGATTAGAAGAAATATAACTATCAATCAGATTGGACATAGCATAGATTTCAAGTTGTTCAATTTCTAACTGCATTTAAAATGCAGCAAAAAAAAAAAAAAAGTCTTTCAATCACTACTGTGCTGAGCAGTGGTCACAGTTTGGGTATTGACAGTGAGGGTCACCCAGAGAATTCATTGAATGAGAGATAATAAGTACCCAGGATTTTGCTTGCCACCATCACTTATTGTATAACTGTAATTCTGTTGTTTTTTAATTCATTGCCCTGAAAATGGTCCTGGGAATAGAGTAAGAAGTCTGCAATATCGTCACATTAGGAGGATACCTGCCTTCAAAAGTTGACTCCATTCCCTGCCATGTTCCTTATTCATCTCATAATTCCTTCCTGCTTTTTCCTTCTCAATTTACAACTGATTTGCACACAAATGGCAATATTTTTTATTCAAGATGTAGAATCCCCAAATCACATAAGCAAGACATACAATGGTTTGGCAAGCAGCTAGTCCCATGCTGAGCCAGAATGTGCACTCAATACCTACTGATTGATGGATTGATCTAGGACTGGGATCAGCCTTTCATTCTCTGCCCCACTGAGCTGTAAGATCATGCACATGGTGTTTCCCATTCAAATGACCTATGTCTCTATCCCCCAAGTGGTAAAATCCAGGTGACAGCATCTGCCTCTACACATTCCCCAGAATTTTGCAGCAACTGATGGAGTCATGCCTGTGAACTATTCTGAGCTCTTCAGAAAAAGTCATACCACTCACAGAAGGCCATGTGATTGGGAAGTATTTATTCACACAATGGATGACAGCAGTTCACATGGATGATCTCGTGACATTGACTACACACACACACACACACACACACTAGCAAGAGTGCAACAGCGGAGGTTCACGCATTATGAATTTCTGACAGCCATGAATAATACATTGCTCAAATTTTAAAATGCAATAAGTAAACTTCTAGGTGCCATTAATATTTGTATATAAATATTTCAAAAGCTCCATGTAAATATTCCCGTAGTCACTTCAGTTAATTGTGATCAAAAGAACATATGTCCTCAACTCTATACTAAGTCAATGGAGATAGTTTTGGAGAAATGCAGGGCTGAATGAGTCAAAGAGTAATTGCAAGCCCTCATTGGAAAATCCCCCATCAATTGTATTTTTCTAATCAAGCACTGATTTGGATGACTACAGAAGACACTGGCTACATTTAAATATTCTTAAAAGGAAGGAGAGAGATTACAAAAAAAAGAGGGGGCCAATTATATCAATTTAGACTGTTCAGCTTGTTCTAAACTGACAAAGCAAGGATCTGAAAAGTTGAAAATATAGCTTTAGAGCTTTATAGAAGAAAGGCAAGGTGAGCAACTCCTAGAGAGCAGTCATCCAGAGAAAGCCAGGTGGCAACCCCTCTCATGAATCACCAGGGAGAGACAGGGATTGATGAATACATCTCAGGCCTTGGTCTTACCCTCAACTTCACACTCGGAAACTTGCTAGTAGTTGTTAGTGTCCCGGAGATAATCGACTCAAGGTTACTTACTCAAGCTAACAAAGCTCCTGAGAAACTACTGTACACCATCAGAATAGCAACTTACAGTTTTATGATTGGAAGAAATATAACTATCAAGTAGATTGGACATTTGCATTGGCCTAATCAGTACATTTTATCCTCATATAAAAAAAAGTCATAATATTAGAAAGCGTGGTGATTGAGAACAGGGGTTGGAGTAAGGGGCCAGAGAGCAAGTATTTTAGTCTTTAGTAAATAGTGAGCCATACGATCTGTGTCAGCTACTCAACTGCAACCCAGATATGGCCTGAAGACTATTATCTAGAATAGGGGAAGTTGACTATATGAATTAATGCTAAAGGGAATGAGGCTCAAATAGGTGGGTGTTTTTAGGGATATTACCACTGGGTACTCTCTCTTAAAAAATATTTGGCTCAGTGGATAGAGCGTCGGCCTGTGAACTTTGGTCCAGGGTTCAATTCCAGTCAAGGGCACATGCCTGGGTTGTGAACTTTGATCCCCAGTGGGGGACTTGCAGGAGGCAGCCGATCCATTATTCTCTCTCATCGTGGATGTTTTTATCTCTTTCTCCCTCTTCCTTCCTCTCTGAAATCAATAAAAATATATATATTTTTAAAATGTTCAGATGGACACTGAAATATTTCCATTTCTCTCTTCTTTGACATGTGGTTGGCAACTTCCTTTTGGAATGTTCTATTCCTACTTTAGGAATATTAATAACTCTTACAATAAAATTAAATGGAAAACACATTCTTAAACTTATAAACAAAAAAAAGTGAGAGATCAGAAATAGTTGATTCTCTTAATGATTAATGGAATGAAACCTGAACCCTAGGCAATACCACATGTGGGGAAATAGTTGCAATCCAAGAGGTGTTCTGCTCAGGCTGTTTTACTGGGGCTTAAACAACTCATTCCTTCTCATTTTACTCTGGCCCAAGTATTGGAGAAATTCCTCCATGGTCTTTCTTTCCCCACTTATCAGAGAAATACACTTGTGGTTGTGAAAAAGAAACCTGGTGGACAACAAACAGGCTACAGCAGTCTTTCGTTTTGTTTTGCTTTTGGTTGCAGAAACGGGGTCACGGTTAGATCATATCTGTCCAGACTTCCTGGGTTCAGGTTCCTCAGCATTTGTGGTCCCTGGACCATGTTTTCTCTTGGTCTTCAGAGCTGCCAATGTACTTTACCCCTATTTCCCCACTGTGTTAGCATCTGCCATTGCTGATGCACTCTATCTGTTGCCTCTACTCTCTCTAAGCCCAACGGAAGAAAGCTTTCCTTCTTTTGACACGATGCTACTTTCATCTCAACCTGAAAGTCTATAAATGAGCTATGAGTGTCTGAAATTATTATAAGATTTATATAAACTTATAGGTACATTTTTCTCAAGAAAACTCACACAGCTTTCCACAAATTCTCAAGCAAGTAAATGATAGCCCCAAAATTGAAACAATGACCACATTGTAATTGTTTAAGTGGAAAATGCATCAAATACAGATTTATTGGTGCAATTTCAATTATATGAACTTAGCAGAGAGAGAGAGAGAGAAATCACAATGTAAATAATGCAGATAAAATAATAACAATAATAATAAATAATGATTATGCAGATAATCCACCCACCTCTGTGCTCAATGAATGCATACCAAGCTTGAGCCTGAGATGCAGACCTAAATCTGCAGTCCTCACTTGGGAATAAATATCGATGAGGCTATAATATTTCTTCTAAGAACTACAAGAAGTGCATTAAAGAACATTACCCAAGAAAGATGTTCTCTCTGAGACCATGATCATGACAGACCTAGAAAGAGGAAAATAATATACACTTTCTCCCCGAAGAGTTTGTATTCTGGCTTCCCCCTCCCTAGCCTCTTTTATTTCCTTCTCCCTTCCCACCGCCATGCCAATGCCCTTCTTTTACCATCCTGTTAGAAATGCTGTCTCTGAAATTTCATAAAAGGCATCGTTCACATCACTTCTGACTGGAAAATATGCAGTGTTTCTACTTTTTCTAGACTCAGAATAAATTTACAAACTTGAGCTAACATACAGGAAGGAGGACAAGGAAGGATGCAGAGACATGTAGCCTAAATTTGAATGTCAGCGTAAGCTCTCCACCTACCTACCCGGTACCCTTCCGGAGTCACCAACCCTGCCCCACACAGTAGAGCCTAACACAGAACACAAAGCAGCCTCTCAGGCAAAACCAGGCCAGCAGCCTCCTCGAAGATAGCATTTGAGTTCTGGGGGACTAGTCAGAGTGAGTTTCCAGAGGGAACAATTACTCTGGATTTTTAGATAATGGTCACTGATCATTATTATATTTGTTGTTTAAAGTAGCCTAAAATTCAAAGCCTTCCATCCTGAAGCCTCATCTCTGCCCTGTAGCCTTTTCTGACCATTTTAGCTCCAACTACTTTTCCCTATTCTCTTAATTCCACTAGCAGAGAAAATGGGAAGCATACAGACAATGATTCTCTGATAAATGGAAAATTAAATGATGTCAGCTTAGGAGAACTCGGTGGATCACAAAAGCAAAACGATGTACTCTAATATCAAATTTCACTCGTCTTCAAGTCTCACCTCCTGGCCTGGGACACAGAGAAATGAATGAAAGTTCAGTTGATTAAAAACAAACAAAAGAACAAAGGGGCCTCTGTCAGCTGGTCTGATAATAAAACACACTAATGATATTCCAGAGCAAAAACTAGCATGGACATAAATACACACACACAACGAGAGCCTGAAAGTGAAAAGATAATGGCTTTGTATGGAGGATGACAGAGGTGACTGGATCAGAGTGGCCTGTGAACCTAGGCAGAGACTCTCCAGCATGGAAGGAGGAGATACCCTGCTCTCCTAAAGGATGAGGTGCACACTGGCAGGATGAGGCAAAGAGGCAGAGGTGCTGGGAGGGCCCAGCTCTATGGCACACACTCTGGTGAGGGAAGACTCTGAAACAACTAGTAAGAGCAATCAGAGCAGTGAGCGGGCCTCAGCAACAGGACCTCCGTTGCAGAAGTGGAAGAAGTAGCAGCTAGACTAGGATAAGAAGGGGGATGAAGCTCAGTGTCTTGGCTGCAGGGGCAACATTAATGAGGCCACAAAGGAGAGAGCTGAGTATCCCAGCCTCTCCCCTAGGCATGGCCAGGGGAGATCCAATAGGATCTTGTATCTCTGAGATCTAGCACAGTATCTGGCTCATAATAAGTGGTTAATAAATAATTGAGAAAAGGAGGGAGAGAAGGAGGAAGGGTGAGAGAGAGGGATAAAGGGAAGGAGGGTAAGAGCTTGGCTGGTGAGAGCTCCAAATCAAATTATTTGAGTGTTCATTAGGTTACCCATAAGGTCTTATTTGTCTTTCCCATGACTGCCTCAGACCTAGAAATGCCTATTATACTTCCATGGAAACATAAGATAATCATAGGACCAAAAGAATTACATCTGAAGAAATAAATAGCAAAATGATCAATAAGTACCTTTTGATTATGTGTAGTCATTAAGGACAGAAAACTATGTATAACCCAACCTGATGTGGAAAACTTAAGCATAAAAATTAGCAAGGAAGTTGAGGATCTTTGAATCAGCCCAAGATGACTCATTTGGTTTCAGGAAGAATCTCTCTCCATCTGAGAGTTGTTGTCAGCCTGTTTTCAAGCAGTCTTTTTTAAACCTCATAGGTTAGGAAGGGGAAGTACGCATTGCATTATGGCTCATGGATTGTTTTTTGTATTTTTCCTGTGTGATGTTTTCAAATGACAGTCCATACATGTTCACGTGTTTACAAGGCGAAACTATACAGAGTTTGATAAAGAGCTAATCATCTTCCCAGCATCACTGTGACCACCTCCACTCCATCTTTCACCCCTTGTCCCAAAAAGCATAGTATTAAGGCTGGTGTGTGTCTTTTCAGACCTTTACCCTCATTCATCTACATGAATCCAAGCAAACTTCTATATATATAAGGCTTTAGTCATTCGTTTTTCCCTAAATAGACTCATACCCTTAATATGCAATCTGCTTTTTTCACCCAAAAAGATCATTAACAACCATAGATTATATATTATATTTTTTATTTTTTTCTAATTCCTTGATGTATGTGTCACACACAGAAAATCAATTTCACATAAACGCTATCACAGCATACACACAGTGGTATACAACCTTTCCTCTCTTTTGTTCTTCTTTTTTCAGCCCTTGCTTCTTCCTTTTGCCCCTCTTCTCTCTCACCCCACCACCATTCATATTTCCTGGATGGAAAGTGGGCTTTCTTGACCAGTTTGCCTCTTTCGTTTCAATTTTGAAACTGGAATCCAAATGAAAAGGTCAGTGCTCCTGTCCCTCTCAGGAACAAAGTCACGCAGTTTTCTGATCCTGCGAGCTTTGAAGACCTTGGTCCCTGCTCACATCAAGAGGGACTGACCTGTACACAAAGAACTCAAGTGCTAGGTAATGTTCAGTATCCTAATCCAGCATGAGCATTAGGACATACTTTGGGGCTCCAAAGGAAGCCACCTGATCAAATGAAATCAATAAGGCACCATCAAAAGAAAAGGACTCCATGGAGGGGGCCTGTGGCCTCCAAGGAAAGGGAAGATTATTGGCATAAAATAATGAAAAAAAGGCATGTCAGAGAGCAAGCCAGACCACAGCCCTCTTTTACTCCTTTTGGCTACAAGAATGAAACGAGAAATGACAAAGTAATGCCATTATTAGTTCAAAAATAAAGACCCAACTTACTTATAACTTAGTGCAATCATTTCCTTGCTATGACTACACCTTGAATGTAATTTGAATTGCACAGAAGATATTTCCCAGGTCTCTGCTGCCACCCACAGTTTGAGGTAGGAAATGTGGGATAAAATCCTTAGCAGCAGTATGAAAATTATGCTCTAAACTGACCTATTAAAGTACTGCTATTCTATACTTGTATGGTTTTTAATGTATTCATACTTATCCTTAAACACACACACACAGAATCATTTGATAGGTGATGAATAAACAGATTAACACTTGAATTCAATTAAACTCATTCCAGGCTTGGCACTTTTCCCACAGCAAGTAAATCAGTTTTGTCAAAATTGGACTTGTCATTTAATTAAGCCTGAGCATTAATAGTCCCGTGGCCTTCAGAGACATCTTTGTGTCTAACTGAGCTAGTTTAGATTGTCAGGGTAAAGAGACAGTACTTAAGAGGACGGAAATGTTGCAATTGAGACCATATTACAAAGCCTTCTGTCTAGAATGCAAATGTTGCTGCAGTATTGTTCCAATGGTGGATGAAGACTCTTTACCTGTGGATGAAGATTCTTTTTGGTTTAAGATCATATGGAGATTGAACACTCCCCATAATTCATGAGGAGGATATTACTACCAACATTTTATAGGTAGGAAATTGAAGCTCCAAGAAATTAATTATTCACTTTTTCAAAGGCTTCTGCCTACTAGCAACAAGGAACATTCATTCACTCAGAACTTTACAACCAATATTTGTTTCTTTAAATAATAATTTTTTAAATGTTATCAAAAGCTAAGAGACTACCAAAAAAAGAATTCCATCAAAGAATATACGTGTATATAAAAAACTTGTTTGTTGTTGCAAGAGTCTTCTTAACTCTAAGACCTTTAATTCTGACAACAGGCTTCAGCAAACTGAGTCATATCAAATTCCAACAATGGTCAGTGAATTCCAACTTAGGGACTGATCAAGGAAAGCCCAAACTACTCCAGTGAAAGAAAGGCTTATGTAGCCTATGTGTTCAGTTATGGCTAGTTTGGGAGATAGACAATGTCACTCTTACATCAATAGAGAATATTCTGGGACTTCAGTCTGTAAATTAGCAGGAAGTCCAATTTTCCTGTGGACCTTCTACTCCTAACAGCTTCGGGAATTGCTAGGGGTGTTTACTAGTGTTCCAGACCCAGTCCTAGTGGTCCTTGCCACTTCCGGTGGAGCAGAAAGTCAGCAAGCAAAGTCTGCACCATGGCCCAGGCCGCTTGGGGTGCTGGTTGCTCCTGACACTGGCTCCCACCAGGATGCCATGGCTGTGTCCCTCCATCCGTCTGCCAGTGACTACTGCTGCCATCACTTTGGCCTCAAGGATAAAGACAATCATGTCTCCTGCTTATTTCACTCCAGCTGTGGCCCAGTCCTACCCCTTAGTTGCCAAACAGCACAGGTACCCACAGGGAGCATGTTACTATTACCACACAGACCCATCCTGAATTAGACTTTCCTAACAGAAGCTCACTCACCTACCTCAGAAATGCTTCTGGAGGAGACTTTTCTCAACCTTGCCTAAAGACCCAATGTTAACTTCTCCTTGGGATGCCTAACAGTGAGAATTCCCGTTCTTTTAGGTCAAGGTCTGCCTGTACTGACAGATATGAAGAGAAGAGCAATGGCCCCTGTGACAATCACACAATACAGATTCTCCTTGACTTACAGTGGGGTTACATCCGGATAAGCCCATTGTAAGTTGAAAATATCATAAAACAAAATGCATCTAATACACCTAAACTACCAAACATTGTAGCTTAGCCTAGCCTACTTGAAATGTACTCAGAAAACAATATCCAAACATGCTGGTAATACAGTACACTACAGAGTGTGGCTGCTTACCCTCGTGATTGCAAGGGTGACCGGGAGCTGTGGCTCACTCCTGCAGTTCAGCATCATGAGATAGGAGTACGTATCCCATATCACTAGCCCAGGAAAAGACAAAATTCAAAATTCGAAGCACAGGTTGTACTGAATGTGAATTGCTTTCACACCATTGTAAAGTCAAAAAAATCACAAGTCAAACCATTGTAAGTCGTGGACTGTCTGTAGTCTGCTACCAGTTCTTCCCCCTCCCCCCACCCCACCCAAAGACTGGGTTATTTGGTCTTAAATGGCATCCTGCATAAGACATTTGTATTCCAGACTAGAAGGAAATATACAAACTCGGGCCTGGCACTTTCCAACCTGTCATCATTAAGGTTTAAAAACAACTGTGAAGCCCAGACTGAACCGCCACCAGGATACACTGCATGGCTTTAACAGGAGAAGTCACACATTACCTTCAATTTAGACAGTAGCCTGAGAGGCTCAACACAGGGCCAGTCTGCCTGGGTCTAAACCCTGGCTCTGCCACCTTCCTAGCTCTGTGACTTTAGACAAATGACTTAACCCCTCTGAGGCTCAGTTAACTCAGCTGCTGAATGAAGTAGGGTAGTTCTGAAGATTAAAATCAGTTATCCTATACAATAAAAGCCTAATATGCAAATTGCCCCCTCAGGCGGGCGGTCGACCAGGAGTTCAACTGGGAGACCGGGAGTTCTACCACTTGCTATGACATGTGCTGACCACCAGGCGGTGGCACGGAACATGGTGGGTGTCGGCAACATGGCGCCGGCAGCGGGCGGCAGTAGAGGTGCTCTTGGCCCCGATGGGCCCCGAGGAGAGCAGGACCACGGCGGGATGGTGGAGCAGGTGAGCGGGCAGTGCCAGGCCAAGGCGGGTGTGACTGGGGGCCCGATCGCCCTGCTGATCGCCCTGCATTCAGTGACCAGCGGCAGCTCTGACACTTCCATTACAGAGAAAGGGCAAATAGCAATCTATATAATAAATGCCTAAGAGACCCTTACAGCAGAACGACCAGAACGACCAGTCATTATGATGTGCAGTGACCACTAAGGGACAGATGCTCAACACAGGAGCTGCCCCCTGGTGGTCAGTGTGCTCCAACAGGGGAAGTGCTGCTCAGCCACAAGCTGGGCTCACCGCTGGCGAGCACAGCAGCAGTGGCGGGAGCCTCTCCCACCTCCGCAGCAGCACTATGGAGCCGCGAGCAGTAAGGAGCGAGGGGTCCTGGACTAGGAGAGGACACAGGCCAGGCTGAGGGACCACCCCTGCTCCGGTTCACGAATTTCATGTACCGGGCCTCTAGTATTAAAAAATTTCTTCTAATTATTTTCCTTTCAATGTGCACGAATCCGTGCACCAGGTGACCAGTTATAATTGTAACATTCATTCTATAAATATTAGTTATTATTATTGTTACCCAAAGGCATTGAATAAAAAATAATTAAAAAAAAAAAACCACTGCCAAAGCTACACATAGAAAGTTGGGATAGGGGGAAGCCCACAGAATGACACCAACTAAAATAATTTTGTGCCTTATAGTAACACAACCCTGTTGCATTAACCGAGGTTGCAAGCAGGGCATGCTAAAGACAGTTTTGCAGGAGGCCAGCACCTGTGGAAGTTGTGAACACTGGCTCCAGCCCTGAGGAACTTAGCCAGCCTCGCTCGTTCCAAGCACTGAGGTTCATTGCCATTTTTTTCTTTAAGTTAAAATTTTAAATTGGCCCATGTCACATTAACCTAAATCAGAACCTCTACTTTAAAGTTCGGAATTCAATTAACAGGGACAAGTAATTACTTTTACCTCACTGGCCGGCAATATTCTTCAGAGAGAGGGAGCTCAGACTTCACCTCTGGCAATGGTTCCATGATCTGTCGCTGTGGACCTTGCCTCCCACACACCTGGCCAGATGGCCAGACCCAGCCCTGGATGGACCCCTGCAGCTGCTGCCTAGATCACATCTCATTTGGGAAACAGAAACCCAGATCTGTTATCCTCAGCTCTGGGAAGAGCTCCCTCGCAATGCTGGCTGGCAAAACATGCAGGATGTCTTGCTGATAATTTCATTCAACCCTCAGGAAAAGTCACTCAATAAGCTTTCAAATAATATCAACAGCTCTCTCTAAGGGTGTGTGTGTGTGTGTGTGATGGTTGTGTTTGATGACTGAGCCCTGGGTGTGTTTCAAGTGCATCAGGCCTGGAGTTAGGGATTCTGAGTGTAAGTCCTGACTCTGCCACTTACAACAGAACCTGGAGTGTGATTCACTTCATTTACATGAGCCTTGATTCTCCCGTGTGTAAATCATGCTCTCTCTTAGATGTGTTCAGTGATTAAACAAGATACTAGAGATTATGTATGTGAGAAGACTTGGAAAAGTATAAAACTTGCTATTATTCTGTAATAGTTAGTTCCAAACAAATATCTAACAGAATAATTTTTAGACTCCACCTACTCCCGCGACACACATACCATTGCGAGCTATTTGATAGCAAGCAGTGCCTTTCATCTTCACATGCCCAGTGTCTAGCACAGCAATGGACATAGTAAGAGTTTAATATAAGTTTGCTGAATGAACAGAAAAGCAAACAATTGATCTGAGACCTGTCCAGTCACCAAGGTGGATACCAACAATTATGTGCTTTACCTGAGATCTTGATTTGGCACCAACCAAAACCTAGTTCTGAAAACATAGATAGGATGTGGCTAAGTGGAAATTTTAAGAAAAAAAGAGTCATAGAAATGCATAGTACTGAGCAAAGTGTTCGTATTTAAATCATGTTTCAATATATCAGAGTACCTAAAACCAATGGGGTACTTTAAAAATGTATTTTTTATTTAATATGAATTTTAAATATTATTGGGACTCATTTGCCTCCCAACCAAGGCCCATTCCATTAAAGGATAGAAACTGTGATGCTCGGAGAGATAAACTGTCCAATGTCACCCATCCAGATGTCTATGCAGATGTCAGGTCTACTAAATGTCAGATCTTCGAACTTTTTGCCAGTGCTCTGGGCCTCAAGGGTACACCAGGTGACAGTAAAGGGACTCTCAGGTAGCACAGTGCACAGCAACAGCTATCCATTGTGACTTACCCCCAGCTCAGCTCAGCCTGGAGACACTGAATCCCTGCAGCAGGAAGGCTCAAACCCCCTCAGTCTTAGGCTACTGAGAATAGAGCCATCCCCACCATCAGAGGTAGATGGAATTAATCTACCTTCCTAATCCCAGATACCCAAGGTGATTACATAGAGTTATATTCTTCTTCACCCCACCTCTGACACTCTTATCTTGGCTTCTGTTCCAATTCTCAGAAACTTGGTCCTGGCCAGACGTATGTCCCCAAGAGACTGAACCAGCTGTCCTCAGACCACAAAAGCATCAGAAATGTCATGGCTCTCTCCGCCCCCAAATCAGGTCCCTGGCAGTCATAGGAGCCCAGATCAGTCTTGATGTCCTGCCATGAAGACTGGAATCCAGCTGTCTTGCTTCCTAATACAGTGACTCTTGAACAACATGGGTTTGAACTGCATGGATCCACTCAGATGCAAATTTTTCAATGAACACATACAGTACTATAAATGTATTTTCTCTTCCTTATGATATATCAATAACACTTTATTTTCTCTAACTTAATTATAAGACTACTGTGTATAATACATATATAACAGTCAAAATAATCTGTCAATCAACTGTGTTATCAGTAAGGCTTTCAAACAATAATAGGCTATTAGTAGTTAAGTTCTGAGGGAGTCAAAAGTTAAATTTAGATTATTGACTACACAGGGGGTCAGTGCCCTTAACCCCATGCTGTTCAAAGGTCAAGTGTAGTGACTTTCCCATGGTTCACTGCAGTGGTTCTCAAGTGTGACTGCACATTGGAATCACCTGGAGAACTTTACAACCATATGATACCTGAGTCCTACTCCCAAAGTCTAGAGTGCAGCCAGGGTATCAGAAGTTTCAAGATCTCCCTGGGTTATTCTAACAAGCGGTCAGGGTTGCAAATGACTGGTTCAGTGTTCCTAACCAAATCACCTCTAGTGCTTGTCTAAATATGGAGTCTCAGGCCCCAGATAGGATGGTCCATACACTTAGGCTAGGGTGTGGGAATATATGTATTTTTGATCAACACAAGCTTCTGACGCAGGCACTGGGTACATACAAACTGCTCAAAAGGCTCAATTAAACCAAGGAGGAGAGACAGAGACTGCATTATTTTTCATACCATCTTCATAGAAAAAAGAAAAATCGAGTTCGGTCCATGAGCTAGGCAGTGATGGCGAACCTATGACACGCGTGTCAGCACTGACACAAGTAGCCATTTCTGATGACACGTGGCCGCTGAGGCGGCCGCATGCCAAGGATGAAACATTTGCTGCTCCTGAGGATGAAACATTTGCGAAGTAATGTTTTTTTCCTCCAAGTGACACACTACCCGAGTTATGCTCAGTTTTTTGGCGAAGTTTGACACACCGAGCTCAAAAGGTTGCCCGTCACTGAGCTAGAAAACTTCATTTGTGCAAGGTCCCAAGGCTCTTTACCTGCCTTGGGGCCTTGCCTTAAATACCTGAGTTATCTTTGTTTAAAAGCTACATTTTTAAGTAGCTCTAAATATGACTACAGCAAGCCAGTGCTTGAACATTCCAAAGCTCTCATCTCGCCTTATGCTTCGCTAAAGGCGTAGGGCATGTAGCTAAACTAAGTGCCCCCATCTTGGCACCATTGCCTCCAGATTCCCAAGGAAAAGGGAGGCCTTTGCAGCACTGACACTCCCAGTTCACTCTGCGCACCTGCTGCAAAAGGCAGCTAGGCCTCGGCTCCTCCTTTTGGAAGGCAATGCTGTAGAGTCAAGGGGGTGGGAGGGAATTTCAATTTCAAAATAATTGGGGGGGAAATCCTCGTGGTGCAGAATATGTTCAAGAGGTGATTTCTGAACAGAAAAGCTGCTGAATATCCCTAGCTAACAACAGGCATCATTTGGTGTAAAGCAATTGGCTAAATCTGTCTTTATATTTCTCAGTAATATGATAAATGTAAGGAGAAGCAAATTTGTCTCGGTATTCCACAATGTGATAAATGACAGGAAACGTAATTGTGTAATGCCAATAGCACCAGAAAATTGCAAATCTCCAAATGAAATGTTCCTTTCAATCACATAATCAAGTGACTGACAGGGCATTCCAGATATTACCTTAAATTACAGCTAATTTTCTGTAGCGGTTTTCTGCATCTTGCTCTGCCGCACTGGCAAAAAGGTAGGCAGCAACGAAAAGCCATTAATTGCATAAAAAGGAGCTTCAAAAGCCCGGCTTCCTTTCCTGACGCTTCCCCACAGCACTAATGCAACACACCGCACGCATCTGCGGTCATGGATGTTGTGTGGCCCTCACCAGGCAGATACTACAGGGGACTCTTGATCACCATGGAGACTGAGGCTGGGTTTGAGATGCTTGTTACCTGGAGAAAGAATAAGAAGAGACACTGGCATAGCTGGAAATTCTGGGCTTCTGATCAAAACTGTCAGAAAAGGACCCTTATTCCTAATTAATTTTAAAATAGAGAGATCTTCTACTGTGAGGTAGAGGAGCTTTGGGCTGTATTTAAACCGCTGGGGGCTGGGGGCAGGAATTATTATATTAGAAAATGTATCACAAAATCCTTTAATGCTTTGTTGAAGAAAGCAAAACCTGACTTGAGTTGGCTTGAGGCATAAAATGGGAGTTTATTATAAGGATAGAAAAACGTTTCCAATCCCCCAAGGACAAAGATGCAGCAGTGTTTCTGGAACCCAGAGAGCGACTATGCATCACTTTTACTCTCTGATTCTTTTTAGTCATCTGTTCCTTCCTTATTAGAAGACCAACATTTTCTGTTACTCAGTTGTTAGTATGGTTGGGAGAAGGTATCTGTCCTTATGTCTGAGTTTCCCAAATTATACTCTCCGACAATGGAGACTGACTCTCATGCCCATCTCCGAATTCCCAGGGCAGGGGTTCTGAGTGGTCCAGCTTGGGCCAAACTTTCACTGCTGATCTAATCCCTTATTTTCAAGTGAGTGTTTTGAGCACATTATACAAACATGACAGCCAGCAACCCATTTCTGAGAATGGGGAGTTTAGGCTAGCAGTCAAGGGGGTCATTTTAAGCTGGGAATATACTTTCATAAGGGAATTGCTACACAATTATTATGTCATCTGAGTCTCAACCACCTCTGAAGTGTTATTTGACAAATAAGAAAATCAAGGCTCAAAGAAGGCATACAGCTAGTAAGTATTAGAGCCATAGCTTGAATCTAGGCCTTCTGCCTCCAAATGCTACCTGGGGGAAAAATAAACAGAGCCAACTTTCTCTCCTCTTTTGCCTTTAAAGTTTATATTGTTTATTGTATTTTTTCTGCCCAAAGCATATCCAAATTTATTCCTTCAACCAATTCTTAATACATGCATGCTTTATGCAAGGCATTATATTAAGCCTTATGGGGAATATGAAGCCTGTCTTCAACATGCTTAGAATCTATTAGATAAGACATTTAACAAATTCATCTGCCAAGACTCTTAAGGCCGCCACATAACACAACTCCAGAGAGCATTCACATTTAAGTCTTGGGAATGGCATCTTTCAGAATAGTACAGTGCATGGTGTAAGGCCCACCACTGCCACAGCTAACACATTTGTTCCTTTCAAATGCTCCTTAGTAGATGGTTAATTTCTGCAATGTAGAGTCTAACTAAAATAAGAATTGTTACCTTAGAATTTTTCAGAACCTGGGAAGTCTCTAACATTAAGAATTCCTGTCTTATGGACAGATACATGTAAAAAAAATAAAATTAGATCACCAACTTACACCATACACAAAAATAAATTCAAAATGGATAAAAGACTTAAGCATAAGATGGGAAACCATAAAAATCTAAGAAGAACCCACAGGCAACAAAATATCAGACATATGTCATAGCAATATCTTTACCAATACAGCTCCTAGGACAATAGAAACTAAGGAGAAAATAAACAAATGGGATTACATCAAAATTAAAAGCTTCTGCACAGCAAAATAAACCATCAACAAAACAATAAGAAAGCCCACTCCATGGGAGAACATATTTGCCAAAGTTATATCCAATAAGGGTCTAATCTCCAAAATTTATAGGGAACTCATAAAACTTAAGAAAAGGAAGATAAATAATCCAAATCAAAAAATGGACAAAGGACCTAAATAGATACTTTTCTAAAGAGGACATACAGAAGGCCAAGAGACATATGAAAGCATGCTTAAAGTCACTAATCATCCAAGAGATGCAAATCAAAAGGACAATGAGGTACCATCTCACACCTGTCTGAATGGCTATCATCAACAAATCAACAAACAAGTGCTGGGAAGGATGTGGAGAAAAAGGAACCCTCGTGCACTGCTGATGGGAATGCAGACTGTTGAAGCCACTGTGGAGAACAGTACAGAGTTTCCTCAAAATATGAAAAATGGAACTCCCATTTGACCCAGTAATCCCACTCCTAGGAATATATCCCAAGAAATCAGAAACATTAATCAGAAAGGATATATGCACCTCTATGTTCATATCAGCACAATTTACCATAGCTAAGATTTGGAAACAGCCTAAGTGCCCATCAGTAAATGAGTGGATTAAAAAACAGTGGTACATGTACACAATGGAATACTACACTGCTGTAAAACAATAAATAACTCTTACCATTTGCAACAGCATGAATGGACCTAGAGAGCATTATGCTAAGCAAAATAAGCCAGTCAGAGAAAGATAAATATCACATGATCTCACTCATTTGTGGAATATAATGAACAACATAAATGGATGAACAAAAATAGATCCAGAGATAGAGAAGCATCAAACAGACCGTCAAACCTCAGGAAAGGCAGGGGGTAGGGAGGTTTGCATGCATATAAGCATAACCAATGGACGCAGACACTAGGGGGGTGAGGGCATGTACTGGGGGTGGGAGTGCCGGGGAGAGGTCAATGGGAGAAAAAAGATACATATGTAATTCTTTAAACAATAAATAATTAGAGGGGGGGAAAAAAGGATCCCTGTCTTTGTCTTTTCTGGCTGCTATAGCAAAATACCACACACTGGGTGTCTGATAAACAGCAGGGAAGTATTTCTCAGTTATGGAGTCTGGGAGGTACAAGATCAAGGTGCCAGCATGATCAGGTTCTGGTGAAGGCCCTCTTCCAGATTCACAGCAAGCACCTTCTAGCTGCTTCCTCACATGGCGAGAGGGGCTAGATATCTCTCTGGAGCCTCTTTGTAAGTCACTAATCTCATTCATGAGGGTTCCATCCTCAGGACCTAGTCATTTCCCAATGGCCCCTTCTAATAACATCACCTTTGGGGACTGGGATTTCAATATATGAATTTGGGGGTGTATAAACATTCAGACCATAGCAATCCCTTATTGAAGTAACTGCTTTTCTAGGGCGGAACAAGTGACCTGCCATAAATGGGTGCAAGTCTCAGCTGTGGTTTCTGAATTGAGTTGTGGGAAGTTCCAAAGCCTTGGGGACATCTCCAGTCTTCCTGAGGGTGCCTGGAAGTAACTGCTCCTATAGGAAGGAAGTCTCCATGGCTTATTGGGAGGGCTATCAAGGTTGTGGAAAGGGTAAAAAATTAGAATTGTCAGAAGATTATGTAATGATCTAGAAGCCAAAGGAACCAGATGCAGAGCCAGAGGGAGGGCATGACATCAACAAAAGGTATGAACGCACCTGAGGACTGTTCCTTTCACAGGCCTGGATAGAGAAGATGAAGGGCAGAAAAAGAGACTCCATCTTTTACTACATCTTTCAGTGTCTAACCACTAATGATTTAGTCTAGTGTGGGAGACCGTGAGAGGCAATCAGGTAAACAATCCAATAACCTTGTTTTCCCCGCTTTGCTGGGGCCTTTGCTTCCAAGAGTTGCAATAGGTTCTCAATAACAGGAAACAAGGATAGGGAAATTGACGGGGAGAGAAGTTTAAAGTGTATTTAGGATTCTGCTAAGGCGGAAAAAACATCCTGCCCGGGCTCTGACCTTTATGTTTGCACAAGCTGTTTTTGCCTATAAAAGGGGCTGAGAAATAAACTCGGCGCGGCAGTCTTGAACGGTCCGCCCTCCCGGTAACTACAGTGTCTGTGATTCTTTAATCCTCACCCCCCTTTTCAGGTACCGTTCAACTATAGTGCCGGCAGGCTCCGGCAGGTGGCGCCCGAACAGGGACCTGAACACAGGGGATTCGGTGAAGGAGCACCGCGGTAATAAGGCAAGAGAACGTTCGCAGAGGTAGTGGGACGCGGTGACAGAGCAGACGGCGGGAGAAGCTAGTGAAAATGGGACAAACTAGCAGAGGGAACTGTGTGTTTAGAAACTTGGGAACAAGCAGGAAAGAGAAGGATGCTAAAATGCGGTGAGGCCAGGAAAGTAGTTAAATAAAAAGAATAAACAGAATGTGAGAGTGAGAGGAGTTTAAAAGGAGGAGTTAGTAAGAAAATTAAGTACAGGGTGATTTTTAAAATAATGTATTTTTATTGAGTGTGATTTTTAAGTAAAGAAGTCAGTACTAAGGATGAAAAGCATAGAAAGAGAGAAAGAAGAAAGTATTTTTTTTTAATTAGCCTGTAAAAAGAGTAAAAAAGAAAGGAAGGAGGGAGGAAAGAACTTTATAAAGGAATCAGTAGAGAGCAGAGTTAAAGAAGGAGAGAGGATGTATGTGGATCTATAATGAAAATCAAGTATAGTTGTGTACTGGAGACAGATTTTAAAAGTAGGAATCAGAAAAGAAAAAAGATAAATGATAGTGAATAATTATGCAGGTAGATAGATATTAAAACAGTGGAAGTAAGTAGAGAAGAATGTATGGGAAAGGTAGGATGAGAGAGAGAGAGAGGGAGGGAAGAAAAGTTTTAAAGGGGAGCCGGTAGAGCTTAAAAGGAGAATGGGAAGAAGAAAAAAATAAAAGAGAGGGAGCGGGGCTGAGGAGATCAAAGGGAGGAAGGATGCAGTTGGGGAGATGATTTGTCTATATTATCTATAGGAGAGGGAGATAAGGGGGAAAGGCCACTTTGAAAGGCCTCATCTTCGCCATCTTTATTTATTTTCCAGCTAATGACTTAAAGCTTTTACAAATTCATAAATGCATCTGGGGTTTCTGTGCACATATAAAGAGAAAAGGCCGGTTTAAAAACGAGTGCGCATAGTTTTTGAGCTGAACTTAACTTTTTGCTGTGTACAGAATAAAAACCCAAGACTGTTTTGGCCTTAAAAATGGCAAAGATGAACCGGAGAAAGAAATACAGGCCAGTTTCCCAAGGCATCTAAAGTAACTCTTGAAATTTCCCGCCAGAGGCAAGTAAATAGCAGGAAGAAAATAGTCAAGTTTACATATGAATGGCTGAGGGTTTGCTTCTTGATTTCCCCAGCAGGAAAATTGTGACCATTTTGAAATTTAGAGGCTGGTCCAGGCCTATCGGCTGGAAATTTAAAAAAGAACTTGGAAGTTTACTAAATCAAATGATAAATTTAAAAGATCTAAATGTATTGAATTGTTATAATACTGAAATGTTGATCTGAGTATTCATTGCATGAAACCTAGAGGACAGAATTGAAGCTCTTAATTGATTATGTCTTGTATTTATTCTTAGAAATATAAAGTGTTATTGTGTTATTAATCTAGGACATGCTAAAAATATTTGACTGGCCAGCTCTAAAAGTTTAAATTTGATAAATATTAAGATAATTATAAAAAAGTATTATAATCTTTAAATCATATATGGATATATATATATATTTGATGGTTGTTTTTTTTTTACCATGTTAAAATTTCAAGGTCTTAACAGAGATGATTCTTGGAAAGCTCCAAGGGCCCGGAGTAATACAAGAAATTTATCCTCTCTTCTTAAAGGAAATCTTTATAAAAAAGATCTAATATACTTGAAATTGCATGGAAAGCCTTATCAAATAAAAATTAATAAATATACTTTAAATGTTATGAAGGTTTTGGCCCCAAAAATGGCAAAACAGAGTAACTAAATAATTGACAGCCAGTTTGAAATTGGATTGCCATGGCCTACAGCAAAGGATATCCTTACATGATATTATTCTGCAATTTCATTATAATTTTTGATATTTTACAACAGCATATACCAAACAAACTTACAAACTAATTCTTTGAATGTCTGGATATCCCTTCCACTGTGTGGAAGGCCCCCTTGGGAAGGCAATTAAGCATCCTATATTAGTCCTTTTTGCCAAGAGGGACCCTCTTCTCACAATCCAATTTCCCACAGCTGCTGCCTGAGTTTTCAGTTCATACTGGGGTTGAAGCCTCGTCATGGCTGGTGCCATGGATCTGTCTCTCAAAAGGAAATATTTTTACCAGCTCTTAGTTTTATCACAGAAGGTCTAAGTCATAAATGTTAATCTAAGAAATTCTGGCTGTTTAGTTTTTAGGATTCATTAAAGGATTGAAGTTTCAAAGAATAAGAAATACTGAGTAGAAGGTCTGAGGCATGGTTATGCATTTTTAAAGGACATAGAAGGAAGGTTTAAAGGCTAATTTAGAAGTGTCTCAATAGAAGGTTGTGTAAGTGTAAGAAGGAGAAGAGATATGTTGTAAAGAAAGCAAATAATACAGGCCAGTAAGCCAGGAAGAGTAAATAATTTGCATTCTGCCTCCCTAAACAGAGGGTAAATAGTTATGCCAAAGTACTTTGTGAGGGTCTAATAAAAGAAATCTAACAGTTACTGTGTTTTTTTTTTAAATCACTAGAGAAGCAGCGCGGCAGATAGTTAAACAATGCGGTACTTGCCCCACTACCACTACTGTACCCTCCTATGGCGTAAACCCCAGAGGGTTAATGCCCAATCAGCTATGGCAGATGGATGTTACTCATGTTGCCCCTTTTGGGAAATTAAAATATGTACATGTCACTATAGATACATTTTCTGGATTTATTATGGCAACTGCCCAAACTGGAGAAGCCAGTAAGCATTGTATTGCCCATTGCTTAAAATGCTTTGCCACCATGGGGCAGCCCAAATGTATCAAAACAGACAATAGACCAGGGTACACTGGTAAGAATTTCCAGGTATTTTGCAGTCAACTAGGAATCAGTCTAAAAACAGGAATTCCCTATAACCCTCAAGGACAGGGCATAGTAGAGAGAGCCAATGGGACTCTTAAAACTCAATTGCAAAAAATAAAAGAGGGGGAGCTATACCCTAGGTCAGCACATAACTATTTACATCATGCTCTCTTTATCCTTAATTTTTTAACTTTTGATGCTCATGAACAATCTGCTGCTCAGAGATTGTGGGGAGCCAGTAGTTCCCGCACTTATGCTCAGGTGCGCTGGAAAGATCCCCTAACAGGACAGTGGTATGGGCCCGATCCTGTATTAATCTGGGGGCGAGGCCATGTCTGTGTTTTCCCACAGGACGCCGAGGGGCCGCGCTGGTTACCAGAGAGGCTGGTTCGCCACGCAACAGTCCAGATATCCGAGAGGGAGGACCAGGACCCGACAGGAGGGTCAGATAACGATACTGCTCTAGAATGAAGCGTGGGGTGATGCTGCTCGTTCTGCTGGCCTGGTGCTCCGTAACAGAAGCAAGGGAATATTGGGCATACGTGCCTGATCCTCCGTTGCTGCATGTGTCCGTGTGGGAGGGTCGCAATGTCCCGGTTTATGTTAACAATACCAAGCTTCTTGGGAGGCCTTCGAATGGTCACCTCCAGGCGCACAACCCATTGCCATAGAACTTTTCTGCTGTAGGTGAGGGCACTCCTATCTGTTTTTCCAAGAACGTGAGTGCAACGGGCTGTGTTACCCTCCAGGGGGTTACCTTTCATGTCAACAGCTCCACCTTCGGATGGAATATCAATGTGATGAGCCTCGGGGGGCTGGGAACCGGACTGAATGCCTCTCTTCCCCGAGACGTCCTGCCATGTGAGAAACCATCCGATATACGAGAGCATTCAGTGCCCTGGGAGCGGTGCTACACCAATCAAGCTGTTGCCTTCCTGATCCAGGGCACCAACTCATCCATCATCAGCTGGTCCGTCTTCAACAAGACCAGTTGGACTCAAGGACTCTATGAGGGACTCTGGAGCGTGGCTGGCGGTCCAATCCAGCTACTACTCTGGAAATTGGCTGCTGCTCTGAACACGGTCACAGCCGTGGTGACTTATCCGTCTAGTGATAAGAATAAGAACTGGACTGCGAGCAGCTGGACAGTTAATGTGACTGCCTGTGTGCCAGAGCCTTATGCCTTGCTAGTGGGGAAGGTGAACATTTCCCATCAAGGTCAGACCTTTAATGTTACTTGTGTGAGTTGTCTGTTAACCAATTGTATTGCTAATGTACCTTGGGGAGAACAGGTGGTTGTTCTCCACCAGCCTGCCTTTGTAATGGTCCCGGTAAATCTCTCTGAGCCCTGGTATAATGATCATTCCCTCCAAGTGTGGAGGGAGGTGACCTCGGCCCTCAGCAGACCCCGGAGGTTCATTGGGTTGCTGATAGCCGGTGTCACGGCCTTGATAACCTTAATTGCCACGGCTGCAGCTGCTGCTGCGGCCCTTACCCAAGAGGTACCAACAGCTCATTTTGTCAATGATTTATCCAAAAATGTTAGCACAGCCTTCGGGACACAAGAGGCGATTGATAGAAAGATTGAGGAGAAGCTCAATGCTTTATATGACATGGTTATGTACCTAGGGGAAGAGATAGATGGGTTAAAGGTAAGGAACAAATTACAATGCCATGCTAACTATCAATGGATATGTGTTACGCCTCAGCCATACAACCAGTCCGTACATGGCTGGAATAAGGTAAAGGCTCATTTGTCAGGAATCTGGCACAATGCTAACGAATCCATAGACCTACTGAAATTACATGAGGAGATCCTAGGTCTGCAAAGTACAGACCCCCTTAAGGTAGATGCGGCAGAAACCGCCAAGGACTTTTTAAATCAGCTTATGCGCATGGTCCCCTCCACCTCTGACCTTCAACATGTGGCCCTTACCGTAGCCCTAGTAGGGGCCGTGGTGGTAGGGCTAGCGTGCCTTTTGCCTTTTCTGGTGCGCAGAGGAATCAGCGCTTTGACGCTTCTCCAAGCAGGCCTACACGAGGTTAAGCTCAAGGCCGGCCCACAAGGGCCTCTACATGTTGTATAGAATCATATTTTTAAGCTTGATTGCCTCCATGGGAAGCAGACAGGTAGTCAGAGTGCTGCATCTCGCCGCAAGGCGAGACTGGGTACTGGCTAGGTGCAGAGCAAAGCATCTGCAAGGGAAGGCCTTATAGTAGCTGGCCGTCTCTGACTTCCTCTGAAGGTATGTCTGATTTGCATAGAGGTTGGTATCATCTAAAGTAGATATAGTAGGAAAAAGGGCTCTGCCTCTCCTCCCCAAAAGATACCAAGAGCCTGAGGAGTGGCTGATGAGCCACGGGAGGAATCAGACCTCTACTTCCCTAGCCAGTTAAGGCCCACCCCGGTTCTTTTATTATAAAGGAAAGGGGGAAATGTGGGAGACCGTGAGAGGCAATCAGGTAAACAATCCAATAACCTTGTTTTCCCCGCTTTGCTGGGGCCTTTGCTTCCAAGAGTTGCAATAGGTTCTCAATAACAGGAAACAAGGATAGGGAAATTGACGGGGAGAGAAGTTTAAAGTGTATTTAGGATTCTGCTAAGGCGGAAAAAACATCCTGCCCGGGCTCTGACCTTTATGTTTGCACAAGCTGTTTTTGCCTATAAAAGGGGCTGAGAAATAAACTCGGCGCGGCAGTCTTGAACGGTCCGCCCTCCCGGTAACTACAGTGTCTGTGATTCTTTAATCCTCACCCCCCTTTTCAGGTACCGTTCAACTATAGTGCCGGCAGGCTCCGGCAGTCTAGACTAACACGGATTAATCTTCATGTTAACACCACTTTCTCCAATGTCATTTTCTCATTTTCTGAATAACCATCCTATGAATAAGTTACCTTAGCAAAAATTGTCTAAAAAGTTCTGCTTTTGGCTAAGAAGCTCTGGTGAGCATTTGTCCCAGTACTTCCCCAACAATATGATTATCTAAACAGACACTAGTCAAATCTAACAAATTATTTCCAAGGTTGCAGGGAATAATTGATCTTTTCTACTACATGTTGGAAATTGGACTACAATTTGCTTGTTCCATGTATAGCCCATACTACCAAGACCCACACTGAAGTATCAAGGCAAGAAAAGGCCTCTTTGAGGTTATGTTTGAATTTTAAATCAAACATGCCTGCAGACACTCAAGGAGGAACTGCCTTCATCAAGCATGGCATAATGGCAAATCTCCCGTTTTATAGTTTTCCCATGAAAAAGGAAACTGCAGGCACTTAAGCCCCAAAGTGCACAGCTAAGGAACACCTGGCACCATGAATAAATTGCAAAATGCATATGTTTTCAAAAAAAATCTTTTTCATTAGATGGTGCACTTCCCGTTGAATGCTGGTACATGACCAACAGCGCCCATTACCAAGCAGTGCGAGAGCCCCAGGGAAGACACTGGATTGGTTCTTCAAACCACTGACAGTCTCTAGAAAGTCTGCAATGTTCGCTGTTTTAAAATTAAACATCTGGTTGAAAGATCTGTTATTTTATGATTTTTTATAACAATTCAACAGTCACGTTTAATTTTGTTCTTTCTCCATCAGAGTTTCAAGTAACTCTACTTTTGATCACAATAACTCCATAAGCCTTAGGCTCAGAAAGAAAAAGAAAAAAATTCCCCTGAGAATATTCATGGTCAGTTCAGTCTTACCTTATAAAACTCCTGCTAGGAAGTAAAACAAACTAGTTACATGGTTTCCCTTCTAACAGTCTGTGCCAGTTGAGCATGACTGTGGGTTTATAGTGCCTCCAAAGATTAAAAACAATCCCACTTAAAATGTTCAAATCAAATTCACAAGCAAGCTAATGAGCTGTGAATGTAAATGTAAATGCTTTACTAAGTGAGCACCCATAAAAGAATTATGTGCCCTAAGTAATTACGTGCAGATGCCGACTCTCAAGAGTTCAGTTTGGGACGTTTCTCAGCAATGGGGTGTCTAATGTTTATCCCGTAGTGTCAGCTCCAATATTAAAAAGAGGCATCTATTTTCTAGAGTAGAGCACCAGCTGTTCAATGTGTGAACCCGTTCACATCCCCAGTTCCCAATGGGGCCCCTGTCCTCACCTTCCCATCTGGGGCCCTTCCACAGAGAAAGTCGTTCACTTGGGTATGCACAGTTTAACCTCAGAGCACAGATCCCAGAGTTGGACAGAGTTAGAAATTAAGAACATCTCCTGTTTGACTATCACATCATGATGATGGAAAATAGTGTCCACAACAGGAAAACTGTGATGTCATCAGGGCTGGCAGCTCCAGACTTCACACTCAACTCCCACTGACCTCAACTGACATCCTCTCTGCTCTCTTGCCAAGCAAGCAAGGATCTTCTACCTCTGTTTAAACTTCCATGAAAACTCAGTCTCCTTAGTCATGTCTCCTAGATACATGTCTTTGACAAATCTTTTAACTCTGATAAAATGCCTAGTGCTTATCTCAATCAAAATAATTTGCAGTCTGCCCTGGCGGCTGTTGCTAAGTGGACAGAGCATCCACCCATGCATGGAAGAGTTGCAGATTCAATTCCCAGTCAAGGGCAAGTACCTGGGTTGCAGGTTCGATCCTGGGCCCTGGTAAGGGCTTGTGTGGGAGGCAACCAATCGATGTATCTCTCTCACAGAGATGTCTCTCTCTCTCTCTCTCTCTCTCTCTCTCTCTCTCTCTCTCTCTCTCTCTCTCCCCCCGCCCCCTTCTCTCTTGCCCTCTCTGTCTCCCTCCCTCCCTTCCACTCTCTCTAAAAAGCAATGGGGGAAAAATATCCTTGGGTGAGCATTAACAAAACAAAACAAAGGAAAAAAAGTGTGCATCCCTTCAGCTACTCTTCAGGAAAACATATCCCTTCAGCTAGTCTGCAGGAAAACATTTAAGGTAAGGTAAAATAGGGGTTTCCCTTTGTTCCTTAGGTCGGTCTACTCATTTTGGTCCTAAACATTGACAAGCCTTGGATCTTTTAAGGACTGGGTCAGAAATGACATTGGTCTGCCTTTTTACCAGGGATCCTCCTACTCTCCCAGCAAGTGAGTGGTCACTTCACTTGATACACAAACACACACACACACACACACACACACACACACACGCATATGGGGCAACCAGCGGGGCGATTGGGAACCCAGCGCTGCCTGCATCTGCTGCCACCTGTCCCAGGTTCCCGGTTCCCCATCTGGCAATCAGAGCCTGCTGGTCAGGGGGAGGGACCAAGAGGTTGGCCTGCAGGCCCTGATCAGGAGTTTAAACTCCTGCGATGACTGTCTGCCCCCTGGTGGTCAATATGTGTCATAGCCAACTGGTCATTCCTCAGTCTGGTCGATTAGCATATTACGCTTTTATATATAGAGATAGATAGATAGATAGATAGATAGATAGATAGATAAGTGAAAATTCTCTTCATCTAATATAAAGAATTTGGAATAATCTCGAAGACCTGTTCCAATTGCAATAAAGTCTTTAGAACTCATCATAAATTTCCAGTCACCCATCCATGAGTAAAATTACCAGCTTTAGCAAATAAAAATGCAGGACCTCCTTGCCCCCAGCATTGGCCCTCCTGCAGGTTCGATTTGCATGCAGGAGGCAACCAATTAATGTGTCTTTTTTACATTAATATCTTTCTCTCTTTCCCCCTCCCCCTTCCTTCCCTCCCACTCTTTTTAAAAATCAATGGAAAAAATACCTTCTGGTGAGCATTAACAAACAAAACAAAACAAAAAAATGCAGGACCCCCAGTATGCCCCATGAAGTATTTGGGACATGCTTATTCTAAAAAGATATTTATCTAAAATTTACATTTACCTGGATAGCTTGTGTTTTATCTGACATTCCTATGCATAAGTCCATATTCTATAGTCATCAATTAATTTAAGCTATTTTGTTTTACCTATCCCCCAAAAGTTTCTGGCAATATATACAGAGTATGCTCTCAAGTCCTTTGGGATAAAATGGGCACCAACTCCCTCAAACTAAAGCTGACTGAAGTGAGCATAAGCTCATAAAAAGGTCAGTAACTAGTCCACATAAATCTCTTACCAGTTACCTTTCCCTCCAGCTGTATATGTACAGAGAGCAAAAGCACTTTCTTTTTCACTTGAGCTTAGATATGAGACTTTAGATATCTGTCTGCTGTAAAAGACTCCCCATTCTCACTCCCATATTCTTCTCTCCCCTTAGTCAAATAGCCTGTCCTATTTCTGCTTCCCAAAAAAATTAGCACATCACTCCTATATGGGAGGAAGAATATCGTTGTTTTATTCTGCTGTGAAGTAGACCCTCCTAATTCTTTAAATTAAGTCTTGAGGGGTTATTGAAATAGGAAATAAACAACATGTCAGAAGAGTTGCAGGTGCTGAGTGGCAAACAGAAGCTGGACCCGAAAGAGTAGGAGTAGGAGTCAGAGACGGCAGTTGACCTTGGCTCTGCCACTCAGTTTCCTCTTCTGAGAACAAGAAAGTCTGTCCTGAGAGTTTGTAAGGTCCCTTCAGCTTTAATATTCTATGCCTTTAAGCAGTATTTACATGGAAGCCAGCTGAGGATTTCAACTCAACTGGAGGAAATGAGATAAATACATCATTTACAGCAGGTTGCTCTGATGTATAATGAACGCTGCTTCCCCTACCAGTGTAATGGGAAAGTGACACAGAATCACCCAAATCATTTCCGTACCTTGGCAACAGCACCATACAAAGGAACGGAAACTCTAATTGTATATTTATTTCTCTCTTGTTTTGATCCCAGGCTGAGGTGTGGCAATTAAAAAGATACAGACAGAAATAAGAGAAAAACACTGAGGCAGAAAAGAGAGTAAATTCAGTTACTTGGTTGTAACCGTGGATGTTTCCCTTGAAATTTCCATTTTATGGTGTCAATCAGCTCCCTAAACAAGACTTACCCACATATGGCTATCACAGGAAAGCCATAGCAGACCAAAAGGTAAATCTAGTTTTAAAAGTGCTAATCAAAAAGCACTTATCAAAATCTTCTCTGACTGTAGTAAAGGAGGATTTTAAAAGAATTAGATGGAGGCCATTATCCTGCATTCAAAAAACAACAAAGGCCCTAGCTGGTTTGGCTCAGTGGATAGAGAGCGGCCTGCGGACCGAAGGGTCCCGGGTTCGATTCTTGTCAAGGGCATGTACCTCGGTTGTAGGCTCCTCCCGGGCCCAGGCCCTGGTCAGGTCGCTGCAGGAGACAACCAATCAATGTGTTTCTCTCACATCAATATTTCTCTCTGTCTTATCCTCTCTCTTCCACTCTCTCTAAAAATCAATGGAAAAAAGATCCTCAGGTGAGGATTAAAAAAACAACAAATAATTTATGTACATGTTTGAGGTAAGGATACATATAGTCAAAATAACTGGGTGAATGGTGGAAAATTCAACCTACTATTCAAATATATGGTCTAATCAACTCAAAACTTCTAGATATTTGGGGACATATAGATGTAGGACAACACTGCTTTACTCTTTACTTGGGTGCTCTGGGAGAAACCACATTAATGGAACAGAACTTGGCAAACTCTTATAGATATTAGAGTTCTCAAGTAAGTATTTTATGAAGTCAGAATCAATAGGTTCTCAGAGCTCTCCAGGGGGGCTGTATGTCATCATCAGCTAAATACCCACTGCTTTTGTTTTCCCCACTGAGCATTTGGTAAAAAAATTCAATTCTCTTGCAGTTAAAATGCCATCATTAAAAAGCAGGCAAGGACCTCTGGGAGCCATACAGTCCACCCCTTTACCCCCAGGAAAGTTCACACTTAAGCTGTTTGCAAAAACAGTCATGTCAAATTCTAGCCTAAAAGATCCCTCACTAAAAACACACAAATTCTCAGAAATATCCACACGTGAAAGTACTACATAGGTTTTAGGGTCATTGGCATGGATAAATGTATTGGTATAAAAGTATACAATATATTCTGAAGTTCTTGTATAGCCAAGGACACCCTTGGCTTGCATTTCTAAAAGTGTGTTCCCTACATATTAGTATGTACTCAGCTCAAAAATATTTTTTTGGACAAATAGCTTTGTAAAACATTGATTTAAGCAAAATCAAGTTGATTTTACAACAGGAACTTCTCAGAATCTTCAAAGTGTTGATGTTTCCCTTGTCTCCATAGACTCCCTTTTATTTTCAACACCGTTAACTGGCTGAAGTGGTTCTTGTCCTCCAGCCTTCACCACCATCATCATCACCATCAACTGTCCCTTCCTTACGCAATTGCTCTACTCAAATTTCAGATCTCAGATCAAACAACTCTCCTTCAGGAAAAGCTTCCCTAAGCCCTAGAGCAGTGGTTCTCAACCTTCCTAATGCTGTGACCCTTTAATACAGTCCCTCATGTTGTGGTGACCCCCAACCATAAAATTATTTTCGTTGCTACTTCTAACTGTAATTTTGCTACTGTTATGAATCATAATATAAATATCTGTGTTTTCCGATGGTCTTAGGCGACCCTGCTAGTGGTTCTCAACCTGTGGGTCGGGACAGGTTGAAAACCACTGCTGTAGAGCCTAAGACCATCGGAAAACACAGATATTTACATTACGATTCATTAACAGTAGCAAAATTACAGTTATGAAGTAGCAAGGAAAATAATTTTATGGTTGGGGGTCACCACAACATGAGGAACTGTATTAAAGGGTCACGGCATTAGAAAGGTCGAGAACCACTGCCCTAGAGGAAGGGTTGGCAAACCACACCCACAGGCCATTCTGTGTAGCCTACAAGCTAATACTTGTTTTTACATTTTTAAATGGCTGAAAGAAAATCAGATGAAGAACAATATTTTGTGACATATAAAATAACTGAGATTCAAATTTCAGTGTCCATAAATAAAGTTTTATTAGAACACAGCCATGCTTGTGTTTGCATATTGGTTGCATGTTGTCTATGACTGCTTTTTTTAAAATACATTTTTATTGATTTCAGTGAGGAAAAAGAAGGAGAGAGAGAGAAAGAGAGAGAGAAACATCAATGATGAGAGAAAATCATTGATTGGCTGCCTTCTGCATGTACCCTACCAGGGATTGAGCCCGAAACCTGGGCATGTGCCCTTGACTGGAATCGAACCCGGGATCCTTTAATCTGCAGGCCAATGCTCTATCCACTGAGCCAAACAAGCTTTCATACTGCAAAAACAGAAGTCTGTAGTTGGATCAAAGACCATTTGGTCCACAAAACCAAACAGATTTACTGTCTGGCTCCTTATAGAAAAAGGTTACCAACCTCTACCCTTGACTATATGCCCTCATAGCACTATCCAATTTTCACATATAAAACTTATCTCACATGAAATGTCACACATAATTGTCTGATTACAGTATTAATAGCTGTCTTTCCACTAGATGGTGAACTCCATGAGATGAAGGCCCATTACTATTTTTTTCTCACTGTTTTATCAACAATGTGTTGATGAGTGAATACATCCTAAAACTGGTATTTCGCAAAATACACCTTGGGAAACACTATTCTATGTATTTATCCTCCAGCTGGTAGGCAGAATAAAGAAAGACTTATTTTATAGATTATGTCAAAAAAATATTAAAGAAGGGATCAAAACTAGGAAAAGAAAGGTTGTGGGCGGGGGGGGGGGGGGGTTGTTTGTTTTGAGACTGCTCTACCTTGCAGAATCTGCCACACACACTCATTAGAGATGGAATCCAGTGAAGAAACAAACCCAGAATCTCAAGAGGCGTGGACCTAACCAGGAAAGAACTGGGCCCCTTAAGGGCAGCTGAGGAATATAAAGTATATCAGGGGAGAAGATGAAGAAGAGATGAGACACCCCAACTCAGCCACAGTCCCCTTTCTAAGGCACAATGTGTAAGGACTAAAAAGGACTCAATGAGAAAGAGAAGTGTGTTTCCTCTGGATAGCACAGGTATCTGTGGTTGTCTAAGTGAACATTGTTTTGGTAATAACTTACATCACAGCCCGTCTAGACATAACAGTCCTTTTAAAGGGAGAGCTAATGATTTCTTTCACGTTCTGGAAACTGCCCTCTGACCCCTTTCCTGTTTTGAGCCAAATCACTACTTTCCTCATCAGACACTATTTATGAAATTTAATGCATGGACTTAAGCACTACCAGGAGCTTGGCGACATGTGTCAGCAAGATGTTATTTCCCTGAGTTTCCGAGCAGCTGCAGTCAACAGTTATCTGCCGGCCTGTCTCCCTGATTATAAATGAAAAGACAGGCCTTCAAGGAAGCACAGAGTAAGACCACCAGGCCTTTTCTGTTTTCAAAAGAATCGGGTCCTTTATTTCTTCACAACAGAGCATTTCTCTTCACTGATTCACTCTTGAACAAAACTTCAGCGAGTGACTACGATGTACCAGACACCCCTGAGCAAAATAATCTCTGACCTGGTGGAGCTCACAGGGTAGTGGAGATGGCAGACCTTAACCAGACAGTCCCACAAATCAATAACAATTTCCAAACTCTGATGATGACTATAAAGGGAAACCACAGGGCACCATGAACATGTGTAATAGGGAACATGACCTTACTGGCAGGTCAGGGAGGCTTCCAAAGGATGTGACATTAGAGCTGAGACCTAAAGAATTGTTTTCTCAAGGATCGGCCAAATTGGAAAAAAAAAAAAAAAAAAGTCCTGGGCCTGAAACCCTGTGAGATTTCCACCTACAAATCTTTAATCATTGATGTATTTCAAACCAGCGAAACCAGAAGTGAAGGTAAACACTAAAGCACACTGGCGACAGTGCTGCAGGCGGCTAATGTTGAGAATTGGGTTCTCTCACATGATGCCACAGACGGAAGTGATTGGTAGAAATTTTCCGAGTCTCCTACAAACTTACCCAGGATCTTCATGATTCTGATTTTATAGATGGAAAAATTAAGGAGGAATGAGGTCTGGTTTCAGTAAAGGTTGTAACGAAATTCCTCCTTTAGAAAAGATCACAGAGAGAGCTATTTACTCTAGAGCCATTTTAGCTGTGCCCTGCATCAAGAAGAAATTGATTGGTGGATTACATACTTCCTTGTGTAAGGTAGTACAAGCAAAGAGGCATTCATTTGGCTTATCTGGAGCTCCCTCTGTGCTCAGAGCCCTTTTCTGAGCATTAAAGGAGGAACAAGTGTGCATTTTAAGAGAGAGACACCTTTCTTTGAAGTCAACATAATATAACAGAGAGAAAATTATAAAGGATCAGAGAGGATAGGACAACTCAGCCCAATAATCACCAAGAACTAAGGGGACTATGAGCTCGGTGGTGGGTTGTGCCCTCAGAAGGTCAAAAGTAAGTGCAAGCTTTCTGGGAATTTAATCTATTTGAGAAAATATAGCACAGACTCACAGACACCCAGAAAGAGACACATACTGATAATACAGCTACAATGTGGATGAAATAGAAATCCCAAGTACCACAGGAGAGCATGGAAAGGCAGTAGAGTGCTTAGGAAAGACTCTGTGATAGCAGGGAACTCTTACCAAGCAGTTACTATGTGTACATTAATAAGTGCTAACATCTACTAAGCACTAACTAATGCTTTGGACACTGTTAAGTACTTTTACATATTATCTCACAGAGATAATGAGGGATGTGCTGTTTGAAAGGTGAAGAAACTAAAGCTTGAAGAAGTCAAGTAACTTGGCCAACATTTCTCAACTGGTGTATAACAGGGCTGAGAGTAGAACCTGAAGTCTATTCTTAACCCATTAAAGGCCCTCTGTACATACATAATTGAGTCAGACTAGGATGTACATGGTTTTCATGCCTCTCTCAAGACAACATTGAAAATATCAATAAAGATATTTTCAGGGCAAAGCTGGAATTCAGTCTGAGCTATCTGACACCATGGCCTGTGCTTTTAACTTTTATGTTATACTGTCTTTACAAGAAGGAGAGAGAACCATTAATATTTATGTGAAAGACAAAGGAAGGTATTTTATTTATTTACTAGTGCCCTGATGCACAGATTCATGCACACTGAAAGGAAATTAATTAGAAGGTGGCTGGTGGAGCGGGATGGGTGAGATGGGCCAGACACACTCTGGAGCCAACCTCCCGTGGTCAGCTATACCTGGGGTGGCGCCGTGGCTCAAAGGGCATCTGTGGTCACCTCAGCTCAGCAGTAAACCAGATTCAGGAGCCAACAGTGCCCCAGCAACAACATAACCCACGGCCAAAGATGGAATCACATGGCCCCGTGAGGAATCAGGCTCCCTCCTCTCTGGTTCCGGGTGCGTCACCCAAGATCCACCACTGCCAAGTCACTGCAGCTCGGCAGCTCCTGCACTGAGCATTTGCCCCCTTGTGGTCAGTTTGCATCATACCTACCGGACGGTCTGACAGTCAATAGTTGATTAGCCTTTTATATATATAGATTCATTCAGTCAACAGATACTCTATGCCTAGAACTGTTCTCAGTGCCAGAGGTACAATATATGAACAAGTATATTATAGCTCTCTTTCTCATGGACTGACACTCTGTTGAGGGAGATAAAAAAAATAAATACAAATAAATATGTGATTATACCCTGGCTAATGTGGCTCAGTTGGTTGGGCCTCATCCCATGCACAGAAAGGTTGCTGGTTTGATTCCCAGTTAGGGTACATGGCCCGGATGCAAGCTCAATCCTGGTAGGGAGCCTGCAGAAGGCAGCCAATTGTTGCCACACTCTCACATTAATGTTTCTCTCATCTCCCTTCCTCTCTTTCATAAAATCAATAAAGTATTCTTTTTCTTAAAATGTGATTAAATTACATAACAGGATAAATGACACTTCCATTCATGATACATGCTAGAAGATGAACAAAGCTGGACAAGGAATCATGAGTATCAGAGGTAGGAGCATGATCATGCTATTAAATAGTATAGCAATATAAGCAGAACAGAAAGCCTCATCATTTACTAAAAGGTCTTATGCTCTAGGGAGTTCCAGGTGGCACAGGGACAAAGCAAAATAAATTCTAGCTGATAATATTCCTTATATTCACATACTCAGACACCAGACAACTCTGGAACCATCAAAATAGAATTCAGGAGGCCAGAGTGAGGGACAGGTTAGGAGAGTGGCTTTCATGGTGCAATCTAAGACATACCTTCACTAAAATTGTGACTGCTTATGATATTTATGCTTCTGTCTCCTCCAGGAAATGGAAATCCTTGAGGGTAGGGACTGTCCTTCATTTATCCTTATATTCCAAGTGGCCAGCAAGAGATTAAAAGCCATCTTGAATTAGTCAAACACAAAAAGTAATAGTTACAGGCTCACAGGCCCAAGCCAAAGAAATTTATTTATGATAGGGCTGGATTTAGGAACTACCAGAATTGGCAACTGTAATATTTTCTTCTTTCTTCATATCTCCCATACATGTCACACACACATCACATCTTTGGGGCTTTTTTTCGATTTCCTGGCTTTTCTTAGGTCACCTGTCCCCATAAGTTATCAATATGGCCACAGACAGTCCTGGGCTTATAACTTTATATCCAGGAGAGAGAGAGAGAGAGAGAGAGAGAGAGAGAGAGAGAGAGAGAGAGAGAGAGAGAGAGAGAGCTTTGCTTCTAGCTTCTATTTGAAAACTACCAGAAAAGAATTTTTCTTTTCCCAGTTTAAGTCACATATCTGCCTGTGGATCAAGTTCTGTGGCCAGGGAGATGAGAGATGGGGCACTCTAATGGGCCAGTTCTCCCATAACACACAATTGGAAAAGGGAGGTTCCTTAAAGGGATACTGTTAGCAGAAGGAGGAGGAATAGTGGGTTAATGCTGAGCAGACAAACACAGTAGCTTTTGCAAATAAAAATATTAATAAAACCTAATTATTTTCCACCATGTGCTAGATATTATGCTTATGTGTGT
The DNA here is from genome assembly GCF_027574615.1 of Eptesicus fuscus. Taxonomy (NCBI): domain Eukaryota; kingdom Metazoa; phylum Chordata; class Mammalia; order Chiroptera; family Vespertilionidae; genus Eptesicus; species Eptesicus fuscus. The sequence continues at coordinate 23,676,446 of NC_072489.1, forward strand.
TTCATGGATTACCTCATTATCATTCCACAAGTATTTGTTGACCAGGTAGCATGAGGCCAGATGATGAGCCACACTAAGGAATTTAATAACAAATGGAAAGATGTGCAGAACCAATAAAGATTTTGAGGGAGAGAGTTACATAACAAAACAGCATTTAAGGGTGGTAAATGCAGTAGTTTTCCATCTCTGTCCCCAGTTCCCAGCATTGAATGGGGGCCAGAGAGGGAGTGTGCACTGAGTCTTTAAATTTTGGATGCGATCTGAGAGTTTTCTTACCAAACACTTCTCTATGGCCTTATGCTCAAGTTCCCTATGAAGAGTCTTCATTTTCCTGGCCATTAACCCCTAGCAATGAGAAGGGATAATGATAGTGCTGAACTGAGCAGTATTTGGAGAAACATCACCTGTTAATTCCAGGGCTCGCCTACCAGCTGAAGGGAAAGACAAACATTTCCTTCTGGCGGATAAATGAAAGCTTCAAAGTAAATTTGAAAGCAGTGAGAACATTCTGCTATTTCCCCTCTTAACAAGGCTTGATGAAAGCAATCTTCACGGAGGCTGCCTAATTGGGCGGGGAGCTCATCTCTGAGCAGCGCTGGCAGAAGGAACCAGGGACTGGTTAGTACATTTTGTCGGAAGGCTACCCTTTTTCCAAAGGGGAGCGGGGACTTGTTTCACCTGAAGTGCCTCGTTCCACAAATCCCCAAGGCCCAACAGGGACCCAGTCAAGTGGCCATTCTAAGTATATTCTGAGCAACTGACTCTATCCTTTATTTCAGAGCACAAACTCTCCTGTTTTCTAATTATCCTGCAGGGGAATGTACACTGTTTACTTACTGCTCTGGAAAACATGCAAGGTTTGCTTCCTGCTGCTAAGATGCCCTGAGAAACCAGTATCAGTAATTGCAGGCCTTCTGGGCCATGTGAAGGAGGCTCAGAGGCCAGATGCATCCTCTGCCCCTCAGGAGCTCCTTTGCAGGTGGGGGACTGAGGACTGTGGAGCCAAAGGAAGTGTCCTCAGTTCTGGATTCAACCTCAGCCATGCAATTCACACTCTCTCACGGCAACAAGCCCCTCTGCTGTCTTCCTCACTGCTTCGAGATATCCCAGGTCCTCCCAAACCTGACTAGCCATCATGTCAACCAGGACTGCAGTAGAGGAACCATAACAACAGCAATAATAATAATAGCAAATGATAATGAATAAAATGAAATGACCAACAAACTAAGACCTGAAGCATGGAGGCATGAAACAGACTGACATACCTCAATGTGGGGTCGGAGGGATGAGAAGAGATAAACCAAAGAACTTATATACTTATATGCATATCCCATGGATACAAGCAATAGGGTAGTGAAGACCTGGGAAGGTGGGTAAGGGCTGGGAGGAGGGGGGGAATACAGTGGGGAGGGGGAGAATGGCAGATATCTGTAATACTATCAACAATAAAAATATATTTTTAAAATAATAATAATAACGAACTGTAAGAAGTGCAGAGCCAATAAAGATAATAGCTGATATGCACGGGACATTTTCTGTAAGCTATAGCAGAGCCAATAAAGATAATAGCTGATATGCACGGGACATTTTCTGTAAGCTATAGTGAACATATTTGATGCTTTATATAAATATCTAATTTTTTTGTGCCTAACTATGATTTTTCTCATTTTGGAGATGAGGACCTGTGGCTTAGAGACCCTATGTAACTTTACCCAAAGTTAACATAACTAATAGAGAAAAAGCTACTCTCTCTAATGGGGGCGGGGGAAGGGGCAGTACCTGCTCTGAACTCCTCCACTGCAGGACTGTCCAGGTAGGGAAGTTTGTCCTCAGTTCTTTCAAGAAGTTGGTCAATGTGTACCAAGAGCTATCATGATGCCACTGCTATGCTAAAACGTTTTTCATGATTCCTTTATTCAAAGAACTTCCAATTTAGTTAGGAGACAAGATGTACACACTTGGCAATCTGACAAAAAATATACCAAACTGTAATACAGAAGAGATCATGAAACACTAGAACAAGCATGGGTTCTTAACTTGGGATTCACATGGATGGCTTTAGGAACACTCTTAAATCATTTGCAATTTTTTCTTCATAAAGAAAACTTTTTTCTGGCTTCTCTTGGATCTGTGGTTCTTAAATAGGAGCACTTTTGCCTCCCAGAAGCATTTGGCCATGTCTGGACACATTTATGGTTGTCCCAACTGAGAGAGCTGGGTTCTAGTGGGTAAAGGCCAGGGATGCTGCTGAACATCTCACAATGCACAACACAGCCCTCACAACACTGTATTATTCAGCTCAAAATATCAATAGTGTCAAGGTTGAGAAATTCTGCATTAGATTCCCCAAAGCATCTCAGTCTGCTCCCAAAAAGTTGGGAACTACTATTCCATCGTTTATTTGTGCAATAAAGGGCATAGACAAGAATTGTCTCTGCAGCCTGTCAAAGAGTTTCCATCACTTGTGGCCCATGCATGCTGCCAGGATTACCCTCCTAACACTCCAGAATCCCTCAATCTCTTTTTAGGTGACTTTGTATAAAATCTGAGCACTTAATTCCATTGCTAAGACTCACTGAGTTGTAGTTCTCCTGGTTGCATTTCCACCAGGTCATTCAACACTTTACACAAAAGCCATGCAAAAATAGTGAATATATTGAGCAAGCCACAGTGGACATATTTGAGGGCATGAACTGAAGCGGCAGTAGTCCTTCAGATATTAAGCAATGCCCTTCTGTCCACATTTTCAACTGGATTCTAGGCAATAGGAGTGTGGTGTCATGGGAAGTTCACAGCTTGGGAGTCGAAGTACCTGGCTCTCCCATTAATGAACTCTGGGGACTGAATCCCAGTTTCTTTCCCCATAAAATGCAGGACTTGGGGGTTGTATCATCTGTGTTCTACCAAAGACACAGAACCAGTAGGAGATATAAAAAAGATTCTTTACAAGAAATTGGCTTACATGATTGGGGCCTGGCTAGGCAAGTCTGCATTCGATAGGGCATGCCATCAGGAAGGGCAATTGGAACTCTAAGGCACAGACTGAAGCTGCAGTCCAGGAGGAATTGCTTCTGAAAAATCTGTTTTGCTTGTAAGGACTTTCAACTGATTGAATTGCTCATCCAGATTACCCAGGATAATCCTCTTTCTTTCAAGTCAACTGATTATGAACATTCATCACATCTATAAAATACCGTCACAGTACCCCCCTACATTTGTGTTTGAATAACAGCGGACTATAGCCCAGCCAAGTTGGCACATGAGTCTGACCATCACAGGCTCCATGGAGTCTCAGTTTCTTTGCAGCTTTTAGAGCCTGTGATTCTAATATTAATCATCCTGAGCAACAACATGTCACTTTTAGGGCTGATATCCAGGCACAAATACAATAAAAGAAGCACCTCTGAGCAGCTGGCTCAGAGGTTAGTAGGTTACAAGGACTCTGGCCTAAGAGACAAAATGCAACAATGTGGTCTGGCCACAGCCAGGGCTTCCCTCACTGCCAATCAAGAAAGATTTAGAGGAAATGCTGCTAAACAGGAGCTTTTCTTCCAAAATACTACTGGCAAACCATCTGTTTACCATGATTAAAAACTAGATGAAAACTTGTAAGGAGCCAATTATTTGCTCAAGAAAAAAGAAAAAAATGGGGGGAAATATCATTGTAGAGACCATTGTGATTCATGGCATTAATCCAGGACTTAGAATCACAGGACTTTCAAGCTAGACAGGATCTTAGAGATAACTGTCCAACTCATTCATGTTACAGATGATGGGACTGAGAATGAGAGAGTCATCAATTGCAATATCCAGAAGCTACTCGGAGTTACAGCTGGGACAGTCATACTTTCCAGGCCAAAGCTCACTCCACGTCTCCCTCTAGCAAGCCTAGGAAATGTGCACAGGCCTAAAATGCAAGCCTTCTACCTCCTCAGCAAAGCCTGCAGTCGAGCTCTTTCCCGCTGGCATTTACTCTGACAGATATCACTAACTACAAAAGGGTACACTGTTAACGCAAGCTGACAAATTCTAAAATTGGCTTGTTTTCACAACTGTCACTTTTTAAGAGGTGAACGACCTTTCTCCGGTTCTTTAAAAACCTCTGGATTTCAGCCAGCTCAACATCCCTGCACTTACTCCCACAATCACTTGCTATGAAAATGTCATTATTCTATTTTGAAGAGGCTAGAGCAGTTGTGCTTCTTTTGTAATAACTATGCTTTCTGAAAGAGGAAAGAAAATAAGGAAAGCCAGGGGCGGAAAAGCTTTCATGGATCAATCATGTTTGCAATGTGTACCAGGAGAAAATACAGTATCGTCAAACCCCATGTCAAAGACAGAAACCCCCTACTTCTGTGGCTTCAGCACTGAGCGATGTCTTGCTGCCCATCTTGGAAAAGTGCATCCAATAGCCCTCACCTGACGAACCACCTAATCTGAAGGACAAAAACAATTCCCCCTATCCAACAACCAGCTCCAAATTCTCTTCCCTGATCCCTATTAATTAGGAATCTTTGGTGGCAAAAAAACGGAAATCTGCGGTGAGATTAAGCAAACAAGGAGATAACATGTTGGGTTCAAATTTCAAAAATTCTAAGTAGGATGACATCTCTGTGATAGCTTTGCCCTAAGAACTATGAACTAATAATAAAAGATAATTTCTTCTTCCCTAGGAAACAAAAGAGAGAAGGAGGGAAAAAAAGGGAAGAGAAAGAAGAGGAGAAAAAATGTTTTGTTTTTATGTTCTTGACACATTTAAAGGCAAAGGACCCCACAAAAGATGTGGTCAGTCCAAGTAGCTTCAAAGTATAAAAGGCCTTTATGGCCAGTCATATTTCCTTTGTAAGGAGCATGGCTAGTGTACTAGTGAGGCTCACTGATGACAAAGATAATCAGCAACTAGGAAATTGTCATAAGCTGAGGTTCGGGAGAGGAGGAACCAAGATGGCGGCATAGTTAAACAACTAATCTGCTGCCTCACACAACAATTTCAAAAATACAACTAAAAGACAAAAACGTCTACCACCCAGAACCACGGGAAAGCTGGCTGAGTGGAAGATTTACAACTAAGAAGAGAAAGAAGCACAATCGCTGAAAAGCTGAGGTACGGAGGCACGCGAATAGGGCCGGCAGCGGGCGGCTGGGTGCGCGCCTTTTCTTCAACCCGCAGGGAGACAAGCTCCCGATCACTCTGAAATCCAGTTTCTGGGGACACTCGGGGGACCCAGGCACCTACGGGGAGAAGCTGGACTCTCGGCCATCGGGTCGGAAAGTGAGAGTGACTTTTCTGCAGTGGTGCGCCCAGCAATCATTGTTTACTGCGCTGGAGCGCAGGGCGCAGGGACTTGGAAACGTGGAAAGGCAGAGACGGCTGACGGCAGCCATTGCCGTTGGCCACGCCCCAGCCTAGTGACGCCCTGAGACCCCACCCAGCCCTGAGGCCCCGCCCTGAGGCCCCGCCCCGCACATTCTACAAACCCGATCCGGCTCCACACAGCGGCTTTTGCATATAAATGGCCTGTTCTGGAGCAGCTTAACCAACTGCAGCTCCAGTCAGACTGCTCCAAAACCGCCCAAGCAAAAGAGGAGAAAACTAGCCCTTGTTGTAGCTCCTGCTGGGGGACACACAGTACACAAGGGTACACCAAGAGTGTCCACCTCAAGTAACTGGGAGGCTGACCCGTTGAACCAATAGGACACCTTGTACACAAAACTACCCTACCAACTCAGGGAAGCAGAGAATATGAGAAGGCAAGGAAACAGATCACAAACCAAAGAAATGGAGGAGAACAAGCGACTGGACATAGAGTTCAAAACCACGGTTATAAGGTTTTTCAAGAATTTCATGGAAAAGGCCGATAAATTCCATGAGGACCAACTAGAAATTAAACATACACTGACTGAGATAAAAAATATTATACAGAGACCCAAAAGCAGACTAGAGGATTGCAAGAATCAACTCAAAGATTTGGAATACAAAGAGGCCAAGGACACTCCTCCAGAGAAGCATGAAGAGAAGAGAATTCAGAAAGTTGAAGATAGTGTAAGAAGTCTCTGGGACAACTTCAAGCGAACCAACATCAGAATTATGGGGGTACCAGAAGAAGAGAGAGAGCAAGATGCTGAAAACCTATTTGAAGAAATAATGAAGGAAAACTTCCCCCACCTGATGAAAGAAATAGACTTACAAGTCCAGGAAGCGCACAGAACCCCAAACAAAAGGAATCCAAAGAGGACCACACCAAGACACATCATAATTAAAATGCCAAGAGCAAAAGACAAAGAGAGAATCTTACAAGCAGCAAGAGAAAAACAGTTAGTTACCTACAAGGGAGCTCTCATACGATTATCAGCTAATTTCTCAACAGAAACCATGCAGGCCAGACGGGAGTGGCAAGAAATATTCAAAGTGATGAATAGCAGGAACCTACAACCAAGACTACTCTACCCAGCAAAGTTATCATTCAGAATTGAAGGGCAGATAAAGAGCTTCACAGATAAGAAAAAGCTAAAGGAGTTCATCACCACCAAACCAGCATTATATGAAATGCTGAAAGGTATTCTTTAAAAAGAGGAAAAAGAAGAAGAAAGATAAAAATATGAACAACAAATACATATCTATCAACAAGTGAATCTAAAAGTAAGTGAATTAAAAATCTGAACAGAATAAACTGGTGATCTTAATAGAATCAGGCATAGAATGGGAGTGGATTGATAATTCTCAGGGGTTAAGGGGTGTCTGTGTGGGGAGTATGGGAAGAGACTGGACAAAAATCATACACCTATGGATAAGGACAGCGGCGGGGGGGGAGGTAAGGGAAGAGGTGGGGGGTAGGAACTGGGTGGTGGGGAGATATGTGGGGAAAAAGGAGAAACAATTGTAATCTGAACAATAAAGATATTTAAAAAAAAAAATTGTCATAAGCTAACAATATCAAGAATAAGTACTGCCCTGGTTGTACCTCTTAACACCAAGTAGCCCAGCTTTGATTATCAATGGCCTATTTAACAGGGGTAGAAGCAGAGTAATCATCTTGCTAGGAATGAGAAAAGATCAGTTGATTTTTCATTAGTTAATGCTTATATAGTACCTTTCATTTAAATGTTGGCATAGCCTATCTTCTAGGTAGTGGACCAATTGCCTCAAGAAGGATATACATGTGAGGGAAGCAATTGAGGCAGCAGACTAGCCATTTCCCTGTGTGAGGCCATATGGAGGAGTAGCTCGAAGCTTAGCATCTGGCCTCTACAGCCACACTATCTGAGTTTGTATCCCAACTCTTTAACCCTATCAGGTGTGTGGCTTGTGCAAATCACTGAACCTATGGACTCCTTACTCTTCTAATCTGTGAAATAGGAATAATAAGGGAACCCATCTCAGAGAGCTCTTGTGAAATTTAAAGATGATAAAGAATGCAAAGTACATAGCAAACACTCCATAAATATTAACAGTTACTCTGGGCCAGAGCTTCCTAACCTTTTTAATTATCATAACACACATTTTGGGGGGAAAAAAAGTTGAAGTTTTCATAGTGAGCTGGCAAAGACCAGGCTGCTCATAGCCAAAAAGGGAGGCCCCCAGAAGCCTAGGGGCTCCATTTCTTATCACACCTGCAACCCACTCACTGCTGGCCAGCTAGGAAACGCTCCTCTCCACACTGGATGTTTACTTCAATTTACAGGATACTAGCTCAGCCCCAATTTATACACTCTACATTGTCCGAGAACGGTGTTTTCTCTCTCCCTGAATAATACAGGTAGAATTCTTCTTTAAAATATCCAGCCCACATAACATTTCTAGACATGGAGTCATCACCAAGTGTTATAGGTGGAAACAGGCAGTTGAAGGACAATTCTATAATTGAGGACTGCCATCGCCTAAACCCCTCCCTACACTGTTCAAGTATATCACACTTGCCGAGGGGAAGGCTGAACCCAGAAAGGCCTGAGGACTGGGTAAACCTATCAGGCCTCCCTGCTGTCTCATTCTGCCCCTCTCCTCCCAGGCATTGCATCATCTCTCTTCAGACTGGCTTCCTCACTGCATTGGTCACTTGGCAAACATGGCTTCCCCTTCACCTCCAAGTTCACATGATAAACTTGCAACTCTCTCCTGATTCCAGTTCAAATTTCTGGAGGGAGACTCTGATGGACCAGCTTCCCACCATCATGTAATCATTGAAACCAGGGCAGCAGGCAAGCCCAGTACAACCCAGCAGCCAGAGCCCATTCGTAGGATACGGTGCAGACATCTGGGAGAAGGTCAGTTCACAAAGAAAGAGGTCATAGACCCAAGGGCAGAGTCCATTACTTTGTCCATTACAATCCCCATCCTATCATCTGACCTGAAATACCCATCACAACTCACTCCTTTAACACTCTAAAGACCCTTGTTAAAAGCATATTGATTTACTAGCAGCATAATATTCTAAGATATTTTCAGTCATCAACAACTAACAATGAGTGTGCATATTTGGCATGGAATATAAATCTTCTGATAGAAGTAGGGGGCCTGGATGTTTGTCGAAGTAAAAGGCAATTATAATGAACAGTTCTCCCAGACAGAGTATCCTGGGAAGATTAAAGCTCTCACAGTAGATGCAGAGAAACTGGGAGGAAGAAAATAAAAAAGGGAGGGAGGTGGTAATAAGAAAGGGATTATGAAAATAAACATGCACACCTCCCCAGCAATTTTGCCCACAGCCAGGGCTGCTCAAGAGCCATGGCTCTAAAAGCTGTTTTAAAAGCAGCACTAACTAATGACTCCAGATCTCTCCAGAAAATCAGCCAAAGTGAAAAATCAAAGCTCGGTAGAGGGTAAAATTATTCTGCCCTGCATGAAGAAAATTTAGCTACAGGATCATTTGCAAGTGAAAAACTAGAACACATAGCCTGACAAAGAATTTTTGTGCTATTTCAGAGTGAATGAGGTAGTCTGAAGAATATACTTTGGGTACTCAAATATTAGAAATTACAAATATTAGATATTTCAGTGGTATATAAAAAAAGGATAAATTAGATTTTGCAGACGATAGAGTTAATTTGAAAGCTCAAAAGGAAATATTGAACCCCTTTTCAATTTTAAGGAACACTATAACAAACAGCCACACATGAAGCCAGAGAAATTTTTCAAGGGATTGATTGAGGTTATGGTCTATGGAACTGCCATTCACCTCAGACTATTAGTCAATGAGCTGATATTAATTAAGAGTTCACAGGGTGCTTTCCAGTGGGTTTTTTCCTTTTACTGCAATCAGACAACATTAATTTGACTTACGATGAGTTAAATGAGTTGCTTTCAGAGTCACCTCAGTTTCTAATATCTTCCAACACAAATTGAACAATGAATCATACCCTTCATCTCGCAACAACCTACTTAAAAAAACACACCCATAAATTGTTATTTCACATCCACCGTCTTGAAAACTAACTTAACCTTTGCATAGAATTTATGGTACTCACATTATCAGCTAAGATTTGGGTGTAAGTAACAGAAACAACTTATTTAAGGTGGAAACAGGAAGGTAATAACAGGCTACTGGGCTGTCACAAAGAAGCCAATGAAAGGTGCTTCAGTCCACTACCCCAAATTAGGAAGCAAAGGGATTAAGTTTTCCTGGCCATGTCCTGTTTCTTCTCTTTCTGCAAATAGGTTTCTCCTAAAACAGGTGAAAATGGTCACTCCATAGCTCTGATGTTTACAATAAAAGATCTGCTCGTATTGTACTAAAATATCTGAGTCTTCCAAATTTCTAGGAATTTCATCTTAACCCAACTCTGGTTCAGTTATCTTTGGCCATCTCCCAATTTGTCCTACTTCCACAGCAATGCTCTCTCTTGTTTGTATTTTGGATTGTAGGTTCCTATGGTCTTTTTTTTTTTTTCCATCCATCTGACCATTCTGCTTTCCTATCTTTCAGAAATATCTCAAAAGATTCGGTTCCACTGCCAGTACTCTTCCTTGTTTACACTGCTGTTATGGAAGTATTCTCTTTATACCATTTTAAATGAATTCTGTTAGGAAGAAGTAGATTTGAGTAACCTGCCTGCCATCTCAACACAATCACCCTATTTTTTCTAGCTATTTTTTTCTTCCTCTTCTTTGTAACCCTTCCTTTAACTCAGTGGTCGGCAAACTCATTAGTCAACAGAGCCAAATATCAACAGTACAATTGAAATTTCTTTTGAGAGCCAAATTTTTTAAACTTAAACTTCTTCTAACGCCACTTCTTCAAAATAGACTTGCCCAGGCCGTGGTATTTTGTGGAAGAGCCACACACAAGGGGCCAAAGAGCCGCATGTGGCTCGAGAGCCGAAGTTTGCCAACCACGGCTTTAACTTAATCCTATATCAAAGCATAACTTCAATTATGTCACTCCCCAAATCAATGTCTTCCCAAGACTTCCACTGCCAAAACTACAAATATTCTAATATTTAAGACTATTTATAATCTAGCTCAAATGACTCTTTCTAGAAAACTCTGACCATATGCCTTCTTGAAACTAATCCACCATTTCAGGTAAAGTTCCCATTTGCTATTCTTCCCCAAATAGTTACAACATTCACATTTTTCTGCTTCTATAACTTCTTATCTCTTCCCTCCACCTTATTGCTCATGTCACTGCTAAGCCTAACAATCATAATCTTGTGGACTCTAAAGACTCTGAAAACAGTTGACCTCCTCTTAAAGCCTTCTTGCTAGTTCAAAACAATGTCATATCTCCTTTCTGAAAAACCCATATAACTCTGAACAAATCTTTCTTTTGACATTTATCTCCTTACATAGTCTTTTCATTGCTGATTAAAACATTATATCTCATTTTTACATTACTTCTATTTAATGCATTTACAAATAACTACCATAAGCTGTACTTCACTATATTTGTTTCACATATTTGGAATCCTTATTGTAACCTTGATAAAACCAAAATCCAGGTGTTTCATTTTTAGAGTAGTTTCCTATTCAAATCCAGCAACCAAAAATAATTTCAGTTCCAAATCCTTGATTGAAACTCTCATAAAACACAAAGAGGATTCAAATACATGGTCCACAGCACCATAAAAAATAAAAATATTCCTCTTCTCTTCAATCCTTTTCTATTAAACTTTGCAGCTACTCCAGAGCATCTCTCTATACAATCCCCACATCCTCTTTAAATTCTTTCACTGCTCAGTTCAATACTGCTTTATCCTTATCTTTTCCTGAACCAGAGTTGGGTCAAGATCAGTTCATCAGATTTCCTCTGCTAGAAACTTGGAAGTAAGACTAAGATATTTCAGCTCAATATGAGCAGATCTTTTAAATATAAAAGCATTCCACCTGTCATGGGAGAAACCTATATGACAAAAGAGAACTCTCCTCCGTTAAGAAATAATAGTTCTTCAGAAGCCAACGAAGAAGTGGGATTGACAATTACACAATTATCTTAGCTGAGGTAGCATGAAATCTTATAACAGCATGAATCTAACATTTAAACTAAGACAGCTGTCTAAAAGTCTGCTGCATACTTCCTCTTCACTCTTTTATATTTTAAAAAGAACTTAAAAATACATAAATAAAATAAGCAGAGAATATTAAAACATGTAAACAAGCACCAAATTTCATAGCTCGTGGGTCTTTCAATGTAAGCTGATGGAGTTGGGAAAGATACCTTAAAAGAAATAGAATTTCTAATGGGTATTAAATATTTTAAATTTTTTAGATAAATGGAAAAAAGACCAGGAAGCAAATCAGGTGAGTTCAGCAGGCTCACCTGAGAAGTTCTCCAGAGGAAAGACTGGCTTACTTCGAGTATCGAAGAGTGCCTTGGTCCAGAAGCTCTGGCACAGGAGACAAAGGGCTGAGAGGCTGTGAGGATGGCAGGGGACTGAGGTAGCTACAGTGCTCCTATACCCATGTCAGGGCTACTCTTCCACTTTGGACGCGTCACTCTAGGAAGCCAGTGTGTCAGCCCTTGTCAACCCTTACACAGTTGACTTCTTTCAGCTCATCCAGCTAATATTCATACATTTTTAAAATCCTCACCCAAGGACATTTTTTTATTGATTTTTAAAAAGAGAGAGAAAGAGAAACATCAATGTGAGAGAGAAACATTCATTGGTTGCCTCTCATATGATCCCTGACTGGGGATCGAACCCACAACCCAGGTATGTGCCCTAACCCCAAATTGAACCCGAGACCTTTTGGTATGCAAGACAAAGCTGAGCCAGCAGGCCAGGGCTCATACATTTTGTTTTTATTTTCTTTGAATTGTTCTCATCAAATTCTTTTTATTCTTATACTCCTCTGCTTTTAGCATGTTAGTTATTTCCTGCACTTACCAGTAAGTTTTAATCTTATCTACTTTTAACTTTCATCCTATTCTCCATATCTTAAATTTTTTTCTCTTTTACTTTCATGGTTTTAACCTTTTATCTCATTGGTCTCTAGTCATTTCTCATTTATATTAAATCTCATCCACTTTATCTTTTTATTATTTTTTAATGTTTAACCTTTAATCTTATTTAGCGTTTCATTCTTCTAAATGTTTTACTTCTATTTCCTCTGTATTCATTTTTTTCTCTGAATTTACTCTCAATTTTTTATTGTCTTCTAAATATCTACCCTTCTTTATAAAATGAATAAAGTTCCCACTTCTCTTCCCTTATAATTTTATACGTTGAAAATTTTTATTTTCACAAAGACTGGTAGGAGGTAAGGCCAAAGGAGTGCTGTTAGCATATCCAAGGGAGGTAGGCGCCTTTCTTCTTATTCTTCACCTTCAGATCCCTAATCCTACTCCCACCTCCAGTCCCCACGGCCCTTCTAGTCCTGTTTACAGTAAATCTCAGAAAATCTCCCCTGAAGAGATTTAAAAACCTACCAGGAAGCCCTTCCTAGGGCTCTGGTTTTCCATGCAGTGGGTTCACTTAACCTTCTGGAACTCTGCAATTATTGTGGTTGCTTGGTCGGGGGTGGGACTTCTTTTTTGTTGTTTGTAAATTTATGGAGATGTCCAGAGAACTAAAATAAAGATATAGAGAAAATGATGGGCAAAAAGGGTAAATGGGACAAGAAATCGGGTGTAGAAGAGAGGAAAGTATCTTTATTAGATTTAGGGAAAAACATGTTAAGAGTAACCCATGAACGAATAGGTAATGGCAGGCAAGAACCTCCCTAGAAAGAACTCAGTGTGCAATACCCTGAACTGCTTCATTGAAGCTAGAGGTTTCCAAACTGTGGAGCCTCCTCACCAACAGATACGCAGGAGGAGACCCACTGGGAGGGCTGTCGGGGGAGAGGGAGCAGCCTCAAATGATTTATCATGTTGGTCTTAGTAGAGTCATCAGATGATCCTCTCAGTGTGCACCTCCCAGATCTCTCCTTCTGCCCTCTGCTTATTAGGGAACAGCTGGTCTAAGTTGGCTTTTGTTGTTGTTGTTAATCCTCCCTCAAGGATGTTTTTTCATTGATTTTTAGAGAGTGGAAAGGAGAGGGAGAAACAGAGAGAGAAAAACATTGAAGTGAGAGACACACATCAATTGGTTGCCCCCCACAAGCACCCTGACCGAGGCTGGTAGGTCTAGCCTGGTGGGTCGAGCCTGCGACAGAGGTTTGTGTCCTTGACCATGAATCGAACGCACAACCCTTCAGTCCATGGGCTGACGCTTTATCCACTGAGCCAAGCCAGCTAGGGCTAAGTTGGCATTTTTACAAATTTTTACTATTGTTAATTTGCTAGGACTTGTATTGGGAAAACAGATCCCTCAGAATATTAAAATCTATGAGAAAAATGGGGCCCAATTCCACCCAAAATTGTGAGCTTTGTGTCTTCCTCTGGGGCAACTATTGGGGCATAAGGATATATGTGCCATGAGACTTGTGGATAAAAAATGGCTCTATAATAAATCTGACAAGCCCAGTGACTGAAAGTAACCTCACACAGTGATCTGAACATAAATTCCTTACTGGAAGGTCATGCCCAGGCATATAACTTCTTCAGTAAAAGTTTTACCTTTTGCCAGTGGTCGGCAAACTCATTAGTCAGCAGAGCCAAATATCAACTGCACAACGATTGAAATTTCTTTTGAGAGCCGAAAACCGACTTCTGCGCATGGGCCACGAAGTTTCAATCGCACTGTACGTGCATGCCCGCACGTGGAATTTTGTGGAAGAGCCATACTCAAGGGGCCAAAGAGCCGCATGTGGCTCGAGAGCCGCGGTTTGCCGACCACTGCCATAAGCAAACGCTGTCCATTGTTTCTTTGCATCTGTGTTAACACACCTTTAAAATATCTATTTTTCAGATCCTTTGGAAGCTTAGCTACCCTCAAGAGAGCACATAATCTGTCAACTATCCTGTAATCTGATACCCACTTTGCTTTTTCCCACATTCATGTAGTCCTCCTTACATTCCCTCCTTATTCCAAATGTAAAAGAAACTGCAAAACTGTCATTCGGTGAAGCATCTTCTCAGTCTGTTGAGACCTTGCTTCCAGGCATGTCTTCTGTTTGGCTCAAATAAACTCTAATGACATCTTTTAAAATTTTTCTATAGATTTGGACATTCTCATGTCAACAGACTTCAGGGATCCGTCCTCTGCTTCCTCAAGGAAGAGCACAGTGCTATTCTGGAAATGGCTTAACTCGGTATTTAAGTCTTAAGGATAATGGTAATACTCTTGATTTCATGTACTTCTTTCTATCAGAATTTCTGCCTTGTACACACCACAAGGGAAATTTTCCCTTCAATGGGCCCTAAGTCGTTGGTGTACAGCATTATTTATCATTTCTAACCTGCCTCATAGATTCATTCCTAATCCTTACCAGAGAAACTGGACCCTCTAGCCACACTCATCAATTGTTTGACACCATTCTCCATAGTCCTTAAAAATGTTCAATTGGCCACCTCCCTAGGAAAAAGCATCAACTCAGAAAACAAATAGACAACCTTATTTTTAGAACGTGGGCATAGTCTGCCTAAGCCACGATGATGTTGGCTTGCCAGCGAAGCAACTCTCAGCAATAGCATTCAATACATTCTAAAAGGTATTCCCTCCCATCTGGAATGTGCCCTGTAATAACTAAAATTCACCTGCTGAAAATGATCTTTTGGGATCCTAAGAGTATGAACACTAATGTGTTGACATCTTAGATGTTTTAATATTATTTGCCTATAAAATATCTGTATTTCAAAACATTTATCTGCGCACATTTCTTTGCAATGTTGGCCTTTCCAACTATAGAGGAAAAATGATTGACAAAGTAAAATGTTGGTGAACTGTTAGTCCACCGATTCAAAGGATCATAAATTCTTCCTTTCAACTTAATTTCACTTCCTGTCTTGAGGTTCACTGTATGTGGTATTTCTTTGAATAACTATCTGATATTTACTTGACTTGACACATTTGGGAGGTAAAGAATACTAATACTTGCAGGAAATCTAATGCAACCCTGCCAGAAGTATCAAAAAAATCATACAGTAGTCACCCCCTTTCTTCAGGGTGATATGTTCCAAGACCCCCAGTGGATATCTGAAACCACTGATAGTACCAAATCCTATATATACACTGTTTTTTTTCTATACATACATACTTTTTTACCCTTAAGATGGATGCTACAACCTGAGTGTCAATTCTTCAGGTACATATCTGGAAGCCAATCTGCATTTTGATAGCAAATGTGCAGGGACTTGTTCATTTCTGCCTTCGTGTACTTTTTCCACATGATCATTTCCCTCTGTGTTTATTTTTTTATCTATGTATTTTGATTTTTTTCTTATTGTATTATTTATTTTAAAAGAAAACTCTTACCTAGAACAAGTTAGATAATAAATAAATAGGGAAACAGTCTTTAAAACTTTTCCATGTAAACAGTTATGGTGTATAAACACTGGGGAGTCAGTAAATATTTTTGAGCATGGGAGTTATAGGAGTTATGTGGTTGAAGTATATCTTGTTATATGATCAGTGAATGTGGCTGAGATAGCCTGATTACAAGAATATCAGTTTTGAAATGACTGCAGTCCCATAAGCAGTGAGTAAGATGGAACTGAAAGAGACCACACACACCAAGGAAGAATCCACTCTGCTTGGAGGCAGTACATTAGGCATATAGAAAACTGATTTGTGACATGTATTGAAACTTAGCCTGGTTATTGCATCCCTCAAAATCTCTTATTTCCTCATCTGCAATATGGGACCAACAATAGTTCCTTCATAGGGTTTTCCTGAAGATTAAAAGAGATAATACACATAAACTGTTAAGCATAGTGCCTTTTATAGAATAAAGGTTAGATACATATTGGTTATTATTAAATATAAATAAAGAAAAATAATGAGCTCAAGACAGATTGCAGTATTTGAGGCAGGGTAACTGAGGAAATGGTAATGTCACTGACAAACTTGTATAGTTATTCTGGGAAAGAGAAAATGAATATATTGGAATATAGTTATCATATTCCTAGATATTATGGGCATAAATTTTAAAATAAACTACAAGGGACACATTTCATACTATCTCCTGTATCACAAACATTTCAACCATTTCCCCCAGCATCTCTACCCATTTCATCTGATTACTCTTAGATGTGTTCCCATTCACCTTGATTTAAAAGCTACATAGGTCCATTTCCTTGCGCCCTCTTCCATTGGTATCAGCCCACTTAGGTTCATCTGCCTGCTTTATTTACATGTCGTTTACATCCTTTTCCAGCATACTTATGAAAATGTTAATTAAACCCATCCCTTGTGGCTTACCACCAGAAATCCTATTCCCAAAAGTGGGTATGCCATAATTTATCATCAAACTTTTATTTTTTTCCTCTCAAGTCAGTTTCCAGAATCACAATTGGCTTTTTAAACAAAACAATTGGAACTAATTCACAGAGTACATTATAATTACATCTACCACATCTATAAATGGCAATTGATATGCAATAGCCAAATCAGAAAGACCAAGGAGGAATAAAGTGGTCAAAAGGAAATTATGGGGGGAAGTCTGGAATAATTTGTTCCTTTCAATTGGTAGAAAATATCTGAATCATACAACTAAACACCAAATCAAAGCCAGTTGAAGTTTTCACCTCATGGCATAACTGTAGATCTTTATTTTTAACATATTAAATATTTTATTTCATTTGCTTTTATTTTTCTATTTCCAATTATTTAAGCTAATAAAATACATTTGCTTAAATTACACATCACCAAGTAACATCCAGGATTTGTGGATTAAGGTATGTGATTCTCTAAACAGAGAATGTATGACCACAGAGGCCTTCCCCAGCTTGGAAAGGAAGAAATAAACTAGTATAAGGAGAAAGAGATATCTACACTAATAAAAGAGAAAGATGCAAATTGACCGTACCTCCGCAACACCCACCAGCCAATCGGGCATGTGTATGCAAATTAACCCAACAAAGATGGCGGCGGCCCCACCCCCCAGCCACTCTGGGCCTGTGGGAGTCAGAGAAGTCAGGTGCCACCACCTGAGGCTGGCTGCAGCCAGGGAGACAAAGAAGCCGCCTGCCCCATGATCCCAGGCCACAGCCAGCCGTAGAAGCTGCCCACTCCACATCCGCCCGCCCCACGTCCTGAGAGAGACGAAGAAATTGGGCCCAGTGGCTGAGGCTGGCTGCGGCCCGGGAGATGAAGAAGCCGCCTGCCCCATGATCCTAGGCCACAGCCAGCTGGAGAAGTTGCCCACACTACATCCCAGGGAAGACGAAGAAGCCGCCCACCCTGCAGTCCCAGGCTGCAGCGCCAGCACTTGCGGCTGGGGCCAAGGTGAAGTCACCTGCCCACCATCCCCTGCGGCTGCAGCTGGCCCGGGAGAAGCCAGCCCGGGTCCCAGGTGCCTATTGCTGACCAGAGGGAGGGAAGCCTGGATCCCAGGTATAGGGCCAAGGCAGAGGTGGTTAGGGGCTATCAAGCCAGCAGGGGAGCAGTTAGGGACGATCAAGCTGGCAGGCAGAAGCTGTTGGGGCAGGCAGGCAGGCAAGCGGTTAGGAGCCAGCAGTTCTGGATTGTGAGAGGGATGTCCAACTGCCGGTTATCTCCCGAGGGGTCCCAGATTGGAGAGGGTGCAGGCCGAGCTGAGGGACACCCCCCTGCATGAATTTCGTGCACCAGGCCACTAGTTTACAAAGAAAATGCATGGGGTCCAATGACATGATCATATTTCATTTGTTCTCATGTGCCCCTAACAATAGTCAAGGTCCCACAATTACAGAGTAACTTGAGTAGCCAAGATGGGAATAAATGGCCATTTTATTCCTCATCTAGACAGGGTTTCTCTTGTGGGCACCCGGGCCAGCAATCCTGTCCTCTTCTCAGATTCACAGGGCTCCACAGCTTTAACTTACTCATATTCATCACTGGAAGGTAGCCAAGTGTCAAGAACAGTCTTCAATATCTGGGTTTTATTGCTTACTGGCTCTCTGGGCCTCCACCTCCTGATCTGGAATTAATGTCTACCTGGCAAAACTGTTGGAAGGATTCAGTAATACAACTGGCATAAAGCAAGTTCCAAGGCAATTAATTACTAGAAAATACCAAAGGCAAGAGGTTAGTTATCTGCTAACACCAGGAATTATCTGATGAAATAAAAGATCCTTAAATGTTTTAAAGTCATAAATGTTGATGCCTAATGCTTTAGAGTTTCAAGCCACCTGCCATAAGAAAAACTGCAACTTACACAGCAAGCTAAAGATAAAATTTTAAATGAGTCCTGGGTGGCAGCTCTCTCTATGGAGCATGCCTGCACCTTTCCCTTCTCTCTCCCCTCCCCTTGCCTTTCCCCTTCCCCCTCCCTTTCTCTGCCCCCTCCCCCCACCCCCCAGCCTGAATGTCACCCTCTTTGGTCTCTATAGACAAGTCTTTGTCTTTGTCTCTCTCTCTCTCTCTCTCTCTCTCTCTCTCTCTCTCTCTCTCTCTCTCTCATCTTCTAAGTTCCAAGTTCCCTTCTTTTCCTGTAACTTCTTTCCTGAGCCCATTTCTTCTACACTTCTGCCTCTGTGATTTTCTAACTAAACTTTCAAAAATAAAAATGAAATAAAAAATGAGTCATGGGTTCCATAACTGATGCTATCAGCCTTTGTTGCTATCAGCCTTTCTATTAGTCTAATGAGCACCTAATGACTCCCTTATAACTCAGCCAGGTAGAAAGAACAACATTCTATTCCTCACACCATCAAACCTAGGTTTTAAGGGTAAAATGGAAACTTCAAATGAAACAAGTATTTCTTTGCAGAACTATCAAACAATCACTTGGTTCAGTGTTTTTGTCAGAAGGCAATTAAGTTGAAATTTCTTTAGGACATTCTTCCCCAGAAAAAAAGACATCTTCAAAGCCTTATGCAATGAGTTCCATCAGTCAATTTGAGGAGGCCTGGAATTAGAAAAGCTGCAACAAACTAAATGCATTCAACCATCAGGCTCCACTCTGCATATATTTCCCTAAATCTTGGTCCCTCTCTCACTGTATCCCGTTCCCCCTCTGTTCCTGTGAGGCATTGTCTGAAGAAGCAGAAAACTAAACAGAGTTTATAAATCTTTGTACTTCAGATGAAGCTCACTTAAGTTTCAGAGTTCCATCTGTTACATATTCAACATTTCCCTTAACTTCCCTTTAAGCAATTTTGATGCTATTGTATTGCAAAAGTGACCTTCCAAGAACAGGAAAACAGTACTTCAGAGTTAGTAATGACCTGTCACATTGCCTCTAAAATGGCCACGCAGGCTCTATAGATTCAGAAAAGATACACTCCCCAACCCTATTAAAATGGCCAATAATGCCTGGAAAGTGGTTATGTTCCCAGGTAAAGAGGTATTATTACAAAGACTTGAACCTTTCCTGCTTATCCCAGGATGAGAAATTACAACTATTCAACAGGGGAGGTTTAAGGGCCATTAAAAGTGGGCCTTTTTTCTCTCATAAAATACACTCAAGTAAAAATATATCTGGGGAGGGGCAGGACCTGCTGACAGCAAAGATTTGACATGTGAAGAAAGAATTCTCTTCCCAGGATGGAGCTACAAAGTAGATCAAAGCATAGTCTCAATTTTAGCTCTAACAACATAAAAACCATTACAATAAATCACTTCATGGAAGAATCTCTTGTATATATGAAGCTGTCAGAAGCCTCCCTTATACACATAAAGGGTACCACATTATACACCAAAAAGGAGCACTATAAAACTAACTCAAGAATGGGAAAGATAAATGAACACCTACAATAGAGGTTGGGCGATTCCTAAATAGCAAAAGTCAAGAAAAAATCCTGGAGCAGGACTTTGATGCATTTCTATTCTCTTCATGACTGAGTATGCCCCAGTAACACCCATCAATAAATGTCCAGTGCAGTTTTATGACCAAGCTCACTTTTGCTAATTTCAGTTTCCATCAGTTTGCATCTAGAATATCAACTTGTTACAGCTCCATTGGATGGAACCATGAAGCCCTCTTTGTTTTGGTGCAGATAACTTCTTATCTATTTCCTTATTTCTTTTCAGTTTTCCACAGTTGCTGTGAGTATCTCCTTCCTGATTGGTTTATTTAATTTCTGTTCTGCCTGGGATGGCTTCACTTCATAAATCTGTAATTAAAGAAACCACTGGAGAATGTGGTAACCCCAAGGTTGAGGTGAGTTTTTTTTTAACATGGGTCATATATCTATTCCTTTTGCCAAATGATATTGAAATATTCATGTTAAATTAGCATAAAGCACATCCTGTTTTATGAGGAAATGTTGCAGAACACTCTCTGTAACTGATGCATAAAATATAAGTTTTCTATTTTCATACACAAGAACAGACTCACATATATCAAGGGTTTATTACTTGAGGTGTCTCAAGCCACTGAAATTTTCCCCATGGTATCTAGGACATAACAAACTTAAGAGTTCTGTGGTTTAAATACTTTAGGTCTTAAAATTCATAGAGAATACATTAAAAATCATTTCATCATTATATAATTTGGGAACATAGGACATTAAAAAGGAGATGGTAAAGGAATTTTCATCTGCAAGATTTTTTTCTTTCCTCAGTGTTGACCAGGTAGAGCATCTGGCCACAGGTAGCAGAGTTATGCAAATGCTCAAGGTTTATGTAATATATTTTGGCTCAGTGTATATTGTGAAACTAAACGGTGTGTGTAATGTTGTGATTTATAATAAGAAATACATATTTGGTCTTCATCCCAGTTCCTGGCACAGAACTCCTAAACCCCTTGGAATTTCCTAAGTGATAAATAAGAACAGTAAAGGTGTCCCTTGATATATCAGTGAGATGTTTGTAAAGCTCCGAAGGATGCAGGCTGGTTGCCATGGAAGCCAATGCTGCAGTTAGAGGTTTGGAACTTTCAACCTACATTCCTGACCTCCAAGGAGGGGAGAGGGACTAGGTCAATCATCACTGGCCAATGATTTACTTAGCCATACCTATGTCATGAAGATTCCTTACAAGCCCAGAAAGGAGAGGCTTCAGAAAGCTTCTGGATTGGTGAACCAGTCCTTTCTGCCATGTCTGCTCTGAACTTCAGGGAGACAGAAGCTCCCTTCGCCTGGCTATTGATTCATATCTTTTTAAAAATATATTTTTTTATTGATTTCAAAGAGAAAGGGAGGAGAGAGAGAGAGAAACATCAATGATGAAAGAGAATTGTCGACTGATTGCCTCCTGCAGGCCCCACACTGGAAATGAGGCCCACAACCCTGGCATGTGTGCTGACCAGGAATTGAACCATGACCTCCTGGTTCAGAAGTTAATGCTCAACCACTGAGCCACGTCGGCCAGGCTGATTCATATCCTTTAATATTCTTTGTGATAAGCTGATATTCTAGGGCCACATGCGGCTCTTTGGCCCCTTGAATGTGGCTCTTCCACAAAATACCACGGCCTGGGCGAGTCTATTTTGAAGAAGTGGCGTTAGAAGAAGTTTAAGTTTAAAAAACTTGGCTCTCAAAAGAAATTTCAATTGTTGTACTGTTGATATTTGGCTCTGTGGACTAATGAGTTTGCCGACCACTGTTCTAGGGAATAAACTGGTTTCCTGAGTCTGAGACTCTCCAGCAAACTAATTAAACCCAAGACAAGGTCATGGGAACCTCTTAATTTTGTAAGAACCTGGACTTTCCATTGATATCAGAAGTAAAGGGGGAGGATAAAAAGTAAAAACAAAACAAAACAAGAACCAAAAAGAAGTAGCGGGGGGATGCAATCTCTGGGTAAACAGTGTCAGAACTGACACTCCTAGTGCAGGAGAATTGCTTGGTGGTGTGGAACAACCCCTACACATTGTAACTGGAATCAGAATTATAATGTGTAATGGTCAAAATAATAAAAGGGAAGAAGATTTTGATACATTAAATTTTCTTCCTAAGAAAGTGGTTTGGCTAAAGACAGTTAAACTCACATAGTTCCATAATTGGGTCTTACAGAAAGTAAATCAATATACTAGTAAGAAGAGGAGGAAAAAAAGCCTACTTCTGCTACTTCTGTTATAACTATTTTGAGATAGAGAGTGAGAAGTGTACTGATAAAGACTCCTTCACCAAACTTAAGTCAGGCTCACCAGATGGGAGGGGGTTGGAGGGCTATGTGAAAAAGCTGAAGAGATTAAAAAGTATAAATTGGTAGTTACAAAATAGTCATGAGGATGTAAAGTACAGCATAGGGAATATAGTCAATAATATTGTAATAACTATATATGGTGCCAGGTGAGTACTAGACTTATTAGGGGATCACTTATTAAGTTATGTGAATGTCTAACCACTATGTTGTACATCTGATACTAATATAATATTGAATGTCAACTGTAATTTAAAATTTTTTTCAGCCCTCTTCTCAACTAAGCCTCAACCTCAGCCTCAGCCTGGCCTTACCAGGCCTGCATAGCCCAGTCTTAGCAAGAATCCCACTAAATCAGTTTTGTGAGAATCTCCCACCCATAATGCCTGAATATGATCAAATTTCTCATTCTTACCTTTAATATCTGGTCACCTTGGCCTGTCCTCACTCAAAATCCTGTCAAGTCGATGCAGCAAGAATCCCTCTACCCTTGATGTCTTCCTTTAGTATTTTGCCATCCACTGATGTCCTCACTCTATTCATTGGCTATGAATCCCCACTTGTCCTTGTTTATTCAGAGTTCAGCCCCATCTCTCTTCCCAATTGCAATTGTCTTGACATCTGAATAAATTCTTTCTTATCATTTTAACAAGTGTCAGAATAATTTCTTAACAGAATTTAGCTTTATTGGACGGAAATTTGGAGGGAGGTTTGGCAATTATACACCTTTCTTCCCCAAGACCAAGTTTAGTAATTTAAGTTTGGAGCTTAAAATCAATGGTGGTTATCATTATTTACACCATAGAAATCATCAAACACTACAAATCAGGGCTTCTCTCCTCTCTTCTTGACACCTCCAGTTGTTAAACATTTACCACACACTACCAGCTGGAGATAACTATAAATGGTCTCATCCCAAATCCCAGACTGGGGCTGCTGTGTAGGATTTGCATTTATCCTATCAGTATGGTGCCCTGAGCACAACTCTACTAGCAGATACAGGGTCCAAATTAGGATAAGAACTTGTACAACCATCCAAATTAGGATAAGAACTTGTACAACCATCCTAGGATCCATTACTCATGTTTGCTATATCTAGGTTGATTATACATACCCATTTCATTGTTTATTTAGAACTTGTCCCAGTGTTTCATCTTTTAACAAAAGTATTATCCTTAACAGTTATATCTTTTGAAAGGGAAAATGTGTTTGATAGATTTCCACTTTGTGCTTCTAGATTCTGCCATGGTCTGGTACAGTGTGTGAGACACATGTACTGTGAGCAGAATTAGAGTTCTCACTCTAACACATGCAAAAATCTGAATGATAATTTAATACATCAATAAAACAAAAATCCCTAACTACTTCTTGTTAGGTTTGATGGACCAATTGAATTGATACCCCTCTCCCGAGAACTGGCTTTCCAGGTCATTTCACTATGGACATTCCCTTTGACCACATTTCACCTGCGGTGACTACATTCCCTTATCTCCCCTCCAGGTATGCATAAAGAAGTCTCTGGCCAGGAAAAAAGCCCGCCAAAAGTCCTTTAAAAGCCACTGACTCCCATCACTGGATGCTGGAGCCATCCAGGCTCAGACACCTGGTGTGCAGATGATCAAATAAATTCATAATCCCTCACCACTCTGGCCTCGTGCATTCCTCCTTCGGCAACCTAACACTTCTATTTTTATTTTTAATCTGAAAGATGACCAGTCTTTTTCCAACACTTTTTAACAGCCCTATTTCGGGTCACAGGCAGAATGCCTACTGATAAAGCAAAGTATATTATGCCACCATCCATCAGGGACTAGTACCTCCTTCCAGACAAGGTGTGGGAGGAGAGGCATCCCATGCTGCTAATGGCCCTGGTCAACCAGTGGGTGGACAAGTCTCCTGACCCATGCTGAAGTCTCCAAGGAGCACAAAGCTGCCAGGACTTGAGAAAGAGGGTTCAATAGCAGAGATGAAAAATTATGGCTTAGATATGAAAAATCTAAATGAAAAATAGTCTAAGACAGTCCTGCTATAGAGGGTATAACCTATCTTCAAAGGTTAGTAGTATTCTTAAGAAGACTGTACCCAAAGTCAATTTAACAAAAGCAACTGCATAAAATGCATTTATACATCACTAGATAAAGCATGACTTTTCAAAATAAAAACTTATTTACATTGTTTCTACATTCTCTGTTTCAAATTTTCTTGTGCATATAAAAGAGAATCAATAGCTGTCAACGTGGCTCCATTAGCCAAAGAAAAGCTTTGTACACAGATGTCCAGCTTTATGTCAGAATTATCAGGTGCTTGAAATTGAAAATCAATCAACTTAATTCCATAATGGTTCTTGTTTGTTTGTTTGTTTCATCCAATTTATAAAATCAAAGTAAACCTTAGGAAGATATTAAAAATGTCTTCCCCTCAAAGATCAGAAAGGAAACTAGGAGTGCTCAAATGAAATTGATGATTTAATTTTGAAATTCAATAGCTATCTTTGGAATATACCATCTTTCATAAGTAAAGAGTGTTTTGATGGTATTTCTACTTTTAATTAGATAAAATTTTATTCTCTAATATATTGGAAAGAAATTGATAAGGAAAATAGTTTTGCCATATTTAAATTTGGTGAAACAACCAAAAGGATTATTGAAACAACTTTTGCCTTATAAAATATTAATCATTCACATATATTTTATTTTTGAAAATATAGACTTTGAATGGATCTCTTATATAGGTTCATCAATAAAATAAAACAATTTGATGGTCAGTAAATATTTTTAAAGAAATATAATTTTAATGATTTTCAGCACTACTCTCACTCTTGAACGTCTCCCAGTTTGGATGATAAATTACATGATCACTTAGCCATATCCCATCCCTGAAAAAAGTGAATGGAATTTTCTATTTAGGACCAAGGGTGGAACAATAGAGGATGTAGAAACCAGCATTATTCTCATCTTTTCCTTTTGGCCTATGCTCATACTTATATTTCTTTTCCTTTAAAACAGTCATTGTTTTGAGTGCTCAATGTAGTTGAGTCTGTGAATGGGCTGAGGAGAAATGGAATAAGCTGAAAGTAAATTATCATTGTGTTCCATAGAAACCATCTGGCAATAGCATTGAGCATATTTATTGCACCACTCATCATACAAAGGTTTACTTTTACTTTTTTATCATTTTCTTCTCCTTAGTGAAAGACAAAACAACTGGTTGACCACAAATTTTGCCTTTCTAAACTCCTGCCCTCACATCTTGCATGACTAAGTATAATGAATGATAAATTAGCCAGTGGCTTTATTCACTCCATTGAACAACTGCTCAACTGAATGACAAATAATTAGCCATAGTAGTTTTCCGTTTTAATATTGCCAAAACAATGAGAAAGAGAATGAGTTCCTTTGAAAAGTTGTAAGTTCTAAGTTTGAATTCAACGTTTTGGCAAGCTGTATTATGGGTTATGTTATGTTATGTTATGTTATGTTGCTATGTTATATATTATGTTGTATTATGCTGCTGTGTTGTGATGTGATGTGATGTTATATTGAAGACCTAAATCCTAGTACCTCAAAATGTGACCTAATTTGAAAATAGGGTCTTTAGAGATATAATTAGCTGAGGTCTTACTAGAGTAGGGTAGAACCTTAATCCAATATGACTGTTGTCCTTACAAGAAGAGGGTAATTTGGACACAGACACATGTAGGGAGAATGTCTTGTGAAGACAGAGGCAGAGATTGAAGTGATACAGCTGTAAGCCAGGGAATGTCATGGGTTGCCGGTGGGCCCAAGAAGCTAGGGGAGATGCATGAAACAAACTTTCTCAGAGCCCTTAAAAGGAACCAACTCTGCTGACACTTTGATTTCAGACTTCTAGCCTCCAGAGCTGTGAAACAATAAATTTCTGGTTTTAAGCCATCCAGTTTGCAGTACTTCGTTGTGGCAGTCCTAGGAATGAATACCCACTGAACCTCAGTTCCCTAGTGTGTATACTGAGGGCATTAGTAATATCCACTCTCAGGCTTGTGGCAAAATTAAAATAGTTAATGTTTCAGGAAAGCACTCTGCGAACTGGAGAGCACTAAATTCATGATGCAGATGCCACTGAAGTGAGAGAACAGTCCACAATTCCCCTTCTCTGAGACCTTCTAAGGAACACCCAAGAAGGCCAAACATCTCTCCTGGGAATTCAGAAGCTCTGGCCATTCCCTGCTGCGCACCTGGTCTAAGCCACCTCTTCCTCTGTGCAGTAAGGGCAGAGAGAGACAGTCTGCAGAATGAAAGGAGAGAAGCAGAAGCCCCGCAGGGAGAAAGGGAGAGGATGCCTGAGTGGTGGGTACAGGCTTTCGCATTCTTGCTTCACATCCCTTCCACTGGGCTGTGTGCATTCTGTACTCCTTCACTTCCTGTACGTCCTCTCTGTTGCTGGGAAGAAGTCAATATCAAGGTAAAGTATAAATACATACAATAACATAATAAGAGATAGAAATAAGATATGAGCGACAGTGATAAGGGAGAGACTGAGAGTCACACTGTTTTTTGTATAGTTCAATTAAGTCGTCCAAACCCTGACTCAACTCCACTGAAACACTACCAGAGCTATAATCATTGCAAATTAGAGACATTGCTTCTATTGACTTTCAAAAGAAAATATCAATATGACCCAGAAAAGTGACTGTTTCAAAAACACATAAACAAAAACAGCCTTCTTTTTGAACCAGGATGAATTCTTGGTTCTGGGTGAATTCCAGTATTCTAAAAATAAAACAACTAAATTCATTGATTTATTTGATCAGTCAAAGCCAGATAAATAAAATGTCTCAAGTCAAGGCTTCCTATGTGTTTTGTTTTGTTTATATCCTATAGTAACCAGTCAACAAAACCCTACCCACCTTGCCAAGGATCACTCGATCTCAAGAAATCCATTCTCTGTGAACTCTTCACAAATAACTGAAAAGCAAATTATGGAAGTAAATGTTTGTTAAAACGCTTTACTCTTCGTTGAGGCCATATAAACCTTAGGCAATGCTTGTGGAGCAGCAGAAAGGCTAAATGGCCAACATTATCCAAAGGAAAATGCAAACCATAAAACCTACAAGTCGATGAGGAATTCTAGAATCAATACACATGGAGGAGGGCCAATGCTGTGCAAGGCATGTGGGCAGTACCACTCAGATGCCTGCACCCAGAATGAAAAATGAAAGGCTTACAGAACAATTCAAGGTGATTATGACCAAGGAATTGTACTGACTAAGAGCTTCTCAGAAGCTAATCGCTGTCTTGATCAGTTTTGTATTCTCCAGAGAGCCTAGCAGAGTGTTAGGCCCAAGATGTTGCTTAATGATCCCTATAGAATCAAAGGGAATTTTTAGTTCGGATGTGGGCTACTTGACTTATGCAATTTAATTGGGTGGTTGAAATTAAAACGGTGCAGAACCAACTAAATTTAATAAAATCCCATCTGGCCTGTATCTCTGGCCTCCAAGCCTTTCAAGGAAGAAAAGAGAGTAAGTTTGAAATTGGTAAGAGCACCATTCAGTTAGGAGTCACATTCATTCACAAAGCTTTTGAATATTAGACCTTTGATGGTATCCTCAAATGAGGTTAGACACGGCTACTAGATACTCTGACAAGATAGAATAAAGAAGACAGGCATCATACAACTTTATGTTTGTGTCTCTTTACTAAACCAGCTCTGAGTAATATTTTTATAAATACAGTAGTCCCCCCCTTATTGGCAGGGGATACATTTAAAGACTCCCCCAGTGGATATTTAAAACCACAAATAGTAATGGACTCTGTGTACAAGGGTGAGCAAAAGTATATCTACAGTTGTAATACAAATAAATGGTAAAATCCTATGTAATAATCTTATATAATAAAGATGTAATATGCAAATGGTCATTATGCCGTGAAGCATACCGACCGACCATGTAACGACCGGATCACGGATCAGCAGGAGGGTGTGGCAGCGAGCTACAAGCAGGTGGTGGAGAGCTACAGGAGGGGGCAGGGCAGCAAGCTATGAGGGGGGGCGGAGGGGCAGAGGGAGCTACAGGAGGGCGGGGCAGCGGGCGGAGAGCTCCTGGAGGGCGGAAGCGAGGTACTGGCGAGCTACTGGTACACAGATTCATGTGCAGAGCTACTAGTAATTAATAAATAATAATACAAGAATAAACTTTTATGCATTTACAACTGTAAACCTACTTTTGCCCACTCCCGTATAATGTTTTTCCTTATACATACATACATACATTTTCACTTAAAGGAAACATTTCACAGCTTTTCTTTAGTATACTCAAATTATCAACATCACTACTCTTGCACCTTGAAGCCATTATTAAGTAAAATAAAGGTTACTTGAACACAGGCACTGTGATACCACCAAAGTCAGTCTGATAACCTAGACACCTGCTAAGTGATTAATGGGGCTGATAGCGTACACACCATGAATATCTGGACAAAGGCATGATTCATGTCCCTGGCAGGATAAAATGAGATGGCAAGAGACTTCATTATGCTACTTAGAATGGCACTCAATTTAAAACTTATGAATTGTTTATTTCTGGAATTTTCTACTTAATGTCAGACCACCATTGACTGTGGGTAACTGAAACCACAGTAAGAGAAACTTCAAATAAGGGGATTACTGTACTGAAATTATCTTATGAATAGCCAAAAGTTTCCAATCAATTATATATACACATTTATATTATAATATCTATAATGCTCGTTAGTAATTCCAATAGCCTTAGAAAAGAGCAGTGGCTCTGAGGACCTTCTCAATCATAAAATCAGATCTGTCCAGGCCAGGGAGTTCTCCATCATAGGAGACAAACACCCACCATATCCAAGCCAAAAAAAAAAAAAAAAAAAAGTACCGTAAAGGAACTATGGCTTTTTCTCTGAAACCTCAGGGTTCGCACAGTGCTGGTCACATAGCCACTCACTCTAAAAGCCAAGCACATCCACATGTCCACAGCCTCCTTCTGAAAAGCAGCCATGGGAGATGATTTCTGCCTTGGTTGCCATGCTGTGCTTCATGAGACTCACTATCACAGTCAAGCCTACATGAGACTCACTAGCACGGCCAAACCTACAGGAGACTCACTATCATGGGCAAGGCTAACTGGTCCAGGGGTCAGTTCTGAGACATGCCACCCACAAATGCCAGTAGAAGTCTATGGAGTAGACCGAAAGAAGAACCTTGCCAGGAGAGATGCTCTGTACTCCACAGTGAGAAACTAAATCAGTAAAATTTGCAGGGAGTTTCAATAACTCCAAAAGATTCAGAATCAAGAGAGTAATAAGGAAGCCAAAGGCATACAGAGAAAAGTCAGTAAGGAGAGGTCATGAGACAGCAGAAACCACAAGTCAGAGAAAAGAGTAGACAAAGAAGATACTCAGTAGCAGATAACATAAAAATCTCCATAGAAATTGAAGAAGGTAAACTTATTCAGAAATATAAATAAGTCTGAGGGGACAAGAATAAGAGTGACTATTGTTACGTGTTGAATTTTGTCATTGGAGTATTCATATGTTGAAGTCCTAACCTTCGGTACCTTGGAGTTTGACCTTATTTAGAGATACAGTCTTTATAGAGTTAGTCACATTAAAAAGTGGTCATTAGGGTATGGTGTTAATTTGATGTGACTGATTTCCTAATAAAAAGGAGAAATTTGGAAACTGACATGCATATAGAGAGAACACCATATGAAGATAAAGGAAGAGATTGGGGTGATGCTTCTACAAGCCAAGAAATGCCAAAGACGGCAGGCAAACCACCAGCAGTGGGGCAAGAGGCATGGAACAGATTCTCTCTCCTGGTCCTCATAGGGAGCAACCTTGCCAATACTTTATCTCTGATTTCCAGCAAGCAGAGTTGTGAGACAATAAATTTCTGATGTTTAAGCCATCCACTTTATAGTGCCTTTGTAAGGCAACCCGAGCAAACTAACAAAGATCCCTAGACACAGTTGAATCAGAAACATCTGCTCAGTTTTATGGGGCCAACTATTTGGCTACTGAGCTGACTTTGTCTTCTCCCTTGCTCATGTACCCCCACAATAACCCCCATCACCTTAGATAACCTGTGCTTCTCTGTTCCCTGAAACCTGAATGAACTAAGCTAACCCAGTGGGAGTTCAGCAATGCTTAGGAATGAGTAAATGAAGCAGTTAGAAGCCAAGAAGCTGCTGCTTTGGGATCCTCAAATCAGAGGATCAGGAAATTTGAAACAACTTTCAAGAGAGCTTCAGGGAGTAGCATCCAGCCAGCAACCTCAACCACTTGGCAGAGCTGAAGGAGAATAACAGGTGAAGCCAAGAGACCTACATCCTGACAAGCTTTCTGCTGGGGGAATGATCAGGTCTCTCAGCCACTGGTTGTTCCCATTCAAGCCACTCTCTGCAATAGAACAGTCCTGAAGGAAACAGAGTCCAATTTCTACAATCCAGGGTCTGCAGTGCAACAAATACTCAAGAAATCAATATTATCTCTGAGGGAAGCTTTTTGATTACCCAAAACAGTTGCTTTAAGGGTGGCCAGGGACAATATTACGTGGGTACTTTGTGTGTTCTTTTAGTCTTCACTCTTTCTTAGAGCTCATTCTTTTCCATCATGGATTCACTGCATGCCTGGAGTGAGGAAAGATCTGGCACCTGTCCTGATTCAGCCATCTGTGCCTTTTCTCCTGACGAAGGTGAGAATACATCAAAATAAATTATTTTGAAAGCACATTCTCTCTCCATTCAAGTCCTACTTCAAGGCCTCCCAATAGAGGGCACCACCAAGATTCTCATTCTTGGCAGCAGCTGAATGGGGCTGCTGAAAAATATGCTCAGTGGTTGGTCAGAGAGAAAGGAAGACCTGGGGTGAAAGCTCTTCCAAGTTTCGGAGAAAGGCAGAGCCCAGTGCCAAGACTGCCTTCTAGGTGGTCAAACCGCATTGCTTGTTAGTTACAGTGAATGGGATGATTCCAATTCAGCCCTGGACAAGGTGGCAA
This sequence comes from Eptesicus fuscus, assembly GCF_027574615.1. Taxonomy (NCBI): domain Eukaryota; kingdom Metazoa; phylum Chordata; class Mammalia; order Chiroptera; family Vespertilionidae; genus Eptesicus; species Eptesicus fuscus. The sequence goes on from NC_072489.1 coordinate 23,707,988, forward strand.
GTGAACATGTGAGTTTACTGCTGTTAATTAAATGTTTAACTTACATATTTTTCTATTTAAGCCAGTTTTGATTTACATTATCCTTTTACACTATTATATTGAACTAGAGGCCCGGTGCATGAAATTCGTGCACGGAGGGGGGTTTCCCTCAGCCCAGCCTGTACCCTCTCCAATATGGGACCCCTCAAGGGATGTCCGACTGCCCTGGGATCGGGCCTAAACGGGCAGTCGGACATCCCTCTCACAATCCAGGACTACTGGTCCCAACTGCTTGCCTGCCTGCCTTCCTGATTGCCCCTAACCGCTTCTGCCTGCCAGCCTGATCACCCCCTAACCACTCTGCTGCCAGCCTGTTTGCCCCCAACTTCCCTCCTCTGCCGGCCTGGTTACCCCTAACTGTCCTCTCCTGCAGGGTTGATCACCTCCAACTGCCCTCCCTTGCAGGCCTGATCCCTCTCAACTGCCCTCCTTTGCAGGCCGGGTGCCTCCCATCTGCCCTCTCCTGCTGGCCATCTTGTGTCCACATGGGGACAGGATCTTTGACCACATGGGGGCAGCTATATTGTGTGTTGCAGTGATGATCAGTGTGCATAGTACTCTTTTATTAGATAGGATAGAGGCCTGGTACAGGGGTGGGGGCCAGTTGGTTTGCCCTGAAGGGCGTCCCGGATCAGGTGGGGATTCCTTGAGGCGTGGGGTGGCCTGAGAGAGGGGCCTGTGGTGGTTTGCAGGTGGGCCACGCCCCCTGGCAACGCAAGTGGAGGCCCTGGTATCTGGAATTTATTTTCCTTCTACAATTGAAACTTTGTAGCCTGGAGCAGAGCCAAGCCTGGGGCTCCCTCCGAGGCCCACAGCCATTTGTGTTGGGGTTATAATTGAAACTTTGTTGCCTTAAGTGGGTGGGCCCGGCTAGGGTGTGCGGAAAGCTTTGCTTCCCCTGTTGCCGGCGGCAACCCTGGCCTGCTCTCTCAAGCTCCATTCTGCCACCATTTGTTTGAATTTGTTTACCTTCTATAATTGAAACTTTGTAGCTTGAGTGGAGGCTTAGGCCTGGCTAGGGCAGGCGGAAAGCTTGGCTTCCTCTGTTACCTAGGAAACCTTGCTCTCTGTGGCTGTAGCCATCTTGGTTTGGGTTAATTTGCATACTCAGTCTGATTGGATGGTGGGCGTGGCTTGTGGGTGTATCAGAGGTATGGTCAATTTGCATATTTGTCTATTATTAGATAGGATAGGCTTTCCAGAAGAACATGAACAAAACTAACAATTTTTAATTTTCTCATTTCCTTCTGCTAGACAATACAATGGGCTCACAGTTTATCTCATTTTACCTTCACAACATCCTTGTGAGATTAGGACTTTTATCTTCATTTGAAAGAGAAGTGAACAAGCTCAGAAAGGTCAGGTAACTCAGCTAGGGTTACACAGGTAGTAAGTAGGCAAAAAGAGCAAGATTTAAACCTAGGCTTTTAGTATTACATTCTCCTGAAGATAGAGGATGTTTTTCAGTATCAGAAAAGAGAGATTATATAGATATAGTAATTAAAACATCTCCCTTATCATTAAATTTTTACATTTATGGATAAATCAATTAGCACCACTATCAGAGTGTGAGAGTTAAAAATTTCTAGAATTTCTATGTCATATTTATTACTAATTAACATAAATCCCATTTTAGAATTGTAGCCAATAGAATTATTATTTAGGGATCCTCTGGTCCCACAAAAACCACATTTTAAACTAAAGTCTAGGCTAAAAGGACTCTCCTATAATTCTAAATAATATTTACAAATTTCAGATGTTCAACTGAGAAAATAATTATAAAAATAAAGTATAAACTTGGTGATACTTTTAAATAATCACATTAAATTCTATAAACATTTGAAAAATTAGTAGTACTTATGTAAAAGGCATGTTACTTATCCCATCTACAGACACTGGTTGGTTTATACATAAATTCAAGAAGCCTTAGAAATCTCCTCAGCTTGTCCAAGGAAGCCACTAGGTTAGGAAGCTCTGATCCAGGCCAGTTCCATAGATGGAGACAGATAAGCCCAGAGGAGAAAATTACCTGCTCCACGTCAGTTACAAAGACAAGAGTAAAATTTTAATCCTCTGACTTGCACATAAGTGGTTTTTTCCCCATTTAAAAACAGCCCACCTAATTGACAGAAGGTAAATTATTCATTTACAGTGTTTTATCCTAAAGCATTAACAGTAGGGAGAACAAATTCAGGTATGCAAAAGTATACATTTCTTTTTTCTAAATCTGAATGTAATGTCGATCTTGAATCCTTATTCCATCAGGGATAAAAATGTTAACCGTAATCAATTCTGAGTAAACTCAGTCAATTCAGGATTGCCCTCTTCTTTAAGGGCTGTGCCTGCTACAAGGGTGATGGGAGCGAGGGCAACCACACAATGCCAAGGCGTTTGAGATGTCTGGTCTCCGAATGTCATCCATCCACACCAGCTGTCTCTAAGAGGTAACTCAACCCTTTAGTCTCAGGATGTCATTCCTTCCATGCTGCCACCACTGAGGCTGATACCTATTTCCACCACGTCCCTGGTCACACTGCCCATGCCAAATTCCAGTCTTACTTCCCTTTTCCCAACCTTGAAGACTCCTAGTCCTAGGGTCCACTGATTTCCTCACAGTTCTCCTATGCCCTCTTCAAGGTCAGGGGGAAAGTTTAGCCTCTTGTACCTTTTGTATTACTATTACTTCTGCCCTGGGTTCCAAAACTGTATGAATTACTCTGTATTTTTCACTCATCATTCTTTCTGTGGTCTCCCTTCCCTAAATCATACAGAAGACAGGCAACTGTGAAAATACATCTCTAGATTTTGCTACATTTTGCTCTGTGATGACTAAAGTAATTACAACTGGATTAGTATCATTGTTAAAATGTCTTCCATGTAAGTCATCATCCTTTATGTTAATCACTTCCCATAATACACCTAACATAATTTCTAGCCAAAAAAAAAGCATGAAGGATCTGCAAGACAAATGTATAAGCATTTGCAGTAAAAATGATAGCAAAATGGGTTCCACTCAGTACAAAAGAGAAGGAGACTCATATAGGTGTAAACTGATATCCCTATGTATAGTAAAGGTGTAAAAAATTGCACAGATAATAATAAGTACTCTCCAACTGTTTTAAATGGCAGCTTAAATTGCCTGTCTTAATTGTTCTCTAAAAGTTCCACTTACCCAACATTCTTTCCCCTTCAGTATGGCATGGCCTGAAATAGTCACCATCAATGCACTGGATAATAAGGTCGAGTCATTGCCTCCAGAAAACCCTCAGCTTAATGAGATCGAATCTAATGTCAGCAAAGTTTTCTGGTGTATGAATAAAAGTAGAGTCTAATAACCTCAATAACCCAAATTTTCTATCCTGGTCTCCATTGCATTTAATGAACTTCTAATCCCCTTTGCCAAGTCCTCACCCTACGCAAAAAGGAACCTCACATGTGCTGAAACACCAATCTTTCTCACCGACTACAATTACCAATAACTATGTGCCATGATGATGAGGTCCCTGTGAAGGCCAGCTCTCCTGCACCAGCCTGCTACAAGTTCCAAAATTATTGCAATTAGTCTCCTTCTGGCTAGAGTACTGAATGTCACCAGATTTTAAACAAATGTATAATCTGAAAGGTTTACTATTATACAAGTCATTATTAAGCTATGAAATTCCCAGGTAAAATTAAGTGACCTAACTAGCTGCATTAGGAAAAGAGAGAAAGTACACCACAAAAGGCAGCAAATTAGGAGATACAGCAGCAGGCACAGTGGAAACACATAATGAGAGGAAGCACAGGAGAGAGGTGCAGTTTTGAAAGGAGTGGAGGGAGAGATGAAAGAAAGATAGCATAAGATGGGAATCAAATGGTCAAAAAAGAAACTTGGCCTAACTCTCTGAAACAGAACATAAAGTAACATAACTGACTTTTCAGGTCAGTCCCAGAGTGAGCAAGAACCTCTCTTGAGAGAGAAATGAAGACTGTTTCTCCTATATTGAAATTCATGGTTAGAGTCATCAACTACAAAATGATTAGCGGTGTTGGATGATGTAACAAATCTGCCCTCCTGCTGATTCATTTTATACATAGCTAAGGAAGCAGCTCAAACATTTAATGAAATGATGAAAGGATGATTACAAAGGTACCTGAACCTAAACATAGTATTTCAGGGATGTTCATACTAGTGCAATAAACAGCAGGTCCATTATTTTCCTTGATCTGAACACTGCACTCTGATTAGTGTAGCCATCTTAGTTCATTTGGGCTATTATAACGAAATACCAGCGTGTAGGAGGCTTATAAATAACAGAAATTTATTTCTCACAGTTCTGGAGGCTAAGAAGTCCAAGATCAAAGTACCAGCAGATCTGATGTCTGGTGAAGGCCTGCCTCCTGGTTCTTAGGTGGTGCCTTCTCACTGTGTCCTCTTATGGTGGAAGGGCCAACTCAGCTCCCTATGGTCTCTTTATATAAGGGCACTAATCCCTTTCATGAGGGCTGCATCCGAATGAGCTAATTACCTCCCAAAGGCCCCACCTCCAAATACAGCTCATGAGGGATTAATTTTTAACATATGAACTTTGGGGGAGACACAAACATTAAGCCCATAGCAGCAGCCTAAGGTAGTATTTGCTTTCTTAACACCTCATGGCAGCATCTCAGACTCAACCTCTGGTCACCAAAATCCTCAAGAACTCTCTATACTAACTTCCATCAAGTCAAGTATCTCCCATCATGTAGTTGGGCAAGCTTACCTTTATTTGTTTGACCTTTCATTTGAATACAATTCTACATACTGTATCTGTTAAATGTAGCTTTTCCAGTTTCAGCTCATTATTTTAAACTTTAATTCTATCAGCTCTATATTTCCTGATCTCCCCACATTTGTGTTACCCTACACTGGCCAATTATGCCTTCTACATTTACCTTAACAGGATAAAGCCAAGGACAGAACTCTGTGGCACAAAACCAAGAACTTCTTTCCAGGCTGAAAATTATCAAAATTAATAAGTTATATATGCACCTAACATTATCAACCATCCCCAAGGAGGAGGAGGATGAAGATCATAAAAATGATGATGATGATGATGATGATGATGATGATGATAATCCCTAACATTTATTAATCATGTGTCATGCCCTGTGGCAATTGCTTTAAATGTAATATCTAGTTTAATTCCACAACAATCATATTGGGTAGTTGTAGTTTCAAATATTATCCCCAGATTACATTTGAGAAAACAGAAGCCAGCTTAGAGGCGTTATAAAGCTTGCCCAAGATAAGACAGTTAGTAAGTGATAAAGCTGGAATTTTAAAAGCCAGATCATCTGCCCCAGAGCCCAATTCTTAACCACTCCATTCTGCTATTTCCAAGGCTTTATTGAGCTTTTCTGAAATCAAGATATAAAGGCTGAAAGGGGCCAAAGGTAGGATGTGAAAAACAAATGATCTAGAAGAAAGGTCCTTGCCCTCCAGTAACTTACAATCCTGCTGCAAGGACAAGCCTTATAAACTAAGCTATTTTAGAACAGAAGAGTTCATTGGTGCTAAACAATGTGAATCAGAACTAAGCATTGCTTTTGGTTCAGTTGTCCAACTTTAAGGTTACAGACTGGAAATTTATAAACTCACACAGAAAAGAATAATTTATAAAAATTTATAAACTCACACAGAAAATGAACAGGTCACTCCCTATGAGGATTCAGTAAAGGAGTCTGGCTTTCTTCTCTCTACTGACCTTGGCCTGGCCCTGGGCTGCTTTGCCCTGGGAATAATGGGGGGAGGGGGAGATAATTGAGGCCCATAACTCCCTCCTACTGACTATTCATACACTGCTGGGGGACGAAGCTTCTCTCAATAAAGTCCTATAGAGCCAGTCATTGAGTTTTCCTCAACTAATATCTGAGGTGCAGGAACTGCAATGCCCACCAATGAGCCTTCAAAGTTCCAATCAAGCAGAAAAATATAGCTGCCACTGAAGTTAGTGGCTTGAATTCTTCAAGACAGATGCCTTAACTAACCTCCAAATTAAATGTTATCAAGTTCAAAAATCTCATTACCAACCAGTTTATCAATTACTATCTCAGTGCCCAAAGATAACAAGTTATTCATGGTCTGTCATCCCAATTGTTTTCAGCAAGTAAATGAGAGAAAGTGCCTTCAGAAAGATCCATCTCTATTTCTCATTGTATGACCTGGGACAGTAAGCAGGCCACCACCTACTACTGAGGTGGTCACATGAGATGATGAATGGGAAATTGCCTCGGAACCTGAGAGATATAAAAACCAAGTTGTTACTCTCATTAGATGTTTGGGAACAAATTATTATCTATATTAGAATTAGTCCCATATGAGATGCAAAGTGCTTCATAATCAAGCCATCTATTTCATGAGCCTCAGCACTTCCTTTTACTTTCTCACTTCTACCTCTCCTACACTCCCAACACTCCATACCCACATATCCCACAGTGCTTTTTTTATGCCTCTGTTTCTTTGTGTTGGCAAAGAGATGTTGCTAAAGAGGCCAAATATCACTCTTAAAAATTTTTATATTAAAACATACAGGAAACTTGATTCTCATTTATTTCTCATTATCTGACTTTATCGCCCTAGGCAAAATATCTTAATAGCCAAACATTTGCAAAATGCCTTTACTTTTATGTCCTTGATTCCAACCAATTGCTTTAGAATATTTCTCCATGTCTTTAATAGTATCAAATCCAATTAACTGAAATGTTAATTTTTGGTAAGATGGAATAATCAGAACACTTTGCTGAACTATTATAAACCATAAAATAACAAAAAAGAGAAGTCCTGTGGACAAGAAAATGTTAGAAATTTCTCCTCCCGCTCCTTTCATTAAGAGAGTTATTACAGTGATGGGAGGAGCCTGGATTAAAAAAATAACCAAATGGGGGTTCAGGAAATATTTGTGAAACTTTCTCTGAGATAAGCTTAACAACTTTGTCTAATATTCTTGGTCTTGTGGATGTTAAGTGTTTAATAAAACCTCCCAGGTCTTTGAGCCAGAGACCCTAGACATCTTTCACAATATCCCAGGACCCAAAGAAGTCATGACAATTGAAAAGGGCCTTGTACCAGCACATCCTGTTTGCACTTCCTGCAAATCCTGCTACCCTCTTTACTTGCAAACTCCCATTCTCCTTGAAAAAGTGTAACCGGACAACCAAGGGGTCCGAGCTGCCTGTCACTACTTGAGCCAATTAAGCAGAGACAAGATTGAACCATAAATGAGCATTTACTCCAATAATGCCAGCAATATGGGAGAGCAGCAGGTCATCCACAAACATCTGTTCTGTCCCCTCCATAAGCCAGCTGCTTTTATCGGGTAGGAGGCAAAGATTGCGTGGAGAGTAAGAATTACAGGCATGGGAAAGTAGGCACCATATCATTGTTACAGGTTGCAGGCAATGTGGGCTTGGGGGAGAGAGGGGTCGCAAAGGGTGGCCACCTCCAGGACTAGATTGGCTCAGCCACAAGGTTGTAAATCTTTCCACAATGGTAGGCAGTTCTCGGGAAAAGAGGAAGGACTGCATTCCGATGTTAGCTCCCATGTTCCCAGGCATACAACTCTCAGACAGGTTAGAATGTGCTCTCTAATCAGAACAGAACAATCACAGAAAACAGAGCATGATTAATATTTCTTACCATTGTAGCTAGTCCCCAATATTCTATTTCTGCCCCTAACAGAAACAGCTGAGCCATCGCGCCCTTGAGCATCTCTCCTGACACTGCATCATGCAGACAAGGCTCTGGCTTCAAGGGCACCATGACAATTAGAAAGTTTATCTCTTTCAACATTTTTAAATTGGAACTATTTGCGTAGACAAATCATCCATAGACTTTGGATCCTGTTTACTCATCTTCGAGCCCAAAATCTCCTAACACAGCACCTGACAACTAACATCTGGAGAAAATATTTGTTTACACATCAGAAAAAAAAATGTCTGCTAGGCTCTTGAATAAGTAGTAACCTCAGGGATATCTCTTTAATTCCAAAGCCTACACAAGCTTGAAATTTTTTAAATGGAAGTCTAATTACTATTTCAGTGTGTCATGCCCTTTTCAGGGTAAAATTCCCACATGCCCCAAAGGCGTGGAAAAATGCCCAAACCTTTTGTTTTATTACCTACCTGCATTTTCCTCTGCATATCGTGATCGCTTGGTGGATGTGAAATTGACTAAGAGAAAAAGAAGGTAATTGACTCAGTAAAATTACCACTAAAACGTCAGCCTTTAAGATACACTGCAGCACAGCTCTCTTTTTCATTGTTAGAGTAAATTAATCATCTCAAGCTATTTACAAGGCTCCAAATATTGCCCTGAAATGACAAACCTCTCACTGATACAAGGGTCAGGTGACTTCCAGCAAAGCAGTGCAGTTTATAAACTCATCAGCTAGTGGAGAAAAAAAAATTGCATAAAATAGATATAGATACAGTCATATTCCAAGAGAATCCTTTTCTACCTCCACCTACTGATGCATATCTTCAGCACAGGAATATTTAATATATTATACTCATCAACTTTAAAAGCTGACAGACTCATAAAGCTGTTCACTTGTTGTAATTATTGGTTTGCCCTTCAATTGTCTTCCTAGACTGGGGGCTCTTTGAAGGCAAAAATAGTCCTTGCTAATCTTTATATCTTCTCCTAATACCTTGCCCTGACATACCAAGCACTTGAAAATGTGCTTGAATAAATCATAATGTATCTATGATCAATTCTAAAATAGCTAATTTTATTAACCATTCTTGTATTTTTCTGAGAGGCAATTTCATTCAATTCTCACAACAATTCTTTGATAATTCTTTGATTATCTCCATTTTAGAGAAGAAGAAACTGAAGCCAAAAAAGGTAAGTAACTGGCCCTGGCCGGTGGCTCAGATGGTTGAGGGTTTGATTACTGGTCAGGGCACATATTTAGGTTGCAGGTTCGATCCCTAGTCGGGGTAAGTACTGGACGCAACCGACCTATGTTTCTATCTATCTAGCTCTCCTCCCTTCTTCTCTCTATAAAAAGTCAATAAAAATGTATCTCTCTATAAAAATCAACAAAAACATACAACATACTTAGGGTGAGGATTTTTTTTTAAAAAGTTAAGTAACTGGCCCAAAGCCACATAGCCACATGTTTTTTAAGCCCATGCATGTGTTTAGCCACTCTCTCTTATCCTATATAATAAAAGCCTAATATGCAAATTGACCAGTTAGCAGAACTACCAGCGGAACAACTGGTTGCTATGATGCACACTGACCACCAGGGGGAAGATGCTCAATGCAGGAGCTGCCCCCAGCCTGCAGGCCCCAGGGTGGCCAAAGTAGGTGCCAGCGGGGGCTCCCAATTGCCCCGCAGGTCACCTCACAGATCAGCACTGATCACCAGCCAGGCCTAGGTACCCTACCCATGCACGAATTTCATGCACCGGGCCTCTAGATACCTCTAGACACCCAACTCCATAATTTCATCCAGGTGCTTAGAAACTAGGTAAGCCAGGCTAAGATAACTTATGTAGCCATATTCCAGTGGTTTTCATAATAGAGGTTTATCTCTTATGTAACTTCGAAGGCTTCTGAAGAGGCAGGGCCACAATATGGAAGAAGCCTTGGAGTTCTCTGCCTGACCCCCAGCCGGCAGAAAGAGGAAGAGACTGTGTATCTGCATGACTACCCAGACCAAGGAATGATGCACATCACTTTCACTCTCATCTTCTTGGCTAGGGTTCAGTCATGTGACCACACCAACTTACAGAGCAGGTTGGGAATGTGCTTCAGCTATGAGCGCAGAGAAGGTAGATATTGGTAAGCACTAATAACCTCTATCCCAGAAAACGAGGGGACTAACAAGGCACACCCAACATCAGGGGACTTCAGAATCTAAGCAGTAAGAGGCTTTTCTCCTCAATTATCCTGCAGGCTTTCTGTTTTCCTTTCTCATTCTCAACCACTCTGTTCCTTTAGCAACCGCAGCTTCTCCTACTGCCCTATGCTAATGTGCCCTGAAGAGATATATATTTATATCTCTATAATACAGGCCTATGTCAATTATCTTTTGAGAAAAAATTATTCAAAATGGATCTCTTGTCCTACAAATGTATTAGGACATGCCATTTCCACTCCATAAAGCTGCTTCCCTTCAGGAAGAATTCATTTCCAGGTAAGTCTTAAAAAGCAAATTTTCTAAATATACTTAAAATTTTAAATGGCTTGTAACATTTTATTTATGGAAACTGTATTTACAATAAATTAGGATCATAGATTTTGATAAAGCAAAGTTAATCTATGGTATATTGAATGCCAAATACAAGTTATACTCCATTCATTTATTCAATATAAATATGTACTAAACACCTGTTATGTTTTGTTTCATCCTAAACACAAGAGCCAAAGACTAAGCCTCGATAGATACAACACGGTTATATGTAATGAAAAGATTAGATAGTATTCAAATAAGACAACCTTGGATCAAAAATCTGCATCTGTATTCTTACCCAGAAAGTGTCCCCAGACCTCAGCAAATCTGGAAGAACATGTTCAAGTTGCATTCAGTTCTGTCAGATGTGGACAAAGGGTCATTCCCTATAATCACAGGACCTCAGAATGATGCAACTGAACCATAGAAACAAACCCATTTTCTGAATTCCCTGCAGTTTAATATTTCCCCAAAACAGTTAACAACTGGTTCTTACTTCCCTAAGACCCCCAAAACTAGCAATCAAGATCTGAGTACACTGAGACTGCCAACAATGTACTCTGTCCTTATGTGAGTAATGGATTATAGAGTGCATTGGAGTTGGACTGCCTGAGCTCAAATCCCAGCTTCTGCCAGTTACTCACTTTGAGACAATTGAGAAATTTAAATGTGGGTTGAGTATTACTAGATATATTAAAGGATTACTGGTCCTTTTGTTAGAGATGATAATGGCATGACAGTTACTTATTTTTAATGTCCTTAAACCTTAGAAAAGAAATGGTAGTGTTTGGAATTTGCTTTAAAATATTCTAGTTTAAAAAAAATAGGGAAAGAGAGGAGAGCAAGTAAAACAAGATTGGCAGCATGGTAATAATTGTTTAAGCAGGGTGACAGATACTTTATACATTATATTATTGATTCTACTATTCTCTCTACCTTTGGGTAAGTTTAGAAATTGCAAATTTAAAAATTGTAAAATTTTAAAAATTTTAATTAAAGAAATAATACCCATGATGACTCCATTCTTCAAATTCATTTTATATATTCCACTCCTTTCTTTAAAAAAAAAAAGTGTTTATTGATTTTTAGAGAGAGGAAGGAAGAGGTATAGAGAGATCAAAACATCCATGATGAGAGAGGAACATCATCGATCGGCTGCCTCCTGCACACCCCCTATTGGGGATCAAGCTCATAACCCAGGCATGTGCCCTGACCGCGAATGGAACCAGCAACCTCTTGGTTCCTGGGTCGACACTCAACTGCTGAGCCACAATGGCTGCTGGACTCCACTCTCTTCTATGAATGAGGGGGAATATAAGACAATTGGGGGAGGGCTAGCAATCTGAATCTGTACCAGTAACCAGTATTCTGACACACATTCATGCTAGTATAATTAAGGTTAAGCCCCATTCTTATCTGTAAAGCTTGTCCAGCCTTGCAGAACCTGTTTCCCAGAATACTCCCATTTTACAGAGGCCATAAACCATGAACCATACAGAACCCCCAAAGGGGGTGGCAGCACTGGTGCCAGCCAGGCCAGGCCTTTGAGTGTAATCTCACTTCCCCCATCCCAACCCATGGGGAGCTGCAAAGCCCATGAAAAGTCCGGAATCCTGGTCCATATTTGGGGGACAAAGAAACTAAGGGGATAAAAGGAAAGCTTCCTCCATATTCATCACTCGGGCTTTGGAGAATGACTTCCCTGAGTACCACACTAGTGCATCTGCAAATAAAGAGTTTTTCCTGAATCTTCCGAGTACCCGTTGTGTGTCTTCCAGTCACCTGGTAATTTCTGCAACAGGAAAACTTAAGCTCCTAAGGATTATATCATTCTAATGGTTTCTGAGCATTGCTGATGATCAAAGTACCTGAAATTTTATATTTATGTAAATTCTATAAATTCCTAGTCCATATTCCAGAGCTATGAATCAGAATCTCTGAAACTGAGGTCTGGGAAGGATGGCCTTAAAATATCTCCCAGTTAACTCTGATATGCCTAGGGTTTAAGAAGCACTGGATCCTTTAAATCTGCCCAGTGTTGTTTAGTTTGAAGAAGCTCCTGGTTAAAATCCCCAGAGTTCCTCTCTTCTTGCTTTCTCTCTTGCTCCTTGACCCACACTTGCCCATGCGTTCCCATGTTCTTGCTGGCCTTAGCAGCCACACGGCCCATGGCCTTATAGACTCCACGTGCAGGATGCTGGACTGGACTGTCCTGTATAATAAAAGCCTAATATGCTAAATGTCCAGTCATCTGGTTGGCCATTCAACCAATCAAAGTGTAATATGCTAATGATATGCTAAGGTTGCTCAACCACTTGCTATGATGTGCATTGACCACCAGGGGGCAGACAGTCAACTGGTCAACCTAGTTGCTATGACATGCACTGACCACCAGGGGGCAGATGCTCCAACCGGTAGGTTAGCTTGCTGCTGGGGTCCGGCCAATTGGGACTGAGTGAGTGAGGTTGGATATGCCCTGGAGCCCTCCCACGGTCCCAACCCAGCTGGCCAAACTCCCACGTCCCTCCCCAGTCCTGATCATGCACCGGTGGATACCTCGGCCTGGCCTGTGTCCTCTTGCAATCTCTGAGCCCTCGGGGGATGTCAGAGAGCTGGTTTCAGCCCGATCCTGCAGGCCAGGCCAAGAGACCCCACTGGTGCACGAATGTGTGCACCAGGCCTCTCATACTTTAACATAGAGCAGAAACTATGGGCAGGGGCCTTAATTCTGGCCCTGCTGATGACACGGTTAGACTTTTTCCATGGCAGGATGGAAAGAAATGGGACACTGGAAACCAGGGGGTTATTTCCACCCAAAGAAATATTACTCATCCTCCTGTGCAGTCTCGGGGAATTTTTTTTCTCCTGACATCACAAGAATTCCACTTCCACTGGTAACATTAGGTTTAGATGCCCAGAGTCTCACATCTTTGACAATCACCCAGCTCTTATGGGATAGATTACTAGCTACCCTTTTTCCTCTGGGACCTGATTCTAACCTCAGAAACATTTTTCTGTTTATAAAAGTTTTACCTTGGAGCAGCTTCCCAGCTATTCCAAACTGGAAGCAAATAGCACTCTCATTATCATAATTACTTCATCAGCCTACATTTTAATGGAAGCATATTCTCAAACCCTTTTCAAAAACTAAATCAGAGCGTGGATTTTAAAACAAACAAGTTAGCACTATTTTAAAACCCATTTCCAGTCATTCTCACATCCTTAGTACAAATCTGTTAAAACTTCCAAAGTCATTAAGGAGCGGCCCTGAAGGTTTTTTGATTGTCAGGAAGTGTTATTGAGATGGGTTGTTTGAAGAGATGCTTTATTCCATTTCACACTCCTGTCAGAGTTTTATTAGATTTCTAAACTGAAGATAAATACTTTATTTTTAACCATAACAATCTGAAGCTCTAAGAGAAAAAAAGAGAAACTCAAATTGTCCTAAACCTTTGTATAGAAGATGGAATTGCACACTTTCAAGTGCAACTGGCTGTGTAATTTGAATGAAGAAGGACCTCTGCAATAATGAAAAACAGCCTCAACTATAATCGTGATGATTATATATGTAGAAAGAGCTAACCTTCCCCACTGATTGCCTTATTTAATTTCCTTATTTAGTACAGCTCCATCTCATTCACTCCATTTAAAAAAAAATCCTTCTCTTATTAACTCCTTTAATATGATCACAAACCTTGACTGGCAGGTTACTTGAGAAACAGTTCATAGACTCTTGGAACAGGAATGAGCCACAGGAATTACCAAGTCCAAGCTTCTCATTGATATAAGAACCTTTTGTCTGGTGTCACTGACAAAGAGAAACTCAACCAGATTCTGTCTCAAAGCTTTCAAAGTTTACATTAAAGGGCACTTTGCAGATAACAAAGTACCTTCAATCATATTGTTTCACTTAAATTATACAGCAAGATGATGGCATGGAGATTTTGAGAGATTAAATGACTTGCTATGGTGACACACAGCTAACAAATGGCTGAGCCCAGACTTGAATTAAGACTTTGGACTGCAAATCTATATTTCACTTCCCTCCTTCCACCCCCTCCCCCCGCTGGCAAGGGTCAAGGGAAGTTCTGTTCTTTGCAAGATATTCCTCTACTTTGTTGGACAGCTATGATCATTAAAAATTTTTAAAGAGGCAAAAATTGATTTCCCTATAACTTTATAAGTTTTAATAGAACTTTAAGTAGTATTTACTATATGAATGGCACTATTTGAAACACTTTCCAAATATTAACTCATTTAATTCTCAAAACAACCATCTGAAATTGGTACTGTTATTATCACCACTTCACAGATGAGAAAACCAAAACTACAAGTTAATAGTAGAGCTTGAATCTAAGTCCATCTTGCAATTTGGTGTATGCGTTCTAACGGTGAACCATGGGGAAGTCCAGAGAAACAAAGGAGAGGAAACTCTACCAGAAGATAAGAGGAAGTTAGGAGAGCTATAAACTATTCTTCCTGTTGGGGAACAAGATCAATGTAGTGCATGAGAGCTCCCCCTACAGGCCCTCCCAAATCCAATTTACAGGAGGTTTCTGTCCATTAATCTTCACATCCTGTATAAACAAGAGGTGATATGCAAATTGACCATCACTCCAACACAAGATGGCTGCCTCCATGTGGTCAAAGATAGCCGCCACCCTATGGACACCTATATAATAAAGAGGTAATATGCAAATTGACCATCACTCCAACACACAAAATGGCTGCCCCCATGTGGTCAAAGATGGCCACCCCCATGTGGACACAAGATGGCCACCACAAAATGGCCAGCAGGGGAGGGCAGTTGTCGGCGATCAGGCCTGCAGGGGAGGGAGTTAGGGGTGACCGGGCTGGCAGAGGAGGATAGTTGGGGGCAAACAGGCCTGCAGGGGAAGGCAGTTGGGAGGGATAAGGCCTTCAGGGGAGGGCAGTTGGGAGGAACAAGACCTTCAGGGGAAGGCAGTTGGGGGGAACCAGGCCTGCAGGGGAAGGGACTTGAGGGGGAGACAGGGCCTGAAGGGTAGGGCAATTGGGGGGGACCAGGCCTGCAGAGGAGGGCAGTTGAGGGTGACCAGGTCAGCAGGGGAGGGCAGTTAGGGGCAACCAGGCTGGCAAGGGAGGGCAGTTAGGGGTGACCGGGCCAGCAGGGGAGGGCAGTTGGGGGCAACGAGGCTGGCAGGGGAGGGCAGTTATGGGTGACCAGGCTGGCAGCGGAGGGCAGTTAGGGGCAAGTGGGCTGGCAGGGGAGCAGTTAGGTGTTTATCAGGCTGGCAGGGGAGTGGTTAGGGGGTGATCAGGCTGGTAGGCAGAAGTGGTTAGGGTCAATCAGGCAGACAGGCAGATGAGCGGTTGGGAGCCAGAAGTCCTGGATTGTGAGAGGGGTCCCAAATTGGAGAGGGTGTAGGCTGGGCTGAGGTACACACACACCCCTGCACCGGGCCTCTAGTTGATTACATAATAGCCATGCAAATTTGAAGGTAGCTATCAAACTCCCTCCCCCAGACTTGTAAATGTCTGGGTTCTAACAGAGGAACAGAATGATATACTGAATAAGGGATATATTACAAGGTTCTGACTTTCCACATAGTGAAAGCTAAATAGTCTCTCTAATTCTCTTGTACTTGTGTCTGATGCTGGAAGTCATAAACTCAAGGATTCCAATTTGATAGTCATTCCTGTTTTATCAAGGTCATTCTTAAGTGTAATTGGCTTTTTAAAAAGCTGCAAGGACAAAAGGGAGTGGAGGGGTAGGAGAGAGTAAAGTGTGGGTAAAAGGAGACTTGACTTGAACACATAATAAAATATACAGATGATGTATTATAGAATTGTACACCTAAAACCTATATAATTTTATTAACCAATGTACCACAATAAATTCAATTAAAATAAAATAAACATAAAAATACAAAAAAAAATGGAAGGAAGTAGCAGTGAAAAATTCAATGACCCTAGTAGAGTTGGTGCCACTGCTTTGATTCATGCTAAGGAGTTAGACATTTACCCACCATTGCTTTTAAGCTATCAGTGCAAATATCAAAACAGTCAAAAAGGAAAAGAGCATCTCAGTATTATTATGAAAATAGTCTTGAACTTTCAGACCCCCTGAAATGAATTCAGGGATCCATGCATAACACTTTAAGAATGGATGCTCTCTATGTCAAATAAGTTCTGTCATTTCAACTTAATTTAGAGTAGGCTACGCTGGGAACCAGGGTCAAATCAACCAACCAAGAAACACACACACACACACACACACACACACACACACACACCCCTTTCTTAAAACTAAAAATCTCCTTTGCCCACATTTAATTCAATTGGGCTAACAGAGCATCTTAATCTTACCTAATAATAGACAAACATGTAAATTGACCGAACCTCCGCTATGCCCACAGCCAATCAGAGTGAGTATGCAAATTAGAAGGTCAAATATGGCAGCTGCCCAGCTGCTCCAGGCCCGGAGTGGCCAGGCGGGGCAGGACGCCTGTTATGAGAGGGAGGGCGGGGGCGAAGAGATCTACAGGAGCGGAGTGCTGCAGCAAAGACAAGACTGCAGACTCCAGCTGGAGTCTGCAGCGAAGCAGCGAAGATGAAGATGGCAGACTCTGGCTGGAGTGAAGGCCTGGGTCCTGGGTGCTGGAATAAAACTGGTGCTAGAAGCCAAGGGAAGGAAGGCCTATTGCACGAATCTCTTCGTGCAATGGGCCTCTAGTTCTAAAATAAAAGGAACTGCAAGCATGGCTCTGCTATAAGTTACCTACCTTTCCTCAGTATAGACATAATGATATGAAAGATACTACACCTTGTGAAGGAGGAGCTATTATAAATTAACCTCTATGCACATTAGAAGACAATAACATCTAATGGGTTCCTTAAAAAGTTTTCCCAATTCCTCACTACACTCTTATTGGGTTTAGTCCATCATTCCAGCTATCAAAACCATTCTTATTATTGATTCTACCATTCATGCTTTATGCCAGGAGACTCTTAGAAATCCTGAATTGCAGTTTGGGGGCACTTGTTGGGCATTTCCCACATGACAATACTTTATTTGAGGAGACCATGGTACTATAAGACCATGGTACTTTGTAATTTCATTTCAAAAACTAATTTATTCAAAGCATCAAGAAATAAATTGAAGCAAAAATGCCACCCAAAATATATCTCTTCTCTACCACAGAAATTATGTGTAGCTACTACCAATAATATTTCTATTAGTAATTACAGGAAATCCATCTTTCAATATACCCAATAAAATCAGAAACTGGGTGTTATGACAGTCAACCACTTATATTATAAAAGAGGAGCTCCAGTCATCCCACTTCTTGGAGGCAATGACCACGTTGTGGCTATGAATACTGACTATTGCCACATCTCATTTCTCTAGCCTCTTCTAAGGTGGACGGAGGGAAAGCATTGTATTCAACACTATCCAAACTTTGAAAACAAAAGGAAAAAACATTTCACCAGCAGAGGACTAACAAACTGGTGTGACTAATATTTCATTATTATATAAAAATATGCTAAGGAAAGAATAAAAGGGAATTAATTGAAAAATTCTTTGGGGTGATTTTGTCTTTTAAAGATCTAAAAAAAAAGATTTTTACTCAGTTATATCATAAGGAGGTTGACTCCATTTTTTTCATGTTTAACTGATGACAGCTCTTAAACCCCATCCCTCCTTCTTCCCCTCTGCTGCACATCAGGGTAAACAACTAGAAAGCCTAGGTGTGCCAAAGGGGAGATTGAAACCTACAAGTCGTTTTCTGAAAATATACAAACATATTCTCGATCAAAAGTTAATAAAGGAATATTTTCTATAAATTTGACTTGGGATCCTATTTCATTTTTTGCCCAAATGATTTTCCTCTGGCTTGTTTTGACACCTTGTGTGTTTTTCATGGGTGTCTTGCTTTTAGCCTTACAATTAATTTTCTAAAGTATTAATTTTCTAGATGTAATTTACTTACAGGTTATTTTTCCTTACATGATATTCTTCTACTATACCCTCATTTTTTGATTTAAATGTTAGGAGGCTTTTGAAAATTTTATAATGTAGTCTTGATGGCTTTTACACTACTCCAGCCATGAAGACAGAAGAGAAGCAGTCCAGAGATGGAAGACGCTGACGTGGTCTTCCCATACTGGCAGTTAGCAGCTGTGCACACTGCAGGTTGCCCAGGACCAAACCAGAGAGAGTCGGACCTGCATTACCACCATTTGTCCACCATCCAGAACTGTAATGTCAGTGCTGACATGTACACATAAGGAACTGCTGGACATTGTAATTGGGTCTCAAAAGAACTGTTGGCCCAGAAAGAAACTCACTACAGACTGATTCATTTCCTGTCATCATAACCATTATTGCTTGTCTCATTTTCAGTTCTTATAAGTGTATTTCTAATAGCACATGATCTCACTCATCTAGTGGAAATAATGAACAACATAGACTGATGAACAAGAACAGACCCAGAAACAAGGAGGCATGGATCAGACTGTCGGGCCTCAGAGGGAAGGTAGGGGAGGGTGGGGGTAAAGGGGAGAGATCAACCAAAGGACTTGTGTGCAAACATATGCGCCTAACCAGCGGTTGGGGACAACAGGGGGTTGGGGGCATGTGTGGGGAGGGGTGTGGGATGGGAATGAGGGGATGAGGACAAATATGTGATACCTTAATCAATAAAGAAATTTAAAAAAAAAAAGAAACCTGCAAGTCGTTCCTCAGACACAGGAACCCTCACACATGCCCATCTCCTAACCACAAGAATACCTCCGAGCCAACTTCTTTCCTAGCTCTCCTGAGCCATTTTACTAGTAGACCGATGTGAGAGTTGGGCACTGCTCTCCTCGGAGACCTCAATTATGTAGATAATAAACCAAATCCCTATGCATGAATGTTATATCATTTCTATGATTCTCTCATGTTATATGGCACAGTTGAACTTAAGAGGGAAGATTGTCTGAGCTAATCTTATCACATGAGCTTTAAAAGCAGAGGAGTTTCTCTGGCCAGTGGCAGTAGAAGGCAGAAGAGAAGCCACAAGAAGTCAGAGATTTGAAACACCAGGGTGATTCGACATGCCCTTGATGGCTTGGAGATAGAGGGAGGCAAATGAGAAGGAATGAGGGTGGCTTTCCGTAGAAGTGAATGACCCACCTGAGAGCCGGCAAGGAAATGTGGACCTCAGACATTCAACTGCAAGGAACTGGACTCTGCCAACACCTGACTGAGCTTCCCCTGAGCCTCCAGGAAGAGTTCACTTTGGCCAAAATCTTGTGATACCATGAGTAGAGAACCCAGTCAAGCTGATCCAGATTTCTGACCTATAGATATGTGAGCTGACAAATGGGTGTCATTTTACACCAGTAAATTTGTGGTAATTTGTTATGCAGAAATAAAAAATACAATGTGCTAACAGTTTTCTGGAGAGAACTTACCAAAACTGAAAAATATAGGTTACCTTCCTCACTCAAAGAGGTTAAAATATAATACAAATTAATACATGACAAGGGCTATAAAAATAGCCCAAAGGAACTATTATAGGGTAGTGATTCTCAACCAGGGGTGATTTTGCCTCAAGGGGACATTTGGCAATATTTGAAGACACCGTTGGCTGTCACAACTGGGTAGGTGCTACTACCATGTGGTAGGTAGAGAATGATGCTAAACATCCCACAATGCACAGGACACCCCCCTTCCATCCTCACTCCCCACCCCACTAACAGCAACAAAAATTATCTGGCACAAACTATCAATAATGCCAAGATTACAAAACCCTGTCCTAAGAATAGAGATGATAAATTTAATTGCAACTGAGGAATTTGTGTCAACTTTTTAGAGCTGGACCATGAAGGATAGGTAGGATTTTGACAGGTAGGGATGCAGAGAGTAAAAAACTATTCCTAGGGCTCTGGCGTGGACTCTATAATAGAGTACACATAGGCAGAGAGACCATTTTATGAATTTGACAGGTAGTTAAGTAGCCACCTCCCCTTCCAAGTGCTATAACTTCCTAATGTGCCACTCAACAAAAACAAAATTAATGGGGGAATGAAGAAACATGACATGATGCTAGACTTTATAAAGGATAGTATCATTAATGATGAGAAAAATAAGAACTAACCATTATTCATGTCCTCAGTGTAATAATTATCTAATAGAAGAGGCAGATCTATCCATAAATAAGTGCACCAAACTTAATGTTATTGAAATAAATATATTGAAATAAATAAATTCTATACTACTATTTATATTAATTACCTCAAGGAAATTCTCCCAGGGTGCCTCAACATGTGAGAGTGCAGTCAAATTCCTGTGTGCATTTTAATATAATTCATTAATTTGATGTATTTCCGTCTTTTTAGATGCTCCATAGAGGCTAACAAAGTGGTTACATGAGATCAGCTCTTCCCAAACTGGAACTATTCTTCCTTACCTACAAGGTTTATTATTACTTTTGCATACACCTGGTAGTCAAGAACACAGGACTATTAAATCCAAACAGGAGGAAAAATGCAAGAAACCCAGTCTCATCTTTGGCACTGAATGTCTGTCAAAGCTATTGCAAGGGGGAGAAATGAATCTGTTGCTAACAGCATTTTCATTCTGGATAGCCCTAAACAGGAGCAGCTGGGCTGAGATTGCCTTTTCAGAGTTCATGAGGGACTTTTACAGCTGTCACATCTAAGCAAGTCTTAAAAACCATTTCTCAAAGCCAAACTTATTTGAAGCAAGCATCTGGTGACAAATGTTGAACGAATAACAAAACCCTCTGTACTCTGGGTTTCTTGACCTTCATGTTTATTAATGTTCAACCTCTCCCCCACCACACCCCCAGTCTCAAAACCATACCATTGGGCTCTACTAATGCATGATGTTGGAGACAAGTAAAGTAGAAGAGATTTCTATGCTTCTTTGCCTGACAAAAACCAACACATTAGTAAAAAGTTAACACACCAATTGACAAAAGAATGCAGGGAGCAGATTTGCTCAACTCTCAGTTAGACAGTGGCAACTTTTTAATTGAACCAAAACTCAAGCACTCTTCACTAAATCCCTTTATGATTAAGTCTCTGTCAGCCAAGTACATTATTTTCACAAATTTAAAAAAGTATTAAACTTCCTTCACAGACAATGAAGATTCCTTTTTTAATCCCAACTTTGCTTTCCAGAGCTGCCTAGAGAGAATGCAAAATGATTCCTAGAGCCTATGAAAACTCTCCTTTCATCACAGGGATAGAACTGGCCAGTCCATGATTCTATATCATTTCAATGATTCACTTCAACTTGATAGGTGTAGCAAAAAGGAACTGACCTTGTGCACAGAGGAGGAGGGAAGTGAACTCCTTTGAAATCTGCCTTATTTATATAGGACTCTAAGACCTCTAATTATTAATAAGGATCGATTTACATCAGGAATGATTCTCAATGGTCCCTGGATTAAGTCGACAAATAAGAACAGGATTATAATTTGTCACTACTTTTTCTAATATATCCAATCGCAGAAACACCTAGATCCTAAAATCAAGCTTACAGCATCTGAAAAAGCAGAATGGATGCCCCCTTGATTCTCACATGTACCTCAGATTGTTGACTTTTCTCTTACACTTCTGCCATCAAAAGCAGAGTGCTACCCTTTACTCACCCATCTTCTATGTACAATCACTTCCTCCTCCTTCCCCCACAACACACACACACACACACACACACACACACACACACACACGCACACACGCACACACACATACACACACACACTCTCTCTCTCTCTCAGGTTACTACATAAGAAGTGGAATTGGTTCCTATTGTTTCAATTACTTTGTCTTGTTAGTATTTTAAAAAGGTAACTTTTTTTTAAGTAGAAGGAAAAAGAGGGGGAAGAAAGGGAAAAAGAAAAGGAAAAAGAAGGGGATGAGAAAATAGAAAAAAAATGGCGACGGAATAGAGTCGGGTTTGGAGTCTGTTCCTGGGGCGGAGAGTCGGAGCAGCAGAGGCTCGCAGAGGGAGTGTATGTGGGCAAGCCAAGGGACAGCTAAACTCCAGGAGAAGGCGGGGGAGTGCTGGGCAGTGTTCCTCTGACCGCGCAGCACCCACAGGGGCTGGGTCCCCTCCCGGAGCTGCGGGCTCGCCGGGCGCCTCGCCATCTTGCAAGGAAAGGAGGATTTTAGTGGAAACCTGACTTTCCGCGACAACTGCAAACACTGAACTGCTGGGAGCACCAGACCACCGGTCCCCTATCAGCGCAAACATTTGGATTCAAAGAAACTCTTCACTGCACCACGGAAAGGTCAGATTTCGCCTGAAATGAGGTGCGGTTTCTGATCCCCGCGGTGGGTGAGGGAAGCGCCGGGTGAGGGAAGCGCGGCAGCCGCAGGACCGGCAGGAGCCGGGAGGTCTGTGCCTAGAAAAATCGGCGGAAGTTGGAACTGCAGTGATCCGTGAATGAGGAGGGGGGTCTTCTGAGCTGCTAACAGAAGTGACCTCTTGAAAGCAACTCATTTTAATCTGACGAGGAGGGTCAGACTAAGAATTTTCAAAGGAGTGCAGGCTCCTTAGCCTGGTGCACAGACCCACGGTCCTCACACTTGGGCTCTTTCCGACTCTGATTGCTAAGCCCAATACATAGAAAAACCCAGGTGGAAATCCCTGAAAGACTGCAGGGGGAAGGTGTTTTTTCGGAACCTGGGGACCAGAGCTGCGTGTGACCATCAGAGAGGCAGCTCTGAGGCGCACACCTCCACAAGCTCTGAGGCACACACCTCCACAAACCGGTAGTGAGTGCCATAGAGGGGAAAAAAAAAAAAAAAGAGCTAGAGAGGCCCGGAAGTCAATTCAGAAACACTGCCACCCAGGGGCTGAAACGCTAATTGTCTCTGGTGTAATAAAAAATAAATACGAGAAATTAAGACACGGCTGGCTTAAAAAGCAGGACTGGCTTCCAACACTGAGGAGCCCTGGAATGAAGCTGAACTGAAATACCGCCCAGACTGGGAAAAAGGCGTACCAAACAGAATAATAGAGGAAGTGAATGACAGCCGCTACTGCACATTTTAGTCTTCCTATTTTTTAATTTTCAATTCTTTTTTCAATTTTTTAAATTTTTTATTCTCATATTTTTTATTTTCATTTTTTGCATCTTTTACTTAAGAAACTAATTTTTTTCTTTTTCCTCACTCGATTTTCACCTTTTTAATTATTACATTTTTATTTTCAATCAGCACTATTATTACTATTATTTTACTTTTTTTTTTTAATGTCATTTGATTTTCTCTTTCTTTTATTTTTGGATTAGTGTCCTACATTCGACTTGCATCTTTCCCTTACAATCGCTTTACCCTATCTCAAAGATAACATTATGCCATCATTCTCCTCCTAACCTTTCCCCCTTGGTCCCCAGTTTATCTTAACCCTTTCTGGCTTTAGATTTTCCCTACTTTTTCAGTTTACTCCCTGCTAAAACTTCACCCTACTTATATATCTAATTCCCAACCCCCTGCTCCAAATCCATACAAACCTCTCTCTACGCTACCTTAAAAAAATTATTTTTCTCTCGGGCCTTTTGTTGTTGTTTGCTTGAATGTTGATTAGATTGAATTTTTATGCTTTTTTATGAGATTGTTTTGATTATTCTTTTTGTTGGTTTGGTTGGGTCTTTTGTTTGCTTTGTTTTTGTTTGTTTTTTACTTTTGCTTTCCCTTGCCTCACTTGATATTAGCTGCTGTTGCAGTTTGTATTAATCTCCAGGCTCGTGTTGCTGGAATTTGCTGGGAATAGTGGTTGTTCCAGTGGAGTTTACTCCCCATATATATAGTTTGTTCCCCTTTTCTCTCTTAGTATCATTCTTATCTCTCTTACTTTTTTTTTTCTTTTCTTTTTCTTTTCGTTATTTCTTTTTCTTTTCTTTCTTTCTGCTCTTTTCCCAAGTTCAGATTCACACTCTTTGTTTTTTGGTTTTTTTTTTTCGTTGTTGTTCTTTCTTTTTACTCTCCCTCTTCCACTCCTATTCCCTAATTTGTCTTTCTCTGGTGGTTACCTTTATTGGAGGTTATTAATATCGTGAATACAATTCTGTTCAGTGCCTTGTCTGTTGTGCCTGGTTGTGTTGGATTTTATACCTTTAAATCAACGCCAGAGAGAGAAATCTATATAACCAGACATCCGGAGAAGAGAGACCATGAGGAGACAAAGAAACAGCCCCCACAGGAAAGAGAAGCAGGCATCACCAGAAAAGGAAGTAAACGATTTAGAGGCAAACAACCTATCAGAGAAAGAATTCAGAGAAATGGTCATAAAGTGGCTGAAAAGGATGGAAGACAAATTCGACAATATGAGTAAGAACCAAGAAGAAATGAAGAAGAACCAAGAAGAAATGAAAAATGACATCGCTGCTGTAAAGAACTCAATAGAAAGCATCAAGAGTAGACTAGATGAAGCAGAGGACCGCATAAGTGAGGTAGAAGACAAGATGGAAAAAAATACCCAATTACAACAGCTTCTAGAAACAAAAATTAGAAAGATTGAGGAGAGCGTAAGGGAACTTCGGGACAATACAAAACAAAACAACATCAGGATAATAGGGGTGCCAGAAGGAAAGGAAACTGAGCAAGGAATAGAAAACCTGTTTGAAGAAATAATAACAGAAAACTTCCCTGATATAGGGAAGAAAAAACCCACACAAATCCAAGAAGCTCACAGAGTTCCAAGCAAAATGAACCCCAAAAGACCGACGCCAAGGCACATTATAGTTAAGTTGGCAAACACCAACGACAAAGTAAGAATCTTACAAGCGGCCAGAGAGAGACAGACAGTTACATACAAAGGAACCCCCATCAGACTAGCAACTGATTTCTCAACAGAAACTCATCAGGCCAGAAGGGAATGGAATGAAATATACCAAGTCATGCAAAGGAAGGGTCTAAATCCAAGAATACTGTACCCAGCAAGGCTATCAATCAAAATTGAAGGTGAAATCAGGAGCTTCACAGACAAAAAAGGACTAAGGGAGTTTATCACCACCAAACCAGCAATGAAAGAAATGCTAAAGGGTCTGCTGTAAAAAAAAAAAAAAAAAAAGAAAGAAATAGGAAGCAAAGAAGGTACACAGGGGTATAGAATAAAAATGGCGTCAAATAAGTACCTATCAATAATAACTTTAAATGTAAATGGATTGAATGCCCCAATCAAAAGACACAGGGTAACAGACTGGATAAGAAAACAAAACCCAGATATCTGCTGTCTACAGGAAACCCACCTCAAAAAAAAGGATGCATACAGACTGAGAGTAAAGGGATGGAAAAAGGTTTTCCAGGCAAATGGAAATGAAAAAAAAGCGGGGGTTGCAATACTTATATCTGACAAATTAGATCTCAAAGTGAAGGACATAACAAGAGATAATGAATAATACTACTTCATAATACTAAAGGGAGAAATCCAACAAGAAGAAATAACTCTGGTAAACATATATGCACCCAATACAGGAGCACCAAGATACATTAAAAAACTCCTGGAAGATATCAAAGGAGAGATTGACAGTAATACAATCATAGTAGGAGACTTCAATACCCCACTATCACCATTGGACAAATCCTCTAAACAAAAAAATCAGCAAAGAGACATCAATCCTAAATGACTCACTAGAACAGATGGAATTAATCGACATCTTCAGAACATTTCACCCCAAAGCCACAGAATATACATTCTTCTCAAGTGCACATGCGTCATTTTCAAAGATAGACCATATGCTGGGTCACAGGCAAAGTCTCTCCAAATTCAAGAAGATAGAAATCATATCAAGTATCTTCTCAGATCACAGTGGCATAAAACTGGAAATCAACTACAATAAAAACAACCCAAAGAAATCAAACACTTGGAGACTAAACAGCATGCTATTAAACCATGACTGGGTTACCGAAGACATCAAGGAAGAAATAAAAAACATCATGGCAACAAACGACAATGAAAACACAACAATCCAAAATCTATGGGACACAGCGAAAGCAGTCCTGAGAGGGAAGTTCATAGCTCTACAAGCCTACTGCAAAAAACAAGAAACAATGGTAATAAATTACCTAACCCAACAACTCAAAGAGTTAGAGAGAGAGCAACAAGATAAGCCCAGTGTAAGCAGAAGGAAAGAAATAATAAAGATCAGAGCGGAGATAAACGACCTAGAGACCAAAGAAACAATACAAAAGATCAACAAAACCAAGAGCTGGTTCTTTGAAAGGATAAACAAGATTGATGGACCTCTAGCCAGGCTCACCAAGAAGCAAAGAGAGAGGACCCAAATAAACAAAATCAGAAATGAAAGAGGTGAAATAACAACAGATCCCGACGAAATACAAAGGATTGTTACAAAATACTACGAACAACTCTACTCCAACAAACTGGACAACCTAGAGGAAATCGACATATTCCTAGAAAAATACAACCTTCCAAAACTCAATCAGGAAGATTCTAAACAGCTCAACATGCCAGTAACTATGGAAGAAATTGAAGCAGTCATCAAAAAGCTTCCAGCAAACAAAAGCCCGGGGCCAGATGGCTTCACAGGAGAGTTTTATCAAACTTTCAAGGAAGAACTAAAACCTATCCTCCTCAGACTATTCCAAAAAATTCAAGAGGAAGGAACACTTCCAGGCTCCTTCTATGAAGCCAGCATCACCCTAATACCAAAACCAGATAAAGACAACTCAATGAAAGAGAATTACAAGCCAATATCCCTCATGAACATTGATGCCAAAATCCTCAACAAAATTCTAGCAAATCGGCTCCAGCAGTACATCAGAAAGATCATACACCATGACCAAGTAGGATTTATCCCAGGAATGCAAGGATGGTACAATATCCGCAAATCAATAAACGTGATACATCACATAAACAAATTGAGAGATAAAAATCACATAGTCATATCAATAGATGCAGAAAAAGCATTTGACAAAATCCAACACCCTTTCTTGATAAAAACTCTCAACAAGGTGGAAATAGAAGGCTCATACCTCAACATAATAAAAGCTATTTATGATAAACCCACAGCAAACATCATACTCAATGGGCAAAAACTAAAACCATTTCCCCTAAGAACAGGAACAAGACAGGGATGCCCACTCTCACCACTCCTGTTTGACATAGTACTGGAAGTATTAGCTATCGCAATTAGGCAAGAAGAAGAAATAAGAGGCATCCAAATTGGAAAAGAAGAAGTGAAGCTGTCCTTATTTGCAGATGACATGATATTGTACATAAAAAACCCAAAAGATTCCATCAAAAAACTAATAGACTTAATAAATGAATTCGGCAATGTAGCGGGATACAAAATTAACGCCAAGAAATCTATGGCTTTTCTATACACCAATAATGAACTTACAGAAAGAGAGACTAAAAAAGCAATCCCATTTACCATCGCACCAAAAAAATTAAGATACCTAGGAATAAACTTAACTAAGGAGGTAAAAGACCTATACACAGAAAACTACAGGACACTGAAAAAAGAGATAGAGGAAGATGTAAACAGATGGAAGAACATACCATGTTCCTGGATTGGTAGAATCAACATCATTAAAATGTCCATACTACCCAAAGCAATCTACAGATTCAATGCACTCCCCATCAAAATACCAACAGCATATTTCACAGACCTAGAAAGAACTCTCCAAAAATTCATCTGGAATAAAAAAAGACCCCGACTAGCCTCAGCAATCCTCAGAAAGAAGAATAAAGTAGGTGGGATCTCAATACCAGATTTCAAGCTGTATTACAAAGCCACTGTTCTCAAAACAGCCTGGTACTGGCACAAGAACAGACATATTGATCAATGGAACAGAATAGAGAACCCAGATATCGACCCAAACCACTATGCTCAATTAATATTTGACAAAGGAGGCAAGAACATACAATGGAGTCAAGACAGTCTCTTCAATAAATGGTGTTGGGAAAACTGGACAGATACATGCAAAAAAATGAAACTAGATCACCAACTTACACCATACACAAAAATAAACGCAAAATGGATACAGGACTTAAACATAAGATGGGAAACCATAAAAATACTAGAGGAATCCACAGGCAACAAAATATCAGACATATGCCACAAGAACTTCTTCACTGACACTGCCCCTAGGGCAATGGAAGCTAAAGAGAAAATTAACAAATGGGACTACATCAAAATAAAAAGCTTTTTTACAGCAAAAGAAACCATCAACAAAACAACAAGAAAGCCCACTGCATGGGAAAACATATTTGCAAATGCTATCACTGATAAAGGTTTAATCTCCAACATCTACAGGCAGCTTATGCAACTTAATAAGAGGAAGATAAATGATCCAATAAAAAAATGGGCAACAGACCTAAACAGAATATTTTCAAAAGAAGACAGAAGGAAGGCCAAGAGACACATGAAAACATGTTCAAAGTCACTTATTATCCGAGAGATGCAAATCAAAACAACAATGAGGTACCATTTCACACCTGTCAGAATGGCTATCATCAACAAATCAACAAACAACAAGTGTTGGCGAGGATGCGGAGAAAAAGGAACCCTCGTGCACTGCTGGTGGGAATGCAGACTGGTGCAGCCACTGTGGAGAACAGTATGGAGTTTCCTCAAAAAACTGAAAATGGAACTCCCATTTGACCCAGTAATCCCACTCCTGGGAATATATCCGAAGAAACTAGAAACACCAATCAGAAAGGATATATGCACCACTATGTTCATAGCAGCACAATTTACAATAGCTAAGATTTGGAAACAGCCTAGGTGCCCATCAGCAGATGACTGGATCGGAAAACTGTGGTACATCTACACAATGGAATACTATGCTGCCATAAAAAAGAAGGAATTCTCATCATTTGCAGCAACCTGGATGGAATTGGAGAACATTATGCTAAGTGAAATAAGCCAGTCAATGAAAGAACAATACCACATGATCTCACTCATTTAGGGATAGTAAAGAACATTATAAAGTGGTGAACAAAAAGATAGATACAGAGACAGTAAAGCATCAAACAGACTTTCAAATTACAGGGGGAAAGTTTGGGAAAGGTGGGGGAGTTTTGAAATCAAATGAAGGACTTGTATGCATGCATATAAGCATAAACAATGGACGCAAAACTCTGGGGGGGGAGGGCATGTGTGGGTGTGGGGTGGGGGGGTAATAGTAAGATATGTACACATATAATACCTCAATAAAAATATTTAAAAAAAAAGAAGGGGATGAGAAAAAAAGGGAAAGAAGGCAGAAGAAGGAAAGAAGAAATAGAAGAAAGAGAAAGAGGAAAAAGGAAGGGAAAGCACACTGGTAAGTATAAGACTTGATCTAATTCTATTCTACATTACTTTCTTCATTCAACAAATATTTATAGAGCACCTCCTATGTCAAAGCACTGGAGGTAGAGCCAACAAAATAAAGTCCCCCCTCCCCTTCGTGCAACTTCTTATAGGGGAAGATAGTTAATAAATTGTTTAATATTGATAGGCAATCTTCTACCAGGACAGGATAAGTTTATAAAAATACAAAGCAACGTAAGGAGATCTGGTGTGAGTCGTGGGTTCACAGAGGGTGTTGCTTTACTCAGGACGGTGAAGAAGGTCCCCTCTGAAGAAGTATCATTGCAGCAAAGCCTCGAATGAGGGTCAGGGACCAGCCAGGAAGCTATATAGGGGAGGAACATTCCAAGTCCAGCACCTGAGGTAGAGGCCTCTTGGGGTGATCCTGAGGAAGTGCAGGATCAGCAGGCTAAAGGGTAGTGATGGAGAGAGTGGTGACCAATTAGGTCAGAGAAGTAAGCAGGGCAGCCCACTGGACGTTTGTGAGCACGCATGTACCCAAACAGTACAGACTCAAATTCCATTATTCCATGACCTTCATGATTCTCTTCCTAAGGTGAAATAATATTTTCAAATAAATCCTATTTTTAAAAGTTTCTTATTCTAAAAATTTATGAAGATTTCTGAAGCATTTATTGATAATGATTAAATCCAAACTCTAATATAAGGTTATATAGTATGTACTGAACTGTTAGTAAAATGTATATATTTTATGAGAAGGGCATCTTTATATTGTTCATTGTTGTATTCCCAGTGCCTAGCATACAGTAAATATTGAAAATATATTTATTGACTGAATAAGTTATTAAAGTGCACATACCATATGAGTGCTATATAGGCATCTATCCAATTATCTGTGTATATTTTACAGGCATCTATCTAAGTCTATCATAACAGGGTATCCCAAAAGTCTTAGTGGAGTTTTAAGCTTTAATAACTTCAAAAGTATAAATGCTACACGCTTCAAGAGACATTTGAAAGTTAAATTATTTACATTTCTTATTTTTTTGTATAGTTTTGTGAATTTCAAAAATAAGTGCTTAATTTTAATGTTTTCTTTCAATGTTTATCACCTCGACAAAGCCTTGAAAAAAATAAAATTAACCAATTATTATTTAAAACTCACGCATCTCAATATATATATAAGAAATGTAAATAATTCAACTTTCAAATTATGTTTTTGTAATTTTGTGGCATTTACCCTTTTAACATTCTTAAAGCTGAAAACTGCACTAAGATTTTTGGGACATCCTGTATAGATGAGCCATAGAGAGTGATATTAATGAGCATTCAGTCATCGGTCTTCATAGAAAATATGAAAGAGCAGTTCCTCTGGTCTAGCCTGGACTCTCTGCTTCTATAGGTCCTACACAGGAGATGCCTCCTGCTCACCTCCCATACTGGTCATTCCAAGCACAATCTTTGAGACTTTTCCTTGAGGGCTGGACTCTGTTAAAAGTTCCACCGCAGCGTCTCTGTAGACGCTGCCGCTCATTGACGCTGCTATTTTCCCTCTCTGCCCTTAGAGGTCTGGGTCTCTCTGGAACCTGCTTTCTCCCAGTAGAATCAGTATTGGCACTCCAAGAGTTCGAACCTGATGGGTCACTCACTCCCTTCCTGAAGTAGGAATCTAGGGAAGTGGCACTTTCTTTGTAACATCTCCAGGGCAACAACAGATTAAGGGAGAACAGCAATTGCAGTGACTTTAGATTCCTGTATAGATTTTAAGTGGAAGTCCAATTCACTAATTAATTTCTTCTGTTGTAACAGAGAGTTTTACTCAAGGCAGTTAGGGGAAAAAAGCTTGTAATTTAGCATTTTCACTGGAGAGAATTTAACTGTCCCTCTTCCACTTCCCACAACTAAAACCCTGAGAACAGAGAGGAGGAGAGCACAAAGAAAGCAGATTAAGATGCTCGAGGGACGAGACCTTCCCTGTGTCAGCAGCAGAGTGTGTGCAGGTGGTTCGGGGCTGAGTCAGCAGAAGAAAGAACAGCATGATGCTTGCTGCATCCTTCCAATTCCACCATGGGGGTCCAGCCAACCCATCTGTTCTATGGGACCCCCCAATCCACTGTTCCTGCATTCCAGGCCCCCCACCCATACAAATGATTCTCACCTACAGAGTTAACTTCATGCAAAGTGCTTAGAACAATGGTCAACACATAGAAATACCAAATATAGACCTATTTTGTTGCTCTGCAAAGAGTTTCATTAATTTATATTATCTGTCCCTTTTCAAATTGAGGGTTTTATATAAAAATCAGGATTCCTCACGATAAAAATAATTTCTGCAGCTTGGCTTATTGTGAACATGGGAGTGCAGTTAAACCTTTGAGATACTGAATTCAACTGCTTTGGATAAATAATCAGAAGTAAGATTGCTGGCTGATATAGCCGTTCCATTCTTAATTTTTTGAGGATCCTCCATATTGTTTTCCACAGTGGCTGCACCATTTTACATTTCTACAAACAGTATAGCAAGGTTTTCTTTTCTCTACATCCTCACAAAAACTTTTTGTAAAAATAATAGCCATCCTAACAGGTGTGAGGTGATATCACACTGTGTTTTGATTTGCATTTCTCTGATGATTACTTGAGTACCTTTCCCTGTAACTGTTGGTCATTTGTATGTGTTCTTTGGAGAAATGTCTATTCAAGTCCTTTGCCCATTTTTAAGCTAAATGTTAAAAGAATTCATAAAGAAAATGTGGTTTATACATACCATGGATATTATTCACCCTTAAAAAAGAAGTAAATCTTGCCATCTGCAACAATATGGATAGACCTGAAGGATGTTATACTAACTAGATGAAATAAGCCAGACAGAAAGATAAATACTGTATGATCTCACTTATATGTGAAATATAAAACAGTCAAACTCATAGAAGCAGAGAGTAGAATGGTGGCTACCAGGAGCTGGGGGAGGGGTAAACAGGGAGCTGATGGTCAAAGGGAACAAAGTTTCATTTATGCGAGATAAATAAGTTCAGGAGAATTACTGTACAACACAGTACCTAGCTAACAATGCTGTATTGTATACTTGAAATTTTCTAATAGGGTAGATCTTATGTTAAATGTTCTTGTAAAAATTATTTGATTGGTTAATCAACTAAAATAAAGGGGGCCGGAGGGAACTGGGAGATGATGGATATGTCTATGGCCTTTACGGTGGTGAGGGTTTCACTAGTGTATACTCATCCTCAAACTTATAAAGTTATATATTGAATTATTAAATACAGCTTTTTACATGTCAAGAATAATAATTTGATAATGCATGTCAATAACTGATAGAAGCTTAGAAGCAGCAGCCTGTTTGTTTGGGCCAGGACAGATTGCACATAGAACAGTTTTACTTATGTAATTTCCTTTCTTGATAGAAAAGTCATTTCTAATTATATACTTGACCTTTAATATAAACAGTGAGAATCATAATATAAAGAAAAAATTTAAATAGTACCAGAAAATGAAAGGTTACCGAAATAATTACAAAGTGTGTTTTCCTGAAAAATACATAAAATTGTGGTATCTATTTAGGTCCATTGCCCATATTTTTTATTGGGTTGTTTATCTTCCTTTTGTTAAGTTGTATGAGTTCCCTGTAAATGTTGGAGATTAAACCCTTATCGATGATAACACTGGCAAATATGTTCTCCCATGTAGTGGGCTTTCTTGTTGTTTTGTTGATTGTTTCTTTTGCTGTACTTTTTGAAAGAAGACATAAGGAAGGCCAAGAGACATATGAAAACATGCTCAAAGTCACTAACATCTGAGAGATGCAAATCAAAACGACAATGCAGTACCATCTCACACCTGTCAGAATGGCTATCATCAACAAATCAACAAACAAGTGCTGGCGAGGATGCAGAGAAAAAGGAACCCTCGTACACTGCTGGTGGGAATGCAGACTGGTGCAGCCACTGTGGAGAACAGTATGGAGTTTCCTCAAAAAACTAAAACTGGAACTCCCATTTGACCCAGTAATCCCAATTCTAGGACTATATCCCAAGAAACTAGAAACACCAATCAGAAAGGATATATGCAGCCCTATGTTCATAGCAGCACAATTTACCATAGCTAAGATTTGGAAACAGCCTAAGTGCCTATCAGCAGATGAGTGGATTAAAAACTATGGTACATCTACACAATGGAATACTACACTGCAGTAAAAAAGAAGGAATTCTTACCACTTGCAACAGTATGGATGGAACTGTAGAGCATTATGCTAAGCAAAATAAGCCAGTCGGAGAAAGATAAATATCACATGATCTCACTCATTTATGGAATATAATGAACAACATAAACTGATGAACAAAAACAGATCCAGAGACAGAGAAGTATTGATCAGACCATCAAACCTCAGAGGGAAGGTAGGAGAGGGTGGGGGTTAGGGGGACAGAGCAACCAAAGGACTTGTATGCATGCATATAAGCCTAACCAATGGACACAGACAACATGGGGGTGAGGGCATGAGGGGGGGGGTGGGGGAGCAATGGGGCAATAAGGACATATATGTAATACCTTAATCAATAAACAAAAAAACATTAATTTTTTTTTAATTGTGGCAAAAAGAAAAAATTCTTAACAAATACTTGGCATGAAATCATGTTTTTAACACTTTATAATTAAAATTTTAAAACATACAAAAACAAAAGGGGAAACATAGTGAAGAAACAAGAATCCATCATTTATTTTCAACATGTTATTATCAAAAGATGGACATCCTAGTTTTTTCAATTTCTCCAATCTTTTTTTTTAATTTAATAAATCTTTATTGTTCATATTATTACAATTGTTTCTCCTTTTTCCCCCCATAGCTTCCCTCCACCAGGTTCCCACCCCACCCTCTGCCCTTACCTCCCCCGCCCCACTGTCCTCATCTATAGGTGTACGATTTTTGTTCAGTCTCTTCCCGCACCCCCCACACCCTTTTCTCCCTGAGAATTATCAGTCCACTCGCTTTCTATGCCCCTGATTCTATTATATTCACCAGTTTATTCTGTTCATCAGATTTTTAATTCACTTAATTTTTAGATTCACTTGTTGATAGATATGTATTTGTTGTTCATAATTTTTATCTTTATTTTTTTCTTCTTCTTCCTCTTCTTAAAGAATACCTTTCAGCATTTCATATAATACTGGTTTGGCGGTGATGAACTCCTTTAGCTTTTTCTTATCTGTGAAGCTCTTTATCTGACCTTCAATTCTGAATGATAACTTTGCTGGGTAGAGTAATCTTGGTTGTAGGTTCTTGCTATTCATCACTTTGAATATTTCTTGCCACTCCCATCTGGCCTGCATAGTTTCTGTTGAGAAATCAGCTGACAATCGTATGGGTGCTCCCTTGTAGGTAATTAACTGTTTTTCCCTTGCTGCTTTTAATATTCTCTCTTTGTCTTTTGCTCTTGGCATTTTAATTATGATGTGTCTTGGTGTGGTCCTCTTTGGATTCCTTTTGTTTGGGGTTCTATGCGCTTCCTGGACTTGTAAGTCTATTTCTCTCACCAGGTGGGGGAAGTTTTCAGTCATTATTTCTTCAAATACGTTTTCAGTATCTTGCTCTCTCTCTTCTTCTGGCACCCCCATAATTCGGATGTTGGTACGCTTGAAGTTGTCCCAGAGGCTTCTTACATTATCTTCAAATTTTTGGATTCTTTTTTCTTTTTGCTTTTCCAGTTGAGTGTTTTTTGCTTCTTTGTATTTCAAATCTTTGACTTGATTCTTGCATTCCTCTAGTCAGCTGTTGGGTCTCTGTATAATATTTTTTATTTCAGTCAGTGTATGTTTAACTTCTAGTTGGTACTTTTTCATATCCTCGAGGGTCTCGCTAAATTTATCTGCCTTTTCTAGGCAATTCTTGAAAAACCTTATAAACCGTGGTTTTGAACTCTATATCCAGTCATTTGTTTTCCTCCATTTCTTTAGTTTGTGATCTGTTTGTCTCCGCATTTTTGCTGCTTGCCTGAGTTGGTAGGGTAGCTTGTGTGCTCGGTGTCCTATATGGCCCAATGGGTCAAGCCTCCTCAGTTACCTGAGGTGGACACTCTTGGTGCACCCCTTTGTAGACCGTGTGTACAGCCTTGTTGAAGTTAAGTCTTGATTGTTGTTGGTACATTGGGAGGAATTGACCTCCAGGCCAGTTGGCTGTGAGGATCAGCTGTGTCTATACCAGGAGAACTTCTGTGCTGGAGACAGCCTTATGAGACAAGACTTGCAAAATTGCAAAAGACTCTGTGCTCAACTTGGATGGGCTGGAGTCTCAGGGCTGAGCAGACAGTCTTGGCTTCCTGTCAGCCCTGCCTTATGAGGCCCCTGGGTCTCAGTGTCCTTTGGTAATCGCTGCAAGCACCTCTGAGAGAAAGCCACTCTCGAGTTTCACCCGCTGCCAGACAGTCCAGTTTCTCCCCCAATGAATCTGGATTCCCAGATTCTCGCCTGGAACTGGAGTTCAGCGTAGTCGGGACCTTCCGGTTCCCTCCAGCTAGAGAAAGCCAGCAGCACACTTAGCAGTCAGTCCTCTCTGCGTGCACTTGCACGCACGCCTCCAGACCTCTGCCTTTTGCGGCTCCCCTGAGTTTCCACCTGACAGTCCAGATTCCCCCCGTAAGAGCCTGGGTCCCCAGGGGCTCGCCCGGAACTGGGGTTCAGTGCAGTCGGAACTGAGGTTCAGTGCAGTTGGTAGCTTCCGACTCCCTGCCGCTAGGAAAAGCCAGCGGCAACCTCAGCAGTCAGTCCTCTCTGCACGCACTCACACACACGCCTCCAGACCCCTGCCCTATGCGGCTCCCCCGAGTCTCTGTGTGCCTTTCTCTCTACCTGACAGTCCAGACTCCACCCATATGAGCCTGGGTCAACAGGGTCTCGCCCGGAAATGGGGTTCAGTGCAGTCGGAACTGGGGTTCAGTGCAGTCGGGAGCTTCCTTCTCCCTCCCGCTAGAGAAAGCCAGCCAGGCACTCAGCCGCCCTTCCTCTCTGTGCGCATGTCTCCGTACCTCAGCCCTTTGCAGCTCCTCTGATTCTCCATGAGCTTTTCTCTTTCCTTCTAGTTGTAGAATTTCCACTCAGCCAGCTTTCCTATGGTTCTGGATGATGTCCGTTCTTTTAGTTGTAGTTTTGAAATTGTTGTGCGAGGAAGCAATTTAGGTGCTTACCTATGCCGCCATCTTGGTTTCTCTCAATTTCTCCAATCTTTATATCAACTACAATTTTCTACTTTTTACATTTTTACATGTTTCATAAATTCCAAAAATATTCTATTCACAAAGATTTTAGTGTGTATCACTAAAGATACAAACTCCTTTATTAAGATAACCAAAATATATTTATCCTTGTCACACATAAAATAACAATTATTTAATGTCAAATACAAAGTCAATAATGGAATGTTTCCAATTGTCTTATATAGGCTTGCTTTCACAGTTGGTGTGCTTGAATCCAGACCTAAATAATTGATCTTTGTTTAGTCAGAATAGGTCATATATTTCTTACTAGTCTTTTAATCTATAAGTTTCTCTTCCCTCTTTTTAAATTTTTTTCATTTATTTGTTGAATAAACTTGTTCATAGAATTCCCACATTCTATATTTGGTGCATTGCAATTAATTGATGTTGTTTCACACATTCCTCTATCTCTATAGTTCTTGTAAAAGCAAATCTGGAATTGGAGGCTTTATCAGAATCAGGTTTCAATCTGGCAAGGGGAATTTTTTCTTAATGAATATACGAAGAGAAGAATCCTTAAGTGGCCTATATGGAGGTTCTACACCGTCATTTCTTGTGAGATATAATGCCGTTCCTCAATCAAGTCATGTGGACAAGGAAACAACATCCTGGCTGACATCTACCCTGCAGGGATGGGCACTGGGGTTGCCCCTGGGGAAGGGCAGTCTATTCATCTGCTCAGAGAGTTTGGGCCTTCCCAAAAGTAACCTACCAGGAAATGTGATATATATAAATAAAAAGAAGGTGGAGGTTACAATGTGGAATTGCCACAAAGCTGTTAATTCATACTTAATCATCATATGGCATTGTATATAATTGTTCCCATGCTAAATTTTAAACTCAAGTAGTAAAAGGGCAGAGTTGTGTCATTTTGTTTTTACATGCCTGTATCTTTGCATATAAAAGCTCACTAAGGCTTGTCAAAATTTTGGGATTAACTAACTTACACACATTAGTCAGTGCTAAATGGAAGAAGGTGGCACTAAGCCATGCTAACAACTAGTTTACTTAGAGCATCATTGTGTGACATGGAGTTCCTCTAGGGCAGTGGTTCTCAACCTTTTTAATGCCGCGACCCTTCAGTACAGTTCCTCATGTGTGGTGACCCCCAACCTTAAAATTATTTCCGTTGCTACTTCATAACTGTAATTTTCTTACTGTTAAGACTAGTAATGTAAATACCTGTGTTTTCCGATGGTCTTAGGTGACCCTGCTAGCGGTTCTCAACCAGTGGGTCATGACCCACAGGTTGAGAACCGCTGCTGTAGAGCCTAAGACCATCAGAAAACACAGATATTTACATTACAATTCATTAACAGTAACAAATTACAGTTATGAAGTAGCAACGAAAATAATTTTATGATTGGGGGTCACCACAACATGAGGAACTGTATTAAAGGGTCGCGGCATTAAAAAGGTTGAGAACCACTGTTCTAGGGTGTCCATGAAGGAGGGTGGGGGTTCTGGGACTCTTTTCAGAGATAGAATAATGGAAGGGGAAAAATGTGTTTAAATGAGGAGAAGAGGAGTAACTACAGTAAAAGGAGATACTACTTATGTTCATATACCGGAAGGACTCTGTCTTTAGAAGAAGCCCTGTTCTAAGCCACTCAAGCTGCCCACAGAGCCAGGGTGAGAGCAGAGTCTGGAGTGCCAAGGTACCATGAGTTGGGATGGGACCCTTTAAGGACATGTCCAAATGCAAGAGCCTGTGATTCAAGGTGGACAAGCTCAGCCTGCTCCCCACATGCCCTCCTTAGAACAAAGACCCAATTAAATAATAGTATTACAACTACTCTCATCAGTGAATGAACCACAGGCAAAATTCTTTGTCCCACTTAAGGACACAGAAACACCCTGGCCACATGCAGAGCATGAGGGTTCATGCTTGGCTCACCCTCCCCTCACCCGCCCCCCCCCCCCCCACACACACACACACACTATTCTTGGCTCACCTCAGGGAACATGACTCCCAAGAATCCTTGTGACTCCTTTTAAGTTTCCCTGTAGTTTGGGTTTCAAGGAGTGTGGTTCAAACCCTGCCCTTCCTGCTAGCTTCCTGACTTACTTATATTTTCTGAATTGAAAACCTTGCCACTGTCTATGTGGAAAGGCACTGGATATGTGAAAATGCTAGTTTTCAATTGTTATATTAAAAGTTACCACCACAAACCCAGTAGCTTAGAATATATTTATTATCTCATAGATTGCATGGGTCAAAAGACCAGGCACAGCAGAGCTGAGCCCTCTCTGCTCAGGGTCTCACAAGGTTGAAATCACTGTACCTGCTGGGGCTTTGGTCTCATCTGGGGCCAGCATCCTCTCAGTCTCATTTAGATTGTTGGCAGAATGCTGTTTCTTACAGTTGTAGGAGTGAGGTCACATTTTTCTGGCTGGATGTAGCTGGGGGCTGCCCCAGACCCAGCCACATGGCCCCTCCATAGGCTGTTTTCTTTCAGGCCAGCAGATAAGTGTCTGCTGCTGCTTCTGGTCACTTGTAATGGCTCACCTGATTAGGTCAGACCCACCCAGGAGAACAGGGTAAATGTTGTTGTTTTTTAAAATATTGCTCTGTTCAATTTTCTGGTATTTTGTTTAGGATTTTTGCATCTGTATTCATCACAGATATTGGACGGCAATTTTTTTTCTTTGTGTTGTCCTTATCAGGTTTTGAAAAAGGGAGAAAGACCCATTTAAACAAAATCAGAAATGAAAAAGGAGAAGTCACCACAGATGTCACAGATATACAAAGGATCATACTAGAATATTATGAACGACTGTATGCCACCAAACTAGAAAACTACTGACAGATTCATTCATGTCGGAGTAATTGTAAAGTCATGAAATAAACAAAGCTAATTAGTTGTCTTCCCACCATTCAAACTGGTGTCCTTGGACCCTTTAGTACCTTACTCTAACCACCTCAGCTAATCCCTGATCTTTGCAATAAAAAGACACTGAAACCTTTCTAAATCTACAGGTACACTTTGAATGAATGTCAAACATTGTATATTATAGGTTGGATCTTTTTCCTCAAGTACTGAACAAACTTTGTGCTTAAGAAAACTCACTGTGTTACTGAACATCGAAAATGTATTTACTTAGCTGGGTAGTTTTAATTAGTTTGCATGTGCTCCAAACACTTTTGGGTGGATGGTATTTTTTTTCTTATACCTGTAATGCATACAAGAATTAAATCAAAGCCGACTCCAGCAAAATCGAATTCTAAAAGCCCTAGAGTAAAATCAAGATAAAACAACTTACACCAAAACCACTGCATCAACATAGAAAGAAGTCTGTGAATAGTCTAATGGCTATCACCACTATAATTTTCCAAAGAAAGAAAATCAAAGTTTAAGATTTTCTAACAAATTCCACATTCATTACATTTCTATTGCTTTTAGCTTGTCCAAAAGGGTTATCACTTCTAAAGCACATCAACTTAACAAGTGTGTAATGATTATTAGAGAGAAACATACAAAATTAAAAGAAAGGTAACTCCTGCATGGAAGAATTACAGGCTTTTTCTTTTTAAATATTCATTTAATGCTGCTATAAGATTGTTATTTAACAAATAAAAAGCAAGTAAGACTATAAGGCTTACAAGCAAAGTGTCTCAGCTTTGAAGATTACTGGATAGAGAGTTAGGACCATTGTCTCACAGCATCAGCTTTGCCTCACCTGTCCTTTGACCCAGGTGGACTCTCTCCATTTCACTGGGCCTGAACATCTCTAGCAATAAAATGATGATAAAGAATATGACCTATTCTACACCATATATTAAAGTAACATTAACCCTTTGCACTCGCTTGCTTTTTTCTCGATTCCTTTATTCTACTCGGGATTTAAATTTTTAAATACCCCAGATTTCACAAAGCGTGGCAGTAGAATAAAAAACTGAAGTTTCTTTTCATACAAACTTATTTATTTGGATTTTTTATATTTCAAATTATTGATACATTCAAAGAGTATAAAAAGAGCTGCTACCGATGCTAACCGTGTCGAGTCACACTCAACATCCGAGTGCAAAAGGTTAAAAAGGATTAAAAGAAATATGCAGTTATCAAATTGAGACAAAGAAAGGTTGGCAAGTTGAAACTTGCTTTTGAAAACATGAATAGGCAAAAGTGAGAGAGAAACAGGGCAAATTCCATCAAGCAGGCTGGATATGCTCCCATAATAACAATAGCAGGCAACATCTAAGGGCACTAATGTGGACACTCCCTTATCCTCTACCAAAAAAAAAAAAAAAAAAAAAATTCAAATACTGAAGCCTGTCAAATGCCAAATAGTGTTTATAATAAACAAATAAAAAGTATATAGAAGTCAATAGAAGTCAAAACTAAGGCTTTAAATACTGAAATCAGGAGACCTTGGATCTAGTCCCACTGCCAATCCCAACCTTAGCTGTGCAGAGCCATCAAGTCTCTCTTCCAGTTTACTGGTCAGGAGTAGAACACAGTATCTGCTCTTGGGCTAAAGTTTTTCTACAATGTGCTCCTGCCTTACAGACCATGGGGACTGGTTCTGGTTAGCCATGCCAATGGTGATGTGCACTTTGGGGTCTCTGAATAGCATGGTATAAGAAACCATTCCTTCTAATCTGTTTACATGTAAATACAAAGACATGGAAAATCTATTCGTTTTATCCCACAAATCTTTTGGTTTGTCGCTCCACATCTGGGACCATACGCAATGGATTAAATTAAGAGCAACTGTTTGATTTAATGGTTGATTTGGAATTTATTTTAATCAACCAAGGCTTTCTTTAGCCAGCTCTGTTCTTAAAAATACAATTACACTTCAAGATGGAAGATATTAACCATGTCCCTAGGTAATGGATTTTAAACTTTACAATATTTGTGGCTGCTTCTTTCTATTTAAAGACATTCAGCTCAGACGACTACAAAGTTGAGTAGAAATAACAATTATCCATCTTCTATTTCACTGAAAGCCTTTGGAACCTGGAAAATAATCAGAAAGGTTTCCTTTCTTTTCTCTTTAAAGAAAGAAAATTGGACCACAAAGAGCATAGATATTTAGAACGTTCTAGAAAAGAGATTCAAAATCATTTTGTCACAACCCAGAGGAAAATGGCCAGAATACATTATTAAAAAATGCTTTTTATGCATTTTTAATCTGTATGTATGTATTTTAATGTGTATGTATTTTAATCTTTGCAACAACCCAATAAAGTAAACAGTCTGAGAGGTTACATAACCATCTTTAGGATACACAGATGGTAAATGGAAGAGGTTGAGGTTCAAACTCAGATCTGTCTTGTTGCATTCCTACCTTCCTTTCCTAAAAGGCTTCCCCAGTTACTCTCTGTCATATCACCCTTCCTTCTTGGGACTTCTGATCAGCTATAATTACTTTGCTTATTATCTTGTTCATATTCTGTATTCTTTTACTACAATAAAAGCTCCCTGAAGGAAAAGACATTATCAAGTTCATTGTTACTCCCAGATCCTAGCACATAACAGTCACTCAATCAAATGTTTGTTGATTTAATATATATTCTTGCTCAAAAAAAACAAGTTAAGAAAGAGAACCAGCCCGACCAGTGTGGCTCAGTGGTTGAGCAGCAATCTATGAACCGGGAGGTCACGGTTTGATTCCTGGGTTGTGGGCTCGAAACCCAGTGTGGGGCATGTAGGAGGCAGCCAACCAATGAGTCTCTTTCATCATTGATGTTTCTCTCTCTCTCTCTTCTCCCTTCCTCTCTAAAATCAATAAAAATATTTTTTAAAAAGAGAATTAGAACCCACATAGTCACTAGCTCCAAGATCAATGCTTATTCCACCTGAGACTGAAGAGCCTTTTCTACACAGTTTTTAAAGCCAGTGGTACCAATATCCCAACATTGATTATGACCATCTAGCTCTGCCTCAATTGTGTACACTAAACTGTTCCAGGAAGGGTAGGAACATAAAGAAGTCTAAACTCTGGTCGCTGACCTGAGGGGCTTCACAGTCCAGTTAGAAAAATGGGAAATATGCCTTTAAAAAGTAACTCCCACTGCAAAGCCATCTATTCTAAGTATCCAGTGAGCAGCTATTCATGACAAAGTTTATTTCTCTGCAGAAATTTCCATTCCAGGGAAACCTAAGGCATCACTAAGGTGAGGAGAGAGGAAGACTCCCATTTGCCAGCTCTGACATCTTCAGCACCTGCAGTTAATCACACACCTGCACTCAGGCGTGATTTAGTGGCTCCTGTGATTGGCCATTTCAACTGCTGTCTCTGTAGATCACTGTCCCAGCTGAATATCCAGGGACTACATTCATCAAAAGCATAATTTGGGTAGAAAGTGACTGTTTTTCCAAAGCTGGAGGGCTGGCATCAGCAATAAAAATTGGCAGTACTATCTTTTAAGGAATGTTGGTTGTCTCAGAGGATAATGAAAAATGGTTTTTCTTATTGTTACTATTAAAAGAATATTATCAGTTCCCGAGGTATGGTTTCAAAATGATTGGGGTTTTTCATTTTGATCATCTATAAATACAAACAAGATACTAACCAGAATTCAGCAACTATCACTATAGTACACAGTGAATATCAGAGCTCCCAATACCTGAAAAGCAGGCCAGTGAGTTAGTTAAGTGATGTCAACCCCACCCCTCAGCCTCAATGAATGCTCCAAGCCAGGCTAACCAGAGCCCTTCTCCAGTATTTTTCTCCTGGAGCAAGAAGAGAAAAATCTTTCTGCATTGATTGTGAGGTGTAAGGATCTTACCCATAGCTTCCTATAGCCATGTAGAAGAGTCTGCACAAAAGAATCCAACATACAGAGAGAATCCAGAATAGCAGGTAGCTACAGACAGACAGTCAATCCCCTAATTCCAGTCATAGAAGTTTCAAAAGCTGCCTCTCCCTGTAACTCTTACATATCCTTTCAGTAATTCTACCTCCTCCCCCCTTTTTTTTTCTTAAGCTAGTTACACTTGAGTTTCTGCCACTAGCAATACAGAGATTACTAATATAGAAACTAGTACCAGGAAGTGGAATGAAGGAATGACAGAGATTAAAAGTAGGAAGGGCTTAGTTGGTATTAACTGAAGGCAGTGAGTATCACACAACTCCCAGCTGGGAAGATGGTAATCCTTCTTCTATGAAAACAAAGTAAATACTGACTATTACCTGTTGTATCTTGGCAGGAAGACCATGATAGCATTTCTGTGGCACGGTATAAACATATTAAAAAATAAGGGCATGCTGGATACTTCTTATGGCCTTCAGTAAGGCCCTTCAAAAGCAAAATAAGGCTCAATCCACACTGACACTTCTTAAAGTAGACAGGAAACAAGAAGATAGATATATAGTGTTGTTAAAACAAAGGCTCTTTCTGTCTGTAGCTAGTGATCCAAAGCAGCTAAGGGTCTGAAAACCATGCAAAACTGTTAAAGATTAATTTTCTGTCATATAGTGAAGTTATATTACAGACAAGGAGAGGGTATGACCAGGTATAACCTAAAAATGGGGAAATCCTAACCATCTAGACTTCTCCCAAACAATTCTTGCTGTGCACTTCCCCCTGAAAAAAAAAGTGTAATTTTTCTCATCATAAAGTGCAAATAACTGGAATGCAACCAAAGGCAAGAGGTCAGTCAGCCAT
The DNA here is from genome assembly GCF_027574615.1 of Eptesicus fuscus. Classification (NCBI taxonomy): domain Eukaryota; kingdom Metazoa; phylum Chordata; class Mammalia; order Chiroptera; family Vespertilionidae; genus Eptesicus; species Eptesicus fuscus. The sequence continues at coordinate 23,752,395 of NC_072489.1, forward strand.
ATTTTACCAATTCAGCCTATTGCTTCAGTTGCCCTGAGGCAGCAACCGAGGGAAGTTATTAAACAGAGGCCAGAGAAGGATGAGCCACATCCCACAGGTATGTGTCTAGAAGACAGAAATTTCAAAGACAGGGTCGAGAGTCAAATATTATGACTCAACAAGATTTCTGGTTGGTTAGAAGTTAATAGAGCCCATCAGAATGAACTGAATATTGACAGTCAATTAGCTCTTAAAAGCAGTGCTTTGCTAGAGAAACTCCTAAATTAGAAGCCTGTAATTGCTCCATCTCTAAGGCAATTCCCAGATTCCTATAACCATGATAATAGCAACTTGGCTTCTGAAAGAATATAGCCTCAGTCTCCCTACCACTGTGGCCCTGGAAGGAAATGACCAAGGCAAAGCTTAGTGGGGACAAAATGGCAAGCACCTAATGGCACTCAAGAGAGTGAGTCAAAAATTGGACATGCCTGCCTGGCCAGTGTGGCTCAGTGATTGAGTGTCGACCCATGAACCAGGAGGTCACAGTTCGATTCCCCGTCAAGGGTTGCAGGCTCGATCCCCAGAAGAGGATATGCAGAAGGCAGCTGGTCAATGATTCTCTCTCATCATTGATGTTTCTATCTCTCTCCCCTTTTCTCTTTCTCTCCCTGAAATCAATAAAAACATTTAAAAATGGCCATGCCTTAATGGTCCTATTGAGTGAAGTATGACATACTCTCTGGTTGTCCCACTTACAGTGCTTATTCTTTTTCCTCTTTTCCAAACAAGAATTCTTACAGTAATTACTCTCTTTTTCCTGTATTATTGTATCTTGGATGGGTTTGAAATGGTTTAACTAGTCCAAATGCCCACAGGTTTCAGAATCTTTAGGTGCTGTATCTGACCTGGGAGAAAAGCATTTCTCCCAAAGACCTGGAACTTGACAGTCATTGGTGATACTTTGGAATACATCTCTTGAAGGAGGAGGGAATATCTTTTTTAGTACATGTGCTTCACTATATTATGTAGGCAGCAGTTGGAGTTTTAATATAGGAACAAGAGTCTGTGTGGAGGTATATTCACTAGGCAGTCATGGCGAGGGTTGTAATATCTGAGGGATCAATCATGGAACCTTACCCAGCCATAGAAATCAATACAAGATGGGACCCAAGCCAGATTCATCAAAGTTATTATCTAGGTTCTCTCTGCTGGAGCTTGCAGGGAAGGTTTCTCTTTCTTCTGTGGTTGTAATCAAGAACATAATCTCAGAGTTGCTGTAAGACAAGATCCCCAGTACCCACTAAGGCACCTTTATGCAAATAGAAAAATGTACCTCTTCCTCAAATCATTGTACTGGTTTTGTTGGAAAAGATATTGAATACCCTCTGCTGGAAATTTGCCATAACAAACACAAATCTTTGATGTCTGAGGTATGACTGATGACCCTTAGATGGAGAATAATTGCACACCACACATGATCCATGGCAGCCCTCCTGACAACCATGCCCCCTACTATCTAGGGGAGTTTGACCCAATGCTGCCAATGCCCCCAAAAGAAGCAGATATAAAAAGGACTGAGAAATTCCTGCAGGCCTCAGGCTTCTGGTCCCACTTCTGAAAGGCTACAGAGTTTATCTGCTCCTGTGATTCTTTCTTCCATTCTTTAAACAACTCCAAACTCTGTAAAGCTAGTCTCTGGTTCAAATTGAGGTTTTGCTTCTTATAACCAGAAGAGTCCTGGAAAATATACTACCCAGTTTCACTCATTATCTAGCCATGCGACCTTAGCTAAGTCATTTGACCTCTACGAGCCTAAGATTCCTCAGCTATAAATGAAGCAATGATTGGAAAAGGAGCGCATGAGATAAACATATGTGAAAGGGCTTTGAAAGTAGAGGCATACCTGAGAGACAGTGCAGGTCTGGTTCCAGACCACTGCAATAAAGCAAATATTACAATAAAGTGAATCATAATCTGTTTGCTGGAGGAAGGTCTTGCCTTCAATTTGTAAAACACACACACACACACACACACACACACACACACACACACACACACACAACATCTGTGAAGCACAATAAAGTGACATGCAACCAAACAAGGTAACAGGTGGTCCTTGCATCTAAACAAATTGATGAAAAATATCAATTACTCTCAGAAATAAGAGTAAATACAATTAGCAGCTATTACTAACCCAGTTCAAACAACTTTACCTATGCTAACAAAACACTTTTAATGGAGACAACAATAATCACTTAAGCAATTAGGTTGAAAATAGAGGGCTCAATACAGGGCATAACATACTAATTTGTTGATCGGTAGACATAAGCAGGGGACAGTATATCACTGTACTTTGAAACACCAGACTGCACTCTTTCATCAAAATGACCCAATATATTTCATCCTAACCTTTTCCTTATTTTTCCAAACCTTAACTAAGTCATCTGAGCTTGACAGGTCAATTAATTAGCCAGCATCCCTTTATTGAGGCTCACTATTTGCAAAGCCCTGTGCTAGACAATTTAGGGCCTATAAAAATGAATAAAGATAATGCCGCTGCCTTCAGGAAATTGAAGTCTAGGTCAGAGGGAGAGGGGGGAGATAGTCACATATGCAAGCTAAATCTGGTTAGTTCATTAATTAGTTCATTCATTCATTCATCTATTTATTCAGCAAATATTTATTCAACACTCATTAGGTGCCAGAAAAAATGATGACAATCACGGACACTTCCTGATAGAAGTTAAAGTCTACTCAGAAGGAGAGATATTACATAGATTTCATTTTAATCTGCAATAAGTGCTAAAAAGGAAAACTACATGATGTCGTCAGTACAAAAACATCTTTTCCTGAGAAAGTCACATCTAAGTTGAAGATCTGAAGGATCAGTGGCAGTTGGACAGGTGAGAAAAAAGAAATAGAACGTTCTGGTTAAATGGAAAAGCACATATGAAGGAACTATAGTGGGAGAGAGCTTACAACTTTAGCACCAACTCAAAGAAGACCATGTGGCTAAAGAAAGTGACAGGGATGAGAAGAGATCAAGATGCAGCTGAAGAGCTGAACAGGGACCAGATCATCTCATAGGCTATGTTCAGGATCGTAGCCCAATGGCAAGGATTTTAAGAATAAGAAGTCATAATCACATTTTTAAAAAATCACTCTGGTTGCCCATGTCAAGAATGAATTGGAGGATAGCAGGAGCAGATTTTGAAAGCCAGTTGGAAGAAGTGTACCAAAGTATGAATATCTGGCTGCAAACGACCAAGCCATATAAGTAGCCACCACCTCATTGCCAGCTTTACATTCTCGACATCTTAGGTTGGAGGCAAAAACTCTCCAGGAATCCTGAAATGAAACTGAGAATATACTTTCCCATAGAAACAATGCTATAAAAGGCAGTTGGGTTCCATAGTTGAATTAATATTTAGTTTAATTTTTATGGTGACTTTGCTTTTCATTCTTGAGCAGTTTTATAATTAAGGAGGACCCGGAGTACTTCAAAAGACCCCCAGGAAAAGGCTATGAAGATAATAAAAGGATTTAAATATTGGTCCCGTGGTATATATGGGCAAGAGAAACTAAAACTGCCTTCAAATATAATAAAGGCTTTTATGCAATAACGAATAGATATTTAAAAGTATAGTTTCATGTTATTCATCATGTCGAATTCTTGCCTGTGCTTGGGAAGTCATGAAAGCTAGATGAGTTGGAAGAAACAGGAAGGAGTGGGATTTAGGGTGTGGATGGAGCATCAGAATGAGAGCCTGCTATCCTATGCAGCACCTAGTCCAAACCAGCCTCTGTGTGGTTGAAGCATATGAGAACACAGAGCTTGGTGAACAGAGGACAGGCTAACTTTAGCCCCTACGCCCCCTTGGCTGGGCCCCCTTAGGGAATAAACAATCTGTACAAATGCAGTATCCCTGGCCTTGGAGAAAAGGTAAGATGGTGCGTTCCCTGAAATGAAAAGGGGAAAGATGCACAGTCTATGCATGGTATAGTGGTTCAGAGCAGGGACTCTGGAGCCACTCCATGGTTTTGAATCCTGGTATACTAGCTGTGTAATCATGGGTAAGTTTTCTGATCTCTGTGTTCCTTGTTTTTCCATGTATAAAGTGGGGGAAATAATAGTACCTACATCCATAGGTCATGATAAGAATTGAGTAAATATTTGTTGCATAGTAATCACCATTTACACAAGTGATCATTAAATGAAATTTAGAAAAATAAAAGTATAAAGAAAGTAGGGATGTTTTCTCTGGATGAGGCAAGGGCATGCTCTATAAGGCAAACATTTAGAAAGTAATTTCTACAGAAAATTATTACCAGGCTATTTTGGAAAAAATGATGACTTAGGTACAAAAACCCATACCACCTATGACTATCCCTTGTCTGAAAGACCTCAGAGGCATCCCCCACTTTCCATGGTGCTCTGCCTTTAAGCAATGGTTTGATCAGGAGTATCTTCAGTTGCAGCTGCTACTAAGAAAGCTGAATTCGCTAGGCAGCCAAAATTTAGAGCAACATCACTGCTCCCCCGCTCCTGAAGTCATGCGAATTCATGCTAAACACGGAAGAATAATTCTTGCCTCCCCAGATGGTGAACAGATTCATGCTCCTTTTATAAATGCTCATCTCACTCAAATCTGTTTCTCAGCAGGAAGTGCCTACCTGCTGCTGGAATGCTCAGAGGATTAAGGAAGGTTGTGTGCATACACTAATGGCTACATTTACTCAACAGTTACGGGGGAAATGAATATTTCAGCACAAAACAACACTTACACCTTCCCATTACCAATTCAAATATTCCCACACTGAACTACATTCCCCACTAGGAAAGATGAGTACATTATCCTCGCTGGTCTATTTCAACAATGAAGGAAGGCCAAGGCAAAAGGCAAGCACATACCCATCACTATTTAAGCAACCCTCATCTGCCCTTTATTACCAAGAGAGCTAAAAAAAAAATTAAAAATTAAAAAGGAGCCCAGGCTGCCAGTACAATCTCCAGTGGCCTAAACCCTCTACAAGACATTGGTGACATCCATACCAGCAAACACCTGGCCTCGTAAAAACTAATTACTGATTTAGACTCAAGTCAATGCCACAGTTGCGGCACTTAGTTCCCACCTCGGCGTGGTCCTCTCTCTGAGAGGGGCCCTTTTTTCCCATCTTTGTTTCCATAACAAACTTAGGATTCAGATTCTAGGAACAGGAGTAGGTTCATGAGTAAGATTCATATGAACCACTTGAAGGATCTAACAGTCAAGGTTCAACACAGAATGTATAAAGCACTCTAGGTATTTCTAGCAGGAAAGGGACTTAATGCAGGGAATCCGCAGTTTACAGAAATGGTGAAAAGCCTAAAGGAGCAGGTTCTAGGATGGGCCTCCGGGAATGACTCCCAGAACAATACAAAACTGACCCAACTCCGAGGCTGCCACTGCAGATATACTAGGTGTACCGGTTAATAATGCAGATTTTGTAATCAAAGAAATCACAATAATTACAAGAGAAACATCAAAAGTGCTTTATTCAAAGTAAAGTCCATCGCTAGCTACACATTTCCCCCATCTTTCAGGTAATTTGTAGATACTGTCCCAATAGGACTTTTCTTGTTTTGAGGCAAACCATTCAGAGACCCAATTTTCTACTTCTTCATACATTTTGAAGTGCTGCTCAGAAAGTGCATGTGCCATCAATCAGAACAAGTGGTAATCAGAAGGAGCAAGGTCTGGTGAATACAGAGGGTGGGTTAATACTTCCCAGGCAAGATCTTTTAACGTGTCTTTAACTGGTTTTGAAGTGTGTGATGGTGCATTATCATGAAGCAAAATTATTTTGCTGTGTCTTCTGGAACATTCTAGTCATTTCACGATCAAAGCGTGGTTCAAACTGATTATTTGTTGTCAGTAGCAATCAGTATTAACGGTTTCACCTCGTTTTAGAAGCTCATAATGCACCACACCTTCCTGATCCCACCTAACGCAGAGCATTGTCTTCTTTCCGAAGCGATTTGGCCTTGCAGTCGATGTTGATGGTTGATCTGGATCAACCCATGATTTTGTGCGTTTGGGATTCTCAAAATAAATCCATTTTTCATCGCCAGTCACAATTCAATGCAAAAAAGACTTTCTTTAGTGCCATTGAAGCAACATTTTACTGATGACTTTTTGGTTTTCCATTTGTCTTTCATTCAGTTGATGTGGCACCCATTTTCCTTCCTTTAAAATCTTTCCCATTGCTTGTAAATGATCGGAAATTATTTGCTGAGCAACATTTAATCTTTCTGCAAGTTGTTTTTGAGTTTGACACGCATCTTCATCCAATAATGCTTGTAATTGTTGGTCTTCAAACTTTTTTGGTTGACCTGGACATTCACATAGAAATCATCACTTTTAAAGCATTTAAACCAGCGTTCACAAGTATCTTGAGGTGGAGCATGTTCACCATAAGCTTCCCGAAGTATTCAGTAGCACTTTTTTTCAAAATAAAGTAATGAATTAAAACTTCCCGCAAATGCTTTTTTGGCACGAAATTTGAAATTTTTAAGCGTAAAAATACCTATGATGTTAACACCTTCAGAAAATTTGACATATGAAGTTTTGAAGCTTGTTGTCAATACAACAAAATAGCATACATATCAAATCACATATATATCAACATATGTGTAACTCCATCTATTGAAAAAAAAATCCACATTATTAACCGCTACACCTAGTAACAACAAAATTATATCCATGTGGCTAAAGCCCAAGAATCAAGGAGCGGAATCAAAAAGACATGGAAGCCATACTGGCTCTCAGTACTCAGGAAGCTGGAGTTAGACACTGTAATACTGATGTAGAAACTACTCATATTTCTGCTTTCTTGCTGGCAAACAGAAAAAGACACAGAAAATGGCCTGCACCTCTCCACCATTTATGTATTACCACAAATACATCTAATTGGAAGAGCTATTGGAAATGTAGTTTTTAGTTTTCTATGAAGGAGGGTTAAGTGAAAATGGAGGTGGAGTAAAGCAATCAACAGTTTACCACATGACTTCTATAAACTCCTGAAAATATATTCACTATCCTAGTGTTAAAATATATAAATCTATTATTTAAAAGTATTCCTTTGGATTAAGCCTAATTTTTCGATGAGCCATAGAAACAACTCCTGAAACAATTATGACATTAAGCCTTTAACACTTTAGTATAGATTAGTGTATGTAATTGCTTTCTATAGTCCAAAAGTTATTAAGGTACCTTAAAACCAAGGGAGGGCAAATGTGGGCACAGGGAGGGCACTAATGACATGGTACGTCTTCTCTGCAATTGAAGATAAGGTCAGCGCAGCAAGAATTGCACTGTCTCGGATAGACACTAGGGACTCATCGGCATCAGAATGAGAGAAGAGATCCATGCATCCTCATCATGAGATATTTCCTTCTCATATCTAAACAACAGACACCCACCCACCCACAACTTTACCCTAGAACTATGTAGGCCCAAATGACATCCGCATGAAAACATGGGGAGGCTCCTAAAAGTGGCAATCAACTTGTGAAGTTCCAAACTGAAGACCCACAGGACAAATCCACCCATTTAATGTTTTATTTGTCCAGGCCAGAGTTTGTTTAGAAATTGTGATTTGATTGACAGGCACACTCCATTTCAAAGCATGCCTTCACCTTTCTTTATCATTGTTCATCCGTTATCTTCCCACACTGACATTACTTTTCTGGCCATCCCTGGTCTGTTCTTTGAACTCCTTAAAGGAGAACTGAAGAATCAAGATCCAATGAAAGTAAATAAAATCATCAAGCCCAATGGGTAAGTGTGGGATCATAAATGAGATACATAGTCAAAAGTCAAAGGTTGGATCAAAGCAAGAGGATGCATTCTTACACCATTTCACTCTTTACTGTTGGGACCAGAGGGGCATGGTGTCTGATGCACCACTGCGGTTTAGAGACAGAGTCCATGTGAGCACCTAGAATCTGGGAGAGAACATTCCATGCATCAAGAAAAGAGCTCTGAAAGGTCCTGGGCCATTGCCAAGTAAGACTATTCAGCTTTTCCCTCATTTCCAATAAAAGAAAGGAGGAGTCCTCTTTGGCAACAGGCCAGGAGCCAGGGAATTTGTTCTGCCTGAGGGGTAGAGTAACCCAGGCCTATTCACCTGGCTGCCAGATATCAAGTTGCCTGTGAGATGGGAGCAAACCCCAAGACAAGCCGTGGTAATTATCCAGACTGGCTCTTCTCTGCCTGGGCTCCTCTTAGAGGCTCATCCTAGTCCCAGGAAACCATAAACCAGTTCACAACTCAACTCTAATTAATAAGCTCCTTAATGAAGATGTAAATGTCCACATTTTTAACCTTTACGATGTACTTTGGGCTCTTTATCCTTTAAATGGCTTAATCGATGTCTCTGCTTACTCCTTCTTCAATTCCCACTTTCATGTTGGTTTCTGGTATCTGTCTTAACTCTTTAAACCCATCTCATTCAATGCCCCCTGCTCTCTGCCTCTTGTATTTTAGGGTATTTTGTGTGCTCCTTGGAAGTTCCATTGCCAAACTGAGAAACAGGAAAACCTGCTGAGGTTTTCAAATAGAAAAGGGCAGTGACTATGTAACTATCTACATATATGGAAACCAGAAGAAATGCCATGATATTTGAAAAAGACAAATATGGCCACCTTCTTTAAGAGGAGTGACAAGAAAGGTGACTGGCAGCCACCCTTGTGCCTCACTATTCTCTGCTGAGAGCAAAATTCTATCTGGAGCCGTTAGACAAAAGGCATGGTACGTTATAAAGGTCATAAATGAGTATCTGAAATTCCTCTTTGTTAAACCTTAAAAGTTTAAGTTAAAACATATAACCATACATCCATTTACCAATCTTTCCTATATTATGTACAATTTCAAACATAAGCAAAAGTAAAGAGATTATTATCATGACCTTCATGTACTGTCTCTGAGCTTCACTAAGACTCAATATGTGACCATGCTTCTTTTATGCATGCACGCACCCACTTTTCCTACCACTTTGATCAACATGAAACAAGTCTCATACATATTATCATTGCATGACCTCTTAATAAGAATTCTTATAAGGTCCAAGACCTTGTAGCAACAGTTTCCAAGCATTGGCTTTAGTACATGGGCTCTGGAGTTAGACAAACCTGAGTCTATATATTCCCAGGGCAAGAGCTATGTGACTTTAGAAAGTTCTTTAACTTCTTAAGCCTTGGTTTTTCATCTGTAAAGTAAGACAAATAGTGCTTACTTTTTTGGGTTATTGTGAAGAGAAACAAGATAATACAGGGGAATTGCCTGGTTCAGAGTAAGCACTAAAGTAGTATTGTGATTACTACTGTTATATGGAAATTTTAAGAGTAAGAACTACTTCTTTCTCTAGGAAAGTCCCTAGTTCCATCAGACAACTCTTATAACAAGGTCATATGTCATCCTGTGCTTTATATTCTGATGCCAACTGAACAAAGGAGCACATACCACTTTCTTTAGAACTTTGGGTGATTGATCTCTGGGTACTTTCTTCTCAGCCTCTGGCTGCAGCTCAAACTCATATTGTCAATTTCTCATTGAATATCAACCAAAGGTAGAAATCAGGTTTGATTGAGATCTGTTTTTTATTTGTTTTATTTTGGTTTCCTCCCACTGAGAAATGGGAGTTCCAGGTTGTAGTTTACTTCCTGTAGCTAAAGCTCCTTGGCCTTTTACTCATCAGTTTCATTGTATTTGTTAGGCTTTTATGTTATCAGGCAGTCAGAAGGTCTATTTCAGCTATTCAAGGGTGGATTCCATTATGCCTTCCAAACTGTGACAGAGACATCTACCTACTCACCAAGTCCAATTCCCCTTTCTGAGTACACTAGTGGGTGGGTGGACTTGCTTTTCTCAGCCCTCTTTGCATTTACGCAGAGCTATGTGATGTGTTCTCAACAATGGTATGTTTAAGGACAATGGGTTTTGTGAAGCAGGCCAGACACTGAGAAGCTGTTATAGGGCTGCTGGAATGTTTGGCCTGCACCCATCTTTCTGTCCTCACATATTTTGGAACTGTTGTGGGTTGCATCCCTGATGTACTCTCAGATCTGGAAAATGAGCACCCAGTGATGCCAGCAGTTTATAGATGCCTGGGGAGGCCATAGTGATGTCTAGGAGGTTCTATGAACTTGAGAAAAAGGAGGACCAGGATGGAAAGTCCCACTATTATTAGAGGATTGGCACTATTTTGAAAACAGAATTTTGCTTTAAAAGAAAATGCTTCTAGTCTAATTGTCTGAGTCATCTCTAATAAGTGGTGAGCACAATTGTTCTGTCTTTGGGTAAAGCTGGATTCTATGGCCTTAACATTAGGAGAGACTTGCAATGACTTTACAGCCTCCACCCTGGTGCCATCACAGTTCTAGATGTGAGAGGACCCTCATACTCTTTAAGGCAGTCATTGAAAGCAAAGACAGTCCTGGTACCTAGAGCGTGTCCTGCTGCTCTTACTAAGAAAGGAAGCTTTGTAGTGTATGGAAACCCACCTGGAAGTTCTTGAAGGACTCAGATAAGACCCTGACAAAATTGTTAGCTACCTTGCCTATCGATCTACATCAAAACATTATCCTTCTGAGTACTAATTATTTTTCAATCTCCAAAATGATCCATTGCTAAAGTGTATCCAAGGCCAACACAGGCAATGGGTTGATTCTAAAGAGTGAGACATATTATTAATTGATAAGATCTTAAGGTCAAAGTCAGAGATAAAACAGTCATGGCATTCAAGGTCACAGAATTGGTGAGGAGAGAGATTGATATCCTTCTCACTCATGGCTGTGCCCTGGGATCATAATACATTAATGGTAGGCAAAAGAAGGGCCAGAGACATATAGGAAGTTCTTACTTCTGACTGAGACAAAAATCTGAAGTTAAATTACATTAACTATCTGTAGTAGACAGAATGTATAATCTTTCTCTCATTGAGTGTGGATGCTAGTATAATGGGATTTTACTCCCATAATTAGATTATGTTATATGGCAAATGTTTACCACTCTAATATAGATGTCTTATGAAGTTTTTTATACTCCTACACCTTCTGACCTTAAGCCATACGCCACTTTGGGGATTTCATGCTGGACTGAACTGAACAACAGCTGCAATATGTGTATCCTCTAGGCACCTTCCTCCAGGAAGCCTTCTCTGACTGCCTTTCCCTGAGGTTGGGTCAAGCACCCAACTCTACAAAATGCACAGAATGTATTCATTTCTTTACTTTGACCATTACCCTATTCTAAAAGGGCATGACATCAAATTTTTAAAAGTTGAACAGGATTATTTTAATGAGTAAGTAAAAATCTGAATGAGAGAAAAAATAAATTAAGGAAAAGTGAAATTACTCAGGGTAGAGATTGAGACACAAAATGCCTGCCACGAAATCTTACTTCAAATAAGTCACAAAATCTGGCTGTCAGATTTCCACCTACCAAAGCGAAGAGAGACACGATCAGTTAAGTAATCCATAGCGACCCTGCATTTGCTTGCTTGTTTGTCTTTAAGAACACCTAGTCCTGATAACTGTCATCTGAGGAATTTCTTCCTTTGGTTTTCATTGAAAAAAGTCATGCAGAATTTAATAAGCAGCTTAGAGAGAAGGATCTGGTTTCAACATCTGCAAAATACCCTGTTTAACTCATTTACTAGCACAACAGGTACACTATTCAAGGTCATTTAATCTCCCAAATAGGTAAACACCACAACAGAGTTTAGGGAGGGAGAAGTGGGGAGTGGGGACCAGAGGACATCAAACATAAATGATTTGCAAGAAATGGAACCTGAAAAGGTGTAAAGAAGCCAGACCCAGCTGGCAGGGAATTCCCCATCCTGGAGAAAGAAGACTGTGGGAAAAGCAGAGACGTTCTTCAAGTCACAGGCAGAAATTAAGAAGAAAAGGCACAGTGCCCAGAAACAGAACATCAAAAGAACCATACAGAAATATCCCCATTGAGGGGCAACAGGGATGTGAAATTACCTATGACCCCACCCTTCCTGTAAGAAAACTAAGGCCCAGAAAGCACCAGCATCTGTCCCTGAAGTTATACAGCCGATGCAGAGCTGATAACCCGGGACATTGTTTATACTTTGGGTGATGGGGAGTGAACAGACAGAGAGGCCTTCCAGAAGCTAGTTCATAGCTGACTTGGGTCTAGAGTCAGAACAGAAGGTAGATGATAAATAAAATCACTTGGATAGAGTAATACTTATTTCCTCATTTATTCAAATTCCAGCTAGTGCTTTAGTAACCTAAGAGTAAAATGTAGACAATTAGTAATCTCATAATCACTAGCACAAAGTAGGTTCTCAATAAATGTTAGTTTTCCACCTTTCTCTCAATTCCATCTCTCCCTCCCAGCACCCTCATGCAGTCTTTTTTTTTTTCTTCCTGTTTCTCCATTTTCTTGTTCCTTTTTAATACTGGGATATTATGGCATTCAATTTACAGAGAGCTTACTACATACCAGGCAGTCACTAAACATCCCCCTTGCTGGATCCCATTGAGTCCTTGCAACAATCCTAGGAGGTAAAATCCACTGTTATCTACATTTCACGGCCAAAATCACAGGCTCAGCAAGGTTAAATGATTTCCCCACGGTCACACACTGGGTGTAGGATTTGAGCACAGGTCTGTTTGACTCCAAAATGTGTGCTTATTCTCCAGCCCAAGAAAATATTTAACCTTCCATTTCAGTGAGCAAGAACAAAGGAGATGTGCACATATTCAGTACCAAAGCTATTTGTTCAGCTCTAGGACTTCCCCACAGAATGCAAAAGGCAGAACCAAGCTACTGATGCAAATCACCCAGCAGCAAATACACTCACAGTGATGCCTGTAATTCAAGTTCATGGCACTCAGTCTACATAGCAGAGGGATGTATCCATACATCTATGTGTAATACAATTAAGACATTACATGCACGGAATCTGATCCCTTTCTGGTCAGTCCACGGCAGGAGGTCCCGTGTGAAGCTGCCCAGAGCTCTGACCCAGGGCTCAATGCCCTGAATAAAAGCTGCCCGAGTGGTATATGCACTTGCCTTGAGCCAGGGCCCTGCTGCAGCTTCTCTGATGGATGCTTTGGCTCTGCCCTGAGGACAGTTCTTACTGGACTCTATGCAGTTCCTATTTCACAAATCAGAGCTTAAACCTTCACAAGGGGGTATCGATTTAAGCTATCAAAGCAGTGAGATTCCAGAGCTGGGGAGCGAGGGAATCTGGACCTTTTAATCAATATTTCTTACTCATTAAAGCAGATGTCTGATTCAAATTTTTATTTTGAGCCAGATACAGCATCAGTGTTCTGATGATGTAGTCTTTTGGGCAACGAAATATCTGCCAGCTATTTCAACACCTCCATTTTTCCCTCTTCTTCTCTTTCTTCTTCTGTCTTTCCTAGCCTTGATGTTTAAATTCAAGCCCAGCAGACACCTACTTTCTGTCACTGTTCCCTCCGAGAGATCCAAAAGGCAACCTCCGTCCCAGAGCCAAAGCTAGCCAACAACATGGTCCAATGCTCTGGGGATGGATGCATCATCCCAGCAGAGAATTTCTGTCTTAATGGGCTGCTTCGTCATCCTACTCAGACTGGAGCCTCTTAAGATGTAAAGGTTTGAGCAAGTAAAGAGCAGTGAAGAAAACCAACAAATTGATTAAGGGATAATTCTTAAGAGTCACAGCCCAAATGCTCTCCTGGGAGTGATCTTAATCTAATATTCATCTCAAACCTCCTGCCCATCTAGGCAGCAGTACCCGGTGAAAAGAGCACAGGATTTACACTATTCTGTAAATATTCAGACATTTTTAGGTTTTTTGTTTGGTTTTTGTTTTTCTTCAGACCTTTTTGGGATCTCCAGCTCAGCCACACACTAGCAGTGTGACTTTGGGTGAATAATTCCTTGTTGGAGCTCATCTTCCTCATTAGTAAAATGTAGACAATTAGTAAAATGAAGACAGTAATTACTATCTCATGAAGTTGGTACAGAAATTAAATTAGATAGCATAGTGATTCTCAGAATCACATAAGCATAATCTCTTAATCACTACCACAAAGTAGGTTCTCAATAAATGTTAGCTTTTCCATCTTTCTCTCAATTCCATCTCTCTTTCCCAGCATCCTCACTCAGTCTTTTTTTCTTCCTGTTTCTCCATTTTCTGCTCTCTTCCCATTGACTTACCTGATGTTCTTCTCCTTTTTTTTAAAATATATATTTTATTGATTTTTTACAGAGATGAAAGGAGAGGGATAGAGAGTTAGAAACATCGATGAGAGAGAAACATAAATCAGCTGCCTCCTGCACACCTCCTACTGGGGATGTGCCCGCAACCAAGGTACATGCCCTTGACTGGAATCGAACCTGGGACCTTTCAGTCCACAGGCCGACACTCTATCCACTGAGCCAAATCAGGTAGGGCTGTTCTTCTCCTTTTTACCATCCTCTTTAACTGGCCTTCAAACCATAAACTGTCAGTCAGCACCAGAAGGATCAAAAAGAGTGTCCTCACTTCAAGTTAAGTGACATTTCCCATATCACAGCTACTCACCAGCAGAGCCACAGCCACACTCCTGAGTCCCAGGGTCTCACATCTTATCCTTCTCTTTCAGAGTTGAAATTCTTGAAAGCGGCAGCTTCCTGGCAGTTTCAGTAAATTTTCCAGGGAACAAACCCAAAGAGAATTACAGAAGGAATCACCAGGATGTATCAGAAAAGAATGTTTCACGGATATTAGAAACAAAAATAATATGTTCCTCACTTACAGCTCTGATAAGATGGTATATTCATTTCAGTTAAACTGCTTCAAATCTGATACTTTTTAAAAAAAATCTGAACTATGGGTTGTCTTCTTTCGCCCATCTAATGTCACTGGTGTGGCAAAGCCAGCTATTACTCATTTGGAGGAGCCAATTCTTAGCATCTCTTTCCAACTCTGCATTCAGTTATATCAAATTGGTAACCTGAAATTGAAATGGTGAGAATATTTACACAACAGAAATTGGCAGCCACTACAAATAGGATTTCTCTCCCTGCCCCCTGCACCCCCCCCCACCCCCAACCAATTGTTCCCAGCACACCATTGGATAAGTTCTCATGTCTTTAGCACTGATTCTTAGGCAGCCCCCTATTGCTTTAAGAAACTTTTAAGTTTATTTTTACAATAATGATTACCTAGGTCTTTCATTTGTGTTTCTTTAAAACACAGATATTTTTTCAGTTTATCTGCCTGTCATCTGCTATCATTTACATAATAAAACTGGTCATGCCAGCGGTTGTATTATGTAAATCTGCTCTACCTTACCTCTGTGAAGATGAAGATGCTGGGCCATTGGTAAATCTGCATTAGTTTTGTCCTATTGATTTCAATAGAGAGTATAATATTGTGAGGATTTTGGTCCCTGAAAATCTCTGAGCTGCTATTGGCATCATTGAGCATTTTATTGTTCATACCCACATTCAAATAGAGCTCATTTTCTCCAAATATATATTATACTGTGCTAGTAGCCAAGAAGCCATTCAGTGGGCTCTGAAGCCAAACTGCCTGGGATTGAATTCCAGCTCCCCTACTTACTAGCAAGTTCCTTAACCCCTCTGTGCCTCCGTTGTAAAATGGGGGTATAATAGTACCCACCTCCCAGAGTTGTTCTGAGGATTAAACCAGTAATACACATCAAATGATCACAAGAGTGGCTGGCACCGTGAGTGGTCAATAAATGTTAAAAGTTAGGAAAGAGTGAAGATAGAAAGTTTATTGCAAAGTAAACCATTCAAGCACCAGATTTTTGCTAGGTAACTAGGATGAAACTGGGAAAAATAGTTAGGGGAAAGGTTTAGAACATTACTGCTAGACCCACGCCTACATAAATTATGGGGGCTCTGTGTTAAGAGGTCCTCCTGTACTCTTTTCTCTCACTGAACAAGTTGAGGATCTTCTAAACTGCAGCAACTGGAGAGGACAACTGAGCCTCCCCTACTTATCTGAGGCACGAGTTCACAGCCTGGGTCTCCACTGCAGACATGAAGGGTGACGTGCATATATAGACACTACCGTGGGCTATGCAACAGTAGATGGCCTATGACCGCGAGCCACATGCGGCTCTTTGGCCCCTTGAGTGTGGCTCTTTCACAAAATACCATGGCCTGGGCGAGTCTATTTTGAAGAAGTGGCGTTAGAAGAAGTTTAAGTTTAAAAAATTTGGCTCTCAAAAGAAATTTTAATCATTGTACTGTTGATATTTGGCTCTGTTGACTGAGTTTGCCGACCACTGGCCTATGAGTTAGGTCCAATTCCTGCCTGGGAGTCTCATCTCCCCACCCTCATGATCCTCACAGTGCGCAAGGGAGGGAGATTCTCAGTAGTAAAAGGATTTACCTCTATGGTAGTCATCTGGCTATTCCCTAATATTGCAATTCTTCTCCTTCTAAGCACATGGTGGGATCACACTCCCCTCTTCTTCTAGTTAAGTAAGTCTATAATGTCTTATTTGGGGGCAATTACATATGAATAACACTGATATATGCCTCCTCCAAACTTCAAGAGCCAATGATTAATTTGATCCCTTCCTTCTGCCTGCCATATGAGAACATTCCATCAATTTTCATCCTTGAGTGTGAATACTCTGATGTAGAGCCCCCAGATTACCCACAATAGAAACACAGTAAGAATAAGATAAAACTTCACTACTTTAAGCAACTGAGACTTTGGGATTATTTGTTACTCCACAAAGCCTATCCTATCCTGACTAATACAACCTTAATTCCACTCTAATTTATACATTAACATATTCATAAGGTTCTTCCAAACGTCTTTCCTTTATTATTTGTAACAAATTACTTGTGATAGCAGGTCTCAAAAAACAACAATGAAACTTAAAATCATTAATTTACAGAAATTAAAGATATTATCTAAAAGATTGATGTTTAAGGTTTTCTATATTTTTCATTTATTTAGCAAGTTAATTTATTGTCATTTTCTTTACCTTTTTATTGGAGAAGGTGATTCAATTAACCTTAAAAATTGTTTTAATTTTATTAAAGATTCATGCCTGAAAGAAATCAAACAAAAATCCTACAAAGGCTAAACTAAGAAGACCCCATAAAGAAAATTCAGTAGCAGAGAAGAGCAGCTGCATCAGCAATTGTTCCCCCCTCCCTCTGAAATCCCCCTCCCTTTCATTAATCTCATTTTTATCCAATACTAAAACTCTAGTCCCCAAGAGTCCAATGACTCCCCAGTTGGGTTCTTCTTTGCCTAATCTATTTTTTCTCAGCAGAACTGATATAAATTGGAATTTTCAAAAATAATTTTTCTTAAAGGATGATAGAAAATGTGAGTAAAAACAAACAGTAAAGATATAAAACACAAATACTATAATTAATGCTGTGGGGTTTTTTTTTTAATGCTCAGAGGGCCACCATCATGATTAATTAGCTTTTGGCTCTAGTTTGCCTGGCAGTATTCAATTCTAGTTTCAGCCTCTCCAAAGTGAGAAAGAACCACCTTATCTCTCACTACATGACCACAATGTAACTAAACATCTTTCTACAATCAAGGACAAATGCCAGAACCACTTTCCTTGGATCAAATGTCTTTTCCCTCTAACATTCTCCCATTCAGATTTTATTTTTCTGATTCAGAGACACCACATTTACAATCCATTCTCAGGAGAGTGGGGAGACGCATCCTTAATCCCTACTGATGGATCTTGCCTTTCTAAGCTCAGGTTAATAGCTTTGTCCATTTCTATAACTTTGTCACCATCACAGTGCAGCAAAAACACACATACAAATACACTCATAGGCTAAGGAAAATGATCTAGTCTAATCAATATAATGTTCCAATATTGAATCAACAGGGTGTCCCAAAAATATATACACACTTTGATAGCTGATAGCTCAATTTTGAAAATAAAATGTATTTTAATAAATACTGCCTTTATAATTATTCAAAGTGTATACATTTTGGGACACTATATACCAGGTGTACCGATTAATAATGTAGTTTTTTTTCAATAGATGGAGTTACACATATGTTGATATATATGTGATTTGATATGTATGCTATTTTGTTGTATTGACAACAGCTTCAAAACTTCATATGTCAAATTTTCTGAAGGTGTTAACATCATAGATTTATTTACGCTTAAAAATGTCAAATTTCATGCTAAAAAAAAAAGAGCATTTGCGGGAAGTTTTAATTCATTACTTTATTTTGAAGAAAAGTGCTGTTGAAAGTTTTTGTATACTTTGGGAAGCTTATGGTGAACATGCTCCACCTCAAGATACTTGAGAATGGTGGTTTAAACACTTTAAAAGTGATGATTTCGATGTGAAAGACAAAGAATGTCCAGGTCAACCAAAGAAGTTTGAAGACCAACAATTACAAGCATTATTGGATGAAGATGTGTGTCAAACTCAAAAACAACTTGCAGAAAGATTAAACGTTGCTCAGCAAATAATTTCCAATCGTTTACAAGCAATGGGAAAGATTTTGAAGGAAAACGGGTGGTTCATCAACTCAACAAAAGACAAGTGGAAAACCAAAAAGTCATCAGTAAAATGTTGCTTCAACAGCACAAAAGAAAGTCTTTTTTGCATCGAATTGTGACTGGCAATGAAAAGTGGATTTATTTTGAGAACTCCAAACGCACAAAATCATAGGTTGATCCAGGTCAACCATCAACTTCGACTGCAAGGCCAAATTGCTTCAGAAAGAAGACAATGCTCTGCGTTTGGTGGGATCAGGAAGTTGTGGTGTATTATGAGCTTTTAAAACCAGGTTAAACCATTAACAGTGATCGCTACCAACAACAAATAATCCATTTGAACCACGCTTTGATCGTAAAACAACCAGAATGGGCCAGAAGACATGGCAAAGTAATTTTGCTCCAAGATAACACACCATCACACACTTCCAAACCAATTAAAGATACGTTAAAAGATCTTGCCTGGGAAGTATTAACCCACCCTCTGTATTCACCAGACCTTGCTCCTTCAGATTACCACTTGTTCTAATTGATGGCACATGCACTTTCTGAGCAGCACTTCAAAATGTACAAAGAAGTGGAAAATTGGGTCTCTGAATGGTTTGCCTCAAAACAAGAAAAGTCCTATTGGGACGGTATCCACAAATTACCTGAAAGATGGGGAAATGTGTAGCTAGTGATGGACATTACTTTGAATAAAGCACTTTTGATGTTTCTCTTGAAATTATCGTGTTTTCTTTGATCATAAAATCTGCATTATTAACTGGTACACCTAATATATATATACACACACTAGTATATATAT
The DNA here is from genome assembly GCF_027574615.1 of Eptesicus fuscus. Classification (NCBI taxonomy): domain Eukaryota; kingdom Metazoa; phylum Chordata; class Mammalia; order Chiroptera; family Vespertilionidae; genus Eptesicus; species Eptesicus fuscus. The sequence continues at coordinate 23,771,711 of NC_072489.1, forward strand.
ATTTACAGTGACTACGTTGAGAATATGAGCTTTGAGCAAATATACATGGGTTTAAGTCTCAGCTCCAGCACTTTATGGCTAGAGATCCTAAGATCCTTATTCCATTTCTCTAGACATCTGCTTCCTTAAATGTAGACCGAAAATAATAGAAGTACTTACCTCAGAAGACTGATGTGAGCTAATGCATATAAAGTAGTAATACAGTGTCTGGAACATAGGAAGTACCCAGTACCATTCAACTAGTACTGGTAGTGACAGCAGTGATGGTGTTAATACTAGCAATATTGCTATCTATACTAATAAAAGGGTAATATGCTAATTAGACTGGGAGACTTTCTGGGAGACCTTCCGGACGTCCTTCTGGACAAAGCCATGGTGGCGGGGCTGAGGCAGAGGCGGTTAGGAGCAATCAGGCCAGGAGGGGAGGGCAGTTGGGGGTGATCAGGCCAGCGGGGGGGGGGCAGTTGGGGGCAAGCAGGCTGGCAGGTAGGCCAGTTGGGGGCGAGCAGGCCAGCAAGGGGGAGCAGTTGGGGGTGAGCAGGCTGGCAGGGGGTCAGTTGGGGGCGAGCAGGCCAACAGGGTGGGGGCAGTTGGGGGCGATTAGGCCGGCAGGTGGGGAAGTTGGGGTGATCAGTCCAGCAAGGGGGGGGGCAGTTGGGGGCAAGAAGGCCGGCAGGTAGAGTGGTTAGGGGCGATTAGGCAGGCAGGCAGGCAGGTGAGCGGGTAGGAGCCAGCAGTCCCGGATTGTAAGAGGGATGTCCCCCGAGGGGTCCCATATTGGAGAGGGTGCAGGCTGGGCTGAGGGACACTGCCCCCTGTTCACGCATTTCCTGCACCGAGCCACTAGTCTTAAATAAAATGAAATACTCATATTCCATTATCCCCACATTTCTATTGTAGTTCCTGTAAACCTTCGGCTTTTTCCTTAGGAATGCCTGATGGAGTGATTTTTAAGTTCTTTGGAAGTTCCTAGCACTTTAGTAATTATCACTGATTCTGCAATATTACCCACAGCATAGGCAAGACATTGACCATGCCCCAATGCTCCAGAATTATTCAAATTTGCTGATCTGACACTGATGCTACCCTGGCAGCTTCAAAGAATAAAAGGCTCCCCTTATTTCCTGCCAAGCCACATTTTCCACTTGCTTGAAACTCATCCAGATTTGGTCCTGCATTAGGAAACACCTAAGTGCCCCCAAGAGAATTCAAACACTTAGCAAGGCACTGAGCAAGTAAACTCTTTGGACTACTTTAGAAACAGAAAAGGGAAAGCACAGGAGTCAGAGAGAGGGAAAGAGAGAAACGATGAGCAAATTTAAGTGACTCAGCTGGGTTTGGGGGAAAGAGGAATGTGTCCACTCATTATGTGCTTCTGTTTGAAAGGAAGTCAATGTTTTCATTGAAAAACAAGCAGAAAGCTTTCATGATTTAGCACACAGGCAAACATAAATTAAGGCAGAGAAGACAACAATGTAAACATGTCCAACCACATCTTATGCATCTCCGTTGTCATAAATCCAGTCTGGCCTGATTGCAAGAGGTAGGCAGGGTGATCACTTTGGGCTCTTTTCTGTCCTAAAAGCTCTAGTTAAAAGATCCTGTCTTCTATTTGGCCCTCTTTTATTCTTACCTAACATGGAAGCCTTTGAACAGAGGATTGAACTGAACTTCCTCTTTGATAATGACTGAACTTCTTTGGCCCATCTTCCAAAGATTCCTACCTCTGGCCCAGAAGCTGGGACCCCGAAAAATAGCCCCTTGTATTCTCTACAGCAGCAGGTTTGATATCTAGACCAAAAACAGTTTTATGAGGCAATACATACCTATTACGCATTTGCCAAGTGCAGGCACCCATGCCAGACAGGCACTGTAAAGTATAGCCTATAAAGTACAGTCCCTGCTCCCAAGGCTCATAGGCTAACTACTCAAGGGGAGAAAATTCTTCACCTTATGATCCCAAGTTTACTTCAAGCCAGTCCATTCCACACTGCACTGATTCACATCTCCTTCTTAACAACCAGAAAAGAAACTTGCAATTTCATTTAGACACTAGGATGCAAGTGAACAAATCTAGTCATACACTTGAGGCAAACCAACCAATAAATAGGAAACTTCCAAAGAGGTGGATCCAGAGCTCGGAGATTCTCATTAAATGAGTCTGGGGTGGGTCCTAAGAATCAGTACATTTTAAGTATTTTCCAGAGGAGCCAAAATTGAGAACAGCTTCACATTATAGAATGGGAAACCCCATGTTCCTCTGAACAGAGAGAATTCAAGTCCTTTTTCTCCCCTATATAATTTCTTTCACCTCTTTCTCCTCCAGTCAATTCAACACCCTGCTACCAGATGGATCCTCTCAGATTATATCATTCCTCTACTCTAAAACCATCTGTAATTCCCACTACATAAAGAATTGCATTCTAGCCCTGGACAGTGTGGCTCAGTGATTAGTGACAGCCTGAGCACTGAAGGTTTGTGGGTTCGATTCCTAGTCAAGGGCATGTACCTGGGTTGCAGATTGGATCCCCAGGCCCAGTTGGGGCACATGCAGGAGGCAACCAATCGATGTGTCTCTCTCACATCGATGTCTCTCTATCTCTCTCTCTCTCTCTCTCTCTCTCTGCCCCCACCTCCTTCCACTCTCTCTAAACATCAATGGAAAAAATATCCCCAGGTGAGGATTAATAAAAAAAAAAAGAATTGCATTCTAAATACGTAGCCAGGTAAAAGGCTCTCTATACTCTAGCTCAAGCCTACCATCCAGCTTCATACCCACCTCCCCTGGGTTATTTTCTCATTCCTGCTAAGTTGATCTGCCCCCTGAAACTCCTTTTTCTTTTCAATCTCTCATGCAAAGCAATTCAGTTCTTGCTACCCCCTACTCCTCATCTCACCAACAGGTCCACCTTTGTAAATCAAGGGTTTCGACTACTCATTTCCCCGTTTCTCCTTTCACAGGATCCCCTCTTCTCTAGGGCCATTGAATTACCCAAAATGCTACTGCATTTTCCTTTGGCTCAGGAACTCTTCCAGATCGTGCCTTCCTTAGGTACCCTTGGACCCCTCACTCATTGTGTCTCCTGTGTTCTTGAAGCCCTTGGCTTTACGTTCCAGCTGCTCTGCTAGTATAGTGCCCGTCTGGATGCAGATGGTGGACCTCATACTGCCTACTGCAGCTTTCAGTCACTCTCCCTTGATTCTGAGCACAGCCATCTGGGGCAAGAGAGGCCACATCCCAGCCTCTTACCCATCAGAAATGGTTCTGTGTGGGCAAGGGTCTTTGTCTGCTGTGTTTAGTTAGGTGTCCCGAGAGCCTAAAACAGTGCCGAGTACACAGTAGGCACATAGTAAATATTTGTTGAATGAACAAATAAATCAATTAGTGGGCACACCTATCATGACCTAATCTGATGATGATGATGAATCATTTCCACTTTGTAAAGCAAATCCACTTGTGTTGGGAGGAAGATCCCTTATTCCCATTTAAAACTATCTATCATGTGATGGAATATTTAACACAGTCATAATGACCAGAACTCTGATTAATTCTACAAAGAATTTATATTACCCTTTGTACTTTTCAATGCATTGTCCCATTTATTATCTCAGTCCATCCTCATAATAATCTCCTTTCCCTATTATAGATGAGAAATGAGGCAGAAAGTTAGCAGGACTTGGTCAAAGTCACAGAGCTAGTGGAAAACAGAGGCAGGATTGAAACTGGGGCCCAGTCTGCCGGTCCCCGTGCTGGTGCCAGCCTTCATCAAACACCACAGTGCATGCGCATCACCATCAACCCCTACAAAACTGCCATATTATTCATGGTTCTCCAGAGAAACAGAACCAATAGGATATATATAAAGAGATTTACTATTCAGGATTGACTCACATAATTGTGGAGGCTGAGAAGTCCCAGAAGATCAGGTAGTATACTGTAGTTCCAGTCCAAACCCAAAGGCCTAAGAACCAGGAAAGGAAATGGTGTAAGTCCTGGTTCAAGTCCGAAGACCTCAGAACCAGGAGCACCAATATCTGAGGGCAGCAGATGGATGTCCAGCTCAATAAGAGAGAACAAACTTGTTCTTTCTCTGTCTTTTCATTTTATTCAGTGGATTGGATGACACCTTAGCCACATTGGTGAAGGTGACTCTCCGTTACTCACTTAGCCAATTTAAACGCTAATCTTTTCCAGAAAGACCCTCACTGGCACACCCAGAAATAATGAATCACCAGCTATCTGGGCCCCCTATGATCCAATCACATTGACTCATAAAATCAACCATCACACCTGCTTATTGCGTCTGAAGGAATTTTTATGTGGGATGTTGATGAGTTTTGTTCCGAGAACAAATGTAGAACTTAGGTAACAGTGCTTTGTCTCTACATTTGGGGTGTTCATAAATGAATTTCACATGCTATTGTCCACACAGACCAGCCCTGGTACAACATGTAAGGGGTCTCCACAGGATGTGAATTTTAGAAGGCAGGGATCACTGGGGCCATCTTGAAAACTGGCTACCATAAAAGTTATCCCCTGGATATAAGTTCATTTCCAAAATCCCACCTAGACTAGATCAGCAGACTACAGATAAGTGGGTTGTCTGTACAACAATCTTATTTAATTTTTAAAATCCTTTTAACAAATGTCTGTGAGGCATGCACCTCCTTAGTTAACGACATAGGAAGCAAATAATATGGCAGTGCTTCAGGAGTTAAAAAAGACTTTGAAGCCAAACATTTGTATTCAAATCCTGGTTCTGCTGATAACTAGCTATGGGATCTTAGGCAAGTCCCTTCCCCTCACTGAACTTTGCTTTTCACATCCAGAAAAATACTTCCTCTTAAGGTACCCATTTGTAAAATGTTTTTCCTTATTCCATCACCTCCTTTTAGTCAAATCACTTAATTGTCCTAGGAATTAATTCCCTTATCTATAAACTAAAAATAATTAACTATGTGGCTCGCTAAGAAACAAGCAAAGTGCCAGGAGAGTAGAGGAAGGAGGAACTTAAAAACTATGACTATTGCAAGACACTTTGTGTTCTGGTGTCTCTCTTCCTTTGTTCTGTAAAGTTATCATACTATGATTACCTTCTTCCACCCAGGGTTGTTGTAAATTAGCACAAATGTATAAAGCAAAAATACTCCCCCATCTCTGCTAGAATATCTGATACTGTGACAGGAAAATGATAACAGAATAATAGTTTTTTCACTTATGAAAAAAGTCCTTTCCAATGTTGTTCTCTTCCCACCAAAAACCAAGGGATCTATAAGGCTCTTTCAACCTCCACCTTGTTGTCCTGCAGCTGTGCCTAAACCACATCGAGAAACACTTGGCAAGTCATGCCCTTCCGAGCCCCACCTCCTCCAGTGCCAGCATATCCAGGCTGGATTCCTGCAGCGGAAGGAACACAGTAGGAAGAAACCGGTAGAGCAAGAGCAATATGGGGAGTGAAGACAATATATTTTAACGTCTGATACTGAGCAATCAAAGACAGAACAAGCCATTGTTGTCTACAGTTATAATAGGAGCGCTGATACAGTGTGCTCCATGTGGACCAATAGGAGACAAGAACTGTCACAGAATGCTCAGGGTGTTAGGTAACTTACCATTTGGCACCGGCAGGTGGGAAAAAAAAGAAGGATGAAGAAAAGCTGGTAACATGGGAGGATATCTCAGGACTAAGGATAAAGGAAACCAGTGAGAAATTCCCAGCCAAGAGCATGTCCAAGAGACACTGAAAATCAGTGATGTGTGAATTCAATTTCAGTTGTTCCCTAATCTCCCTAGGGCAGTGTTTCTTTCTCATTATCCCCAAACCCTTAAAAAAAAAAAAAAAAGTCTACTATTCACAACACAAATAGCATTGTGTTGGTTTTACCCTTAGAAATTACAGAAAAAGAGGAGTGGGGGGTAGTGCCCAGCCTAAAGAAAACCGGAGAGGGTAGTAACCCCAAGATCCAGGAACTTTTATTAAAGTTGATGACCACAAAGAAGCAGGTCCCAGGGACTGACTTGGGAGATCTAAGCCCTGCCTCAGGTATCCTTAGAGGAAGCAGGGCGAGCACCATACTCAGGATGGGGATTATTTAAGCCAGTCAAACCATTCTATCACAAGAAAGGGTATTTTCATAAGGCCAGAGGATTTCAGACATCTGCTTTATATATGTGTGTGTATATTTATAATATATTCATGTATGTATAGTGCATATAGTTAAGAAGATATGTATATGTTTGAAGTAATTTTTGATAGCTGCATGTAGTTAAATAATATAATGTATATAAAATAATTAACACAGTGTCTAGTACACAGTGTTTATCAATAAGTATTACTAAGCAGGAGGATGGCGAAAGGTATCTTAATAACTAGTCCTGGAACTCCTTTCAGAGGCAGGAAGAGCTTTCGTTTAGCACAGGACATTAAGGTGAAAGTTGAAACCAGAGGGTATAGGCTATGGTTCAAATGGGGTAGACTTCCTCCCAGGGATGTTTGTAATGTCTGGAGACATTTTTGGTTGTTGAACCAGGGCTGGGGGTGGGGTTGGGGCGACATTGTTACTGGTGTCTGGTGAGTAGAGGTCAGGGAGACTACAAAACATCCTGCCATGCACTGGACAAGCCCCACAACAAAGAACTATCCTGCCTAGAATGCCAATAGTACTGATATTAGCAGAGGATAAAAGCAACAAGCATGACTAATAAACCATTCTGCATTGGAAGTGAACAGGAACTAGTAAACAGAGAAGAAAAATGAGGAAGTAGGACAGAAGAAAGGAGGATGACTGAATAACATAGCAAAAATGCTAGAGAACTTTTAAGAACTAAATGTCAAAAAATAATTTGAAGTTGTTTCCAGTTATGTCACCCAAACCCTTTCCTCATCTCCCCAAACTTTCAGTAAAGGATGCCACATGCTATGTATATTTTTAAAAAGGGGCACTTGTCCTGAGAGACCCCAGCTTGCATGCAGTCAAGTATCTGAGCCCAGAGAAAGATGACCAAGTGAGCAGCACTCCTTTCAAAATGGGGCTTGTTCCTACTTTAAAGCCCCTATCGAAATGTCACCCACTGTAGAATCATCTAATACAATGAAGCACACTTTGAAGAGGTAAGAGCATTACATCAAAACAAGAAGATCTTACTAACAAAGAGATAAAGCATATTTCCTTTGGCATCGTGCTCTAAATTCAAATATCGCCTATGGGAGGAAGGGGCGATAAACATTGCTGGACAGTCCCACAATGTGAAGAAGCACTTAGAAAGCTCCACTGGATAGTTATAGAACCATTCCAAGGAAATGACAAACACTAGCGTGGGAAACAAGGCTTGGGGCCAAAGATCAGTTGGCTAACAACTGGGGGAGTGCAATAAAACCTTTAAACGCTCTGCCTCAAGAGTTGTGAACAATGTGTAATGGAATTTATCGATAAGAAATAAAGAAAACAATAACAGCTTTCCATTTTCTGTGGTATGAAATGCTTGACAGTTCATCTAACCCCTTGGTATCCATGTCTCAGAAATCGCTTAATGAAACAGCTGTTGTCCAAGACCAGAAACACTGTGATAACAGTTTCCCTGTAAACCATGAGTTAAAAAAAAAAAAAAAAGTAGATAGAGCTTCACACGCAGCCTCTCCTCCAAAGAGGTTCTAAAAAAACATAGGGAAGGCTAATTCTTTCTCCACATGGGCTATACCCATTATCTGGACAGGATCACAAGGCATATATTCTGCTTGCTGAGTGAACTGAGCTCCAATTAACAGAGAAGCCTTGTGTGAGCTCCTGACAGTTTAATTTGACTTAACAATTACATCGGCAATTTGATCATACAACCTCTCCATCTTGATGGCCAATAAAAGTGATGGGTCTCCTGAGATATGGAACCTTACTTAGCATGATTAATGGAAAAGGAAAAGTACAGAGTTCAAATCCTTTGATGCAATCCAACTCTGCCTTTGACATTTACATCAGTTATCCATCCCAATTTCTCTCATTCCTCTTTGTTGTGACAGACTGCCTGCCTATTGGTTATATTGTCAATACACAGAGAAAACAGTCAAGTTCTCCCTGGACTGATCCTCAGGGTAGTGGAAGGAGGGTCTCCAAAATATCCCCATTTTGTGGAGCCACCATAGGAATTCAGACAGATAAGGACAGCCAGCAGCGGCAGGCTTCAGGAACAATGACTGGGCAGTAGTAGGGAATCACCAGGAAAAAAACAAAAACAAAAACAAAAAACACACAAAAACAGATTTCCCTGGGGCACTGTTTTGGTGCTGTTTGTTCTCTATTGCTGTGGTAACAAATTACCACAAATTTAGTGGCTCAAAGCTCAAGTCAGAATTCTAGGCACAGAGGACTCAGCTGGTTCTCTGCTTTCACAATGCCAGAATCAAGGTGTTAGCAGGACTGTGTTTCTTACTGAGGTCCTGGGATGAATCCACATCTAAGTTCATTCAGGTTAGTGGCTGGATTCAGTTCCTTGCAGTTGTAAGGCTAAGATCTCAGTTTCCTCACTGGCTATTGACTGGGGGCTCATTCTCAGATTAGGGAGGCTGCCCACATTCTTTGACTGGTAGACCCTTACCTTCATCCTCATAGTCAGCAACAACAGGTCAAATCCTCTCTCTTAGAATCTCTTTGGCCTCCCCTTCTGCCTCATCTCCCCAACTGTCTTTGTCTTCTACCACATCTCTCTGACTCTAGCTAGAATAATTATTCTACTTTGAAAATATCATGTGATTGGATTGGATTTACCTGGATAATCCAGGATAATCTCCCCATCATAATCTTAATTACATCTGCAAAATCCCTTCAGAGCAGTAGATTCGTATTTGATTGAATAACCAGAGACAGGAATCTGGGGCTATGTCTTTTTAGAGTTCTGCCTGAAACAGGTGCCCAACATTATAAACTCAACTGGGCCATCCATCCTCAGGACCAAAGAAGAGCTTCCTTTTGGTAAGAATCTCTTATTCTAGACTTAAGCATGTTCACAACCAAGAACCATTTATAAAGTGCAAAATTTAGCCAGCCTCACCCTGCATGTCATATTATAAGAGTTCTGTTTAGTTGATCAAGTCAGGTGGGAAACAGTCCCATCATTTCCTTTGCCGCTTCACATCTTCTCTTTTACCATCAATCATCTCTTACTATTCTTATCAAATATTCACTTATTGACTAGGTGACTCTCCTTGAATTCTTGCACCCAAAACAGACTATAAAGCTGCTATTGCAAGAACACCATTTTTCAGCACACATACATTGAACACCTATAAATAAATACAAAATGAATATATAATATGAAAATAAAATAGATATGCTGGTCATTAGGCTACTGTCTATTGTCTTAGCTCCAAGTTTGTCATTCTATGTTCCACCTTTTGATATTGAGACTGAGACTCTGAAACCTACACTTCTCTGTTGGTGGCTGGCTCCATGTCAAATTCTGCTTATACAGGCTCTTGAGGAAGCCTGAAAGATAGCAGAGAAGAGCGCTTGCTATTCCCAGTACTATCACCCCATCAATGACTCTTTATCCCCAGCTTCCACCTACTTTTGGCACTTCCAGGACAGCGTCATCATGCCCATTAGAAGTGCTAGCGCCTATTCCTCAGAAATCTGAGTCCCAGCTCTGAAAGGCCCCGTTTAGAAGCTCCAAAGCATCAGCAAAGCACTGTGCCATCCTCAGATATCTGAGCCCCAAAGGGCTCCACCTCTCTTTCTAATAACACCAACATCTTTCCTTTGTTACCACATTAGTGGCAGCTACTTCCTGCAGTTATCAACTCTGGATTACCCCAGAATTCTCTGCTTACTACTTCAGCCCCCCAACACCTGGGTGACCAATTCCCTATATTAAACTCCCTCTGTTGAAATACCTAGTGCAACTTTCTATCCCCTGACTGGATCCTGACTGACACAGACTATGTTATACATATAGCATTTAGATGAATAATAATGGGACCCAAAATGATAGGATATTCAAATATGAAAGGGCCTAAGAGATCACCTAGTTCAACTCTAATATTTTATCAGTGGAGAAACTGAACTGCAAGAGAGTTTGACTCATGCAAGTTCACAACAGGTAGTGCCTAGCCCAGGCCTGGAATCTGAGCTTCTTCATTCCCAGTCCAGTATTATTTCTCATATATCTACAAAGTGCCACATGCTTCCTCCTAAACTCAGAGGCAGCAGATGATGTTCTGAGCAAATTATCAGTTTCATACTGTTGATCTGTTCTGTCCAATATGCCTTCTTATCAAGTTATTTATCTATAACTAAAGAGTATTTAGGTAACAGAAACCCAATATGCTATCCTTTGTCATCCCTATTGGAAGAGTCCAGAGAACTAGCTAAGTAAGGCAGACATTGGCAAAGGAAGAATCTATTATCTCTAGGAGCCTGCCCTTGAGAAAAATGACCTAGCCAGCATTTATCCCCAATATCTTTTGCCTTCCATTGGGAAAGTGATCTAGCTCTGAAAATAGAAGGGGACAGAAATGGGGATCAGGAAAGAAGGCAGAAAGATAATCCCCCTATCAGTTCACAATGTCCAATTTGCCTTGAGTCATTTTATTCACTTATCTGCTGTGTCTCACACTGTGCTAGGTACTGTGACAATATCTAAAGAACAATAAGATTTGTTATACTCAAGGACTTAAATGCCTAGTTATAGAGATTATTATATACAATATAACCAGGAAATACTAAAGGATAGCATGTAAGCACAGAGGAAATTGTGTGGCACCAACAGAAAATACTTTAGAGCAAGAAAGTAAAAAGCAAAGTGCATAGAGTCCTAGCAGAGCTTGAGCTCAGCATAAAGAACAGCTCGAATTTGATGGGTTAAAGGCCTCCTAGACCAGGAGAGCACAGACCTGAAGGAGCTTTTGGGAGATGAGAAGAGCAGGTTGGGTCTATAAAGAAGAACTTGACTTTCTGAATGAAAAATATGCCTGATAACATATCAAGAGAAGGAGTGCTGTCACAAAAGCAGTTTGAGGGAGTGTAAACTTTCACTGGTGGATTAATTTGTTCAGGCTGCCATGAACTTGGAGGCATAGAACAACAGAAATGTATTCTCTCGTGGTGTGGAATCCAGAAGTCCTAAATCAAGGTGTGAGCAGGGCCATACTCTCTCCAAAGGCTCTGGGGGAGAATCCTTCCTTGTCTCTTCCAGCTTCTGTTGGTTCCAGGTTTGAGGCTGCATAACTTTGATCTCTGATTCAGCCTTTACATGGCTTTCTCCTCTACGTGTCTAATCTCCACCTGCTTTTCTCTTATAAGGACACCTGTCATTGGATTTAGGACCCTAGAATTAGCCAAAATAAGCTTATCTCAGTCTTAACTTAATTATATATGCAATCACATCCCCAGGTGGGCAGGTGGGGATTTAGGACATGGACATATCTTTTGGAGGTCACTATTCAACTCCACAACTGGTGTTACCTGAAGCTGTACAGTTACATTTTCCTTTCCCCAGGACAGGACCAAATAATAGAAAAACAAACATCTAATGTCTCTTTCCTCCTCTCCTCCACTAGCAGAAAAAATTCTTCCTCTTTAACAAGTATATAATAGTAGCCAATATTTATTATCTTCTTTCCACAATAGGGCACACTGCAAGCATTTTGACACATTCTATGGGAGGATTGAATTAAATCTCCATAAAAATTCCATGAGATATCCTCTTTATGATGAGGTCTCATCTTTATACCCATTTTAGAAATGGGGAAATAGACAGAGAGGAGGCCGGTCCTGGCATCTCCGCTGCTTTGCACGGAGGAGGTGGGTCACAGCAGGGGAGGGCAGTGGGGGTGATTAGGCCTGCAGGGGAGGGAAGTTGGGGGTGATCGGGCTGGCGGGGGAGCAGATAGGCATCAATCAGGCCGGTAGGGGAGTGGTTAGGGGGCAATCAGGCTGGCAGGCAGAAGCAGTTAGAGGCAATCAGGCAGGCCAGCAGTTAGGAGCCAGCAGTCCCATGGAATCAGGCCTAAACCAGCAGTCAGACATCCCCCGAGGGGTCCCAGATTGGAGAGGGTGCAGACTGGGTTGAGAGACACCCCCCCCAATGCATGAATTTTGTGCACTGGGCCCCTAGTAACAATATAATTAATTTAAGTGTACAGAATTAATTTTTAACGACTCTTTATCAACTAACCCACAAAATTTCTAAAAACAGTCAACTCTTGCCAGTGAGTATAGTACAAGCTAGCCATAGCCCACCACTGCTCTCTTCCCTGCCTAGAATACCTCTCCAAAAAATCCCAGACATTATATCATCACGTCCATAAACACAGCAGCATGCATCTTTAACCTTTTGCACTCGGATGTCGAGTGTGACTCGACACGGTTAGCATTAGAATAAAGGAATCGAGAAAAAAGCAAGCGAGTGCAAAGGGCTAAAAGATACAAGTTCTTTTCAGAATAAACAGAACCACAATATCATTATGACACATAATTTTAACAATAATTTCTTAATATTCCCTAATAGTTCTCTAATTAGCACACACATTTTTAATAGTTTTTTAATTTAGGATCCAAATAAGATCCATAAACATTTAATTGATTGATATGTCTCAGAAGATTCTTTTGTTGTTGTTAATCCTCACCCGATGATAGTTTTCCACTAATTTTTAGAGAGACTGGAAGGGAGAGGGAGAGACAGAGAGAAAGAAACATTGATATGAGAGAGACACATCCACTGGTTGCCTCCTGCAGGGGCCCCGACCAGAGCCAGGATGGAGCCTGCAACCGAGGTACATGCCCTTGACCAGAATTGAACCTGGGACCTTGATGCTCTATCTACAGAGCCAAACTGGCTGGGGCTCAGAAGCCTCTTTACATCTATAATCTCTGCCTCTCTCTCCCTCTCTTCTCTTCTCTCTCTCTCTCTCTCTCTCTCTCTCTCTCTCTCTCTCTCTCTCTCTCTCTCCCTAACCCCTCCTCCCTCTCACTCCTCTTCTCTCTTTTTCCCTGCAAGTTATTTGGTTATTTGTTGAAGAAATAAGAGAGTTGAGTTCCCTTTCGTTTTTACTTATTGGGAAAATATCTAACCTGGTAAAAGCTCAGGCCATCCAGTAAGCACAAAACATCTCTGGGAACTAGAGGTTCCTTTTCTGAGGGCTCTTTTGGCTCTTTAGGGAGGGCTTCTGTTGCTGTGACCAATAGAACTCTGAAAATTCTAGCCCTATAATACCAAGAAGGAAGTTTTTTAAAATACTGAAATGTATTAAAAACAAACAAAGAAACATGCGTTCGGATTGTTATAATAAGGGTAGCTCCAGCCCCCACTACAGGATGGGGGAAAATACCACCATCTACCAATCAATCCCACCACCACAAAACCCCTGTCACCTTTTGTCACATTCTGAGAACAGGCAGCAAAAGCAAGGTTGTGAGGGGGTGGCAGACTGACTACTTTGACTAGCTGGCAGGTGATGATAGAAAGCTCAGTCTCTCTGAGATCTCATTATAAAACATCAACCTTGAAACTCCGGCTTTCTTCTTTCCCAAGGAGTTCTATGTGGGCTGTTGGGGTTTCAGCACCAGTTGTCACTGCAAATGCTGCTTGGCAGGAGCAAGAAGCTCAAGAATCCCTGACGTGTTTCTGAAGGTTTTCAAAGATGAACCAGCTCTTCTGCATTTTTCTTCTTTTTTTTTTCTTCCCCAATGTAGTGCCAGGAATAAAAACCTCACTCATGCTATTTCCCAAACTTGGCAGTTATGACAGTTTTATTGCAGTGCCTTATTAAAGCACAGCCATAGATTTACATAATTAAACCCAGGTCTGCTCTCTCTCCCCTGCATTTACATCTGTCACTCACTGCAGTGTGGCATGGTAATTCCACCTCTCTGCATCAGTGAGGGCCTGGAAGCTCGGATGGCATCAGCCCCTGGTACCAATGAATATTCTCTAATGGAAACAGAGGTGGTGAGTTTCGGTGATGAATGGAGATAAATGGTTTCCTGCTTTTCAGCAGGAAGCTATTGGCCTTTTTCACTGCCTCTTAGCGCTGAAAAGGACCATGAAAATCATCTCCCATCGGGATGTCAAGCTGGCAGCCTGGGCCTGATTTGGCCCACTTTTTTTTTTAATTTGACACTTGCAATTTGTTTGTTTGCTTTTAATTTACATTCTTTATCAATACTAAAACTGGAAGATTCACATTAAAAAACAAATTTGGGGCTTTTCTTAAGAAAAAAATTGTAAGTGTTGGCCACTCTGGGCCTGTTTCCTACCTGCCAAGCATCAGCTAGAGGTGATAGCACCTGCCCCCTTCAGTTGGGGCCTGGATCTGCAATTATGACAGTTCCCTCCTCTTTCTTCATCTCAGCCGCAGCTGTCTCCCACCCTGGAAAATTTTGAGTTTGTAACCCCTTTCATGTTACAGGTGAAGGAGAAAAACCCCACAAAAGTTAAAAATTAGTTAATCACAGATCTCAGGTTTCCTAACACCAAAGCAGTATGAAAAATAATTTCTATGTTGGAAGTGTCGGGAGATCTGAGTTCTGATTCAAGTTCCATCACTTATAGCACAAGATTGAAACCCTAAGCCACACGTTTCCTCATCTGCAAAATGGGGGCTTATTTATCATGTTGTCTGCCTCACAGGATTTATGAGAATTAATGTGTTTATGAAGGGGTTTAGACAGGTCAAAAACACTACACAATTTTATGCTTAATATTATTAGTGGTATTTTCATGGTAATATTTTCATTTTAAATTTCAAACTCACTTATTTCTTTATTATCCCAAAATATTAAGTGTACCCCTCAATTTAACTCAATGTGTATTTACTGAACCTCTACCATGTAGACACTCCATCCAGGTTTACATGTGATATAAAGCAATATGCATAGGAAGATGAGATTATAAGACAATATACAATGAAGTGTCAAATGAAATATACACTGAGTGGCCAGATTATTATGATCTCTGAACGCATAATAATCTGGCCACTCAGTGTGTGTGTGTGTGTGTGTGTGTGTGTGTGTGTGTGTGCGTGTGCCCGGTGTATGAATTCATGCATGGGTGGGGTCCGGCCAGCCTGGCCAGGGGGAGGGGACATGGGCGGTTGGCCAGCCTGCCTGCTGGTCGAACTCCTGGTCAAGGGGACAATTTGCATATTAGCCTTTCATTATATAGGATATACACTGAGTGGCCAGATTATTATGCATTCAGAGATCATACTAATCTGGCCACTCAGTGTATAATACACGGTACAAATAATCTATGTGTTGCTTAAATAACATAAGATAGCTCCCACAATTACATTTTCACTTTCAAAACACTGCACAGTTCCCTTGGAAGCCTAAGATAAGAATTGTGGCATCCTCTGTAGTTGGGTCTAGCAGCAGCAGTATAAGCACCTACAATTGTTAGAGACCCACCATGCACCAAGCACTAACCAAAGCACTGTACATGAATTTTACCCCTCAACAATCCCATGGGGTAGGTACTTTTTGACCATGCTTTTCCAGGTGAGGAAATTAGGACATACAAAAATCAAGTGACTTTCCCAAGGTCACACAGATACTAAGCAACAGAGCCAACAATCTGACTCAAGTGCCCATACTCTTACACACTCCAGTGTAAGGTCTCCCTCACTCCTTTCCCCGAAGTGAACTCCCCCTACAACGTCCTTCAATCCTACACATGCACTCTCACCCCCACCCCAACTCCATGTTTCTTTTTTTAACATATTTTTTATTGTTGATATTATTACAGCTATCTCCCATTTACCTCCCCCTTTTAACTCCGTGTTTCTTAAGCTCATTAGTTTGACTTATTTTTATCCCACCAGCCTTTTCATTCCCTCTACCAGCTTCTGTCTTCCCATCTCCCGTCACAGTCAAGCAAACCCAGTCAGGAATATTTGCCCTCCTGCCTGGACCAAATTGTTATCTTTATGAAGATGATTGTGTGCTCATTGTCATCATCACACTGATGCTCATAAGCTTATATTACTGCTGAAAGGCAGTATGATTTGATCCTCAGTGAGTCGTTAAGTGCAACCAACACTCATCAAAGGGATTGTAAATTTATGCTTGTGATAACCCTCCTAATTATCAGTTCCTTTCTGATGACCTCCTTGTTATCAGCAAGTGTGCTGAGTAGTTACAGAACCTTAGCAGTCCCTAGGCTGGCAGGCTAGCCTGGCCTCCTGGAGAATCCAAATACACTGTGTGGGTGAATGTGTCTATGTGAGTGGGGCTACATGCATACATGTTATTTAAATTATGCCTTGTTCCTAGTTATGGCAACATCAATTGCACCAAGGTGCCATAACATGAAAGCATGTGAAAAAAAGAAAAAAAAAATTAGATGATCATTAAATGGCACCAGGAATAAAGCTAAAAATGCATAAGCACACATGCTGCTCTTCGGCCACAGGTTCAGCTCTTAAACTTCAAGAGCCCACGGTGAAAAGAAAAACTTGATCTTTTGCTTTTTTTTACAGAGTCTCTATAAAAACTAAAGTGACTGCTTTAGTAATTATAATTAATGATAACAAGGCCACAAATTAATTTTACGTGGGGAGTCCTCAAAAGAAAGGCATTATGGAATGTAAATGAGCAATGACCTCAACAATACCCTCACAATACCCACAAAGATTAGTTTCATCTATCTTTACCTGTCTGCATTGTCATTGATAGTCACATAGCCAAGAACAATTCAGAAAAAGTAATTCTTGTGGAGCACAGGGCAGTAAGGTGCACAGAAGAGTGAATTTGTACATATTAATATATGTGAGTGCATAATATATATATTATGTGTATTTATATGTAATTTTCAAAACTTTTTACCAAAATGCTCTGATTAAGAGTATATTTTAGGGAAAAACCAAGATGGCAGCATAAGATATACACCTGTACATGCTGCCTCTCACAACCATACCAAAACTACAACTAAAAGACAAAACGACTATCACCCAGAACCACGGGAAAGCTGGCAGAGTAGAAGTTCTACAATTAGAAGGAAAGAAAAAAGTGCATTGAGACCGGGTAGGACATGCAGAGGCATGGAAAAGCAGAGGTACAGAGGTGCGCAAATCGGGCTGGCTACTGGGTGCGCTGTTTTTTTCAATCAGGAGGGAGTTACAAACTCCCGACTGCTCTGAACTCCAGTTTCCGGTGAGAGTCTGGGGACCCAGACTCCTACAGGGAGAAACTGGACTGTCTGGCATCAGTTCGGAAAGTGAAGGTGGTTTTCTCACAGAGGTGTTCGCGGGAATCATTGTTTACTGCTCTGGGGCGCAGGGCGCGGGGCGTGAGGACACGGAGATGCGGAGACACAGAGATGGCTGACTGGCAGCCATGGCTGTTTGCTATGCCCTGGTGAGTCCCTGAGACTCCGCCCCACCCAATTTACAAACCCACCCAAGCTGTGCACAGCGGCTTTTGCATATGAATGGCCTGCCCTTTAGTAGCTTAACCTAACAAACTGCAGCTGGGTCAGAGAGCTCCAAAACTTCCAAACCCCAAACAAAGAGGAGAAATCTGAAGATCTCATTGTAGCTCCTGCTGGGTGGCCTCAGACAGTAGCTGACTTGCACCTCCTTGGAGATCGAGGAGCCAGTGTACCTAGTGGTCAGTGTGAGACAATACCAGATTTCAACTCCTCACATCCATAAGTGACACACTCAAGAGGCAGACTCAGTAAGTACCAAGCCCCACTGAAGCAAGTCCTGCCCAATAAGGGTGTCTCCAGAACAGCAGTTCTTCCATTATAGACACAGCGGGTCCTCACAGCCAATTGGCCTGGAGGTCAATTTCTCCCAGTGATACCAACAACAATCAAGGCTTAACTACAACAAGATTGTGAACACAGCCCACAAAGGGGTGCACCAAGAGCGTCCACCTCAGGTGATTGGGGAGGCTGAGCCACTGGGCCCTATAGGTCACCTACCACACAAAGCCATTTCATCAACACAGGGAAGCAGCCAAAATGCAGAGACAAAAAAACAGGTCACGAATGAAAGAAATAGAGGAAAGCAAACTACTGGATATAGAGTTCAAAACCACAGTTATAAGGTTACTCAAGAATCTTTTAGAACAGTGGTTCTCAACCTTTCTAATGCCACGACCCTTTAATACAGTTCCTCATGTTGTGGTGACCCCCAACCATAAAATTATTTTCGTTGCTACTTCATAACTGTAATTTTGCTACTGTTAATGAATCGTAATGTAAATATCTGTGTTTTAGGCGACCCTGCTGGTCGATGGTCTTAGGCGACACTGCTAGCAGTTCTCAACCTGTGGGTCGTAAAAGAACCGCTGCTGAAGAGCCTAAGACCATCGGAAAACACAGATATTTACATTACGATTCATTAACAGTAGCAAAATTACAGTTATGAAGTAGCAACAAAAATAATTTTATGGTTGGGGGTCACCACAACATGAGGAACTGTATTAAAGGGTCGTGGCATTAGGAAGGTTGAGAACCACTGTTCTAGAAACCTCCGAGAAACTTAGTGAGACCTCCAAGGAATTTAGTGAGACCTTCAAGGATCTTAATGAGAATGCAAAAAAAAATGGAAAAGGACCAGTCAGAAATTAATCATACACTGTCTGAAATAAAGAATAATATACAGAAATTCAACAGTAGACTAGAGGACCCCAAGAATCAAACCAAAGATTTGAAATACGAAGAAGCAAAAAACACCCACCCAGAAAAACCACGAAAAAATAATCCAAAAGTATGAAGATAGTGTAAGACGTACCTACAGCCGAATTATGGGGGTGCCAGAAGAAGAGAGAGAGAAAAATATTGAAAACCTATTAGAAGAAATAATGACAGAAAACTTTCCCTACCTGGTGAAGGAAATAGACTTACAAGTCCAGGAAGCACAGAGAACCCCAAACAAGAGGAATCCAAAGAGGACCACAACAAGACACATCATAATTAAAATGCCAAGAGCAAAAGACAAAGAAAGAATCTTGAAAGCAGCAAGAGAAAAACAGTTAGTTACCTACAGAAACTATGCAGGCCAGAAGGGAGTGGCAAAAAATATTCAAAGTGATGAACAGCAAGAACCTACAACCAAGATTACTCTACCTAGCAAAGCTATCATTTAGAATTGAAGGTCAGATAAAGAGCTTCACAGACAAGAAAAAGCTAAAGGAGTTCATCACCACCAAACCAGGATTATATGAAATACTGAAGGGTATTCTTTAAGAAGAGAAAGAAGAAGAAAAAAAGGTAAAGATAAAAATTATGAACAACAAATACATATCTATCAACAAGTGAATCTAAAAATCAAGTGAATTAAAAATCTGATGAACAGAATAAACTGGTGAATAGAATAGAATAGAATAGAATAGAATAGAATAGAATAGAATAGAATAGAATAGAATAGAATCAGGGGCATAGAAAGGAAGTGGGCTGACAATTCTCGGGGAAGGGAATGTGAGGGATGCGGGAAGAGATTGGTCAAAAATCTTACACCTATGGATGAGGACAGTGGCAGGGGGTAAGGGCATGGGGTGGGGTGGGGGAATCGGGTGGAGGGGAGCTATTGGGGGAAAAAAGAGGAACATCTGTAACAATCTGAACAATAAAGATTTATTTTAAAAATAAAAATAAATAAATAAATAAATAAATAAGAGTATATTTTAGTCCTGAAAATGTAGTGCAAATACTAGTTGGCAACCAGAATTTCTGCAATTGCTAAAGATATCATAACTGACAAGTCTGTTTCCTTAGCCTAACTCTTAAAATTTAGTTAACCTAAAATCATTACCAGTAATGACCTAAAATCATTACTAGTTTCAATGTGTATGCTGCTGACTTACTTCCCCAGAGCTCACAGTTTTCCCTGTGAATAGTTTGTGATTAAATACTTGGGTTCTAGACCCAGCTTACGTTTGAACTTTTACCACCGTATGACTTTGAGTGAAATGCTTAACTTTTGACTTCATTTCCTCATCTGTAAAATGGAGTCACCTCACCATCCCTACTTTACAGGGTTGTGACTATTAAATGCTAATACTTGTGAAGCCCATAGAAGAGTACCTGGTACACAGTAAGCACTCAATGAATGCTGCCTGATCTTATTATAATGATTATAATTCATGAAACTGCACCTCAGACAATTTTTTGGTACCTTCTCTTCACTAAATAATAACAACTAACTGCAAGACCAGGGGTCTCCAGGACTTTTATCCCTATACACTTCAGAATACAATCACTAATCTCTGCTTATTTTATGGTTTTCCTCCCAATCAGACTACAAGTCCTATAGCATCATAGGTATCACCTAGTCCAACCTCCTCATTTTATATATGCTGAGAAAACATTATGTCAAAACAGTTAAGTAGTATCTCCAAGGTTAAACAGCAAGTGAGTGGTACCCAAGTCTAGAAGTAAGGTCAGGGCTTCCACACTAATCTTTTTGCTTTTGGAGAATCTTGTCTTCCCACCAAGCCCTTGGCACACAGCAGTCTCTTTGACTCTCCCAATTATTCCCCTGTATAATGATGACTCTCAAATGCTCCTCTCCTGTGCAAACCCTTCTCCAGGGCCTCCCAGCCAAACTCCTACTTAACACTGCCACCCGGTCATTACACAGGCATTTAAAATTGTACTTGTCCTAAAGCAGTGGTCAGCAAACTCATTAGTCAACAGAGCCAAATATCAACAGTACAATGATTGAAATTTCTTTTGAGGGCCAAATTTTTTAAACTTAAACTTCTTCTAACGCCACTTCTTCAAAATAGACTCGCCCAGGCCATGGTATTTTGTGAAAGAGCCACACTGAAGGGGGCAAAGAGCCGCATGTGGCTCACGAGCCACGGTTTGCCGACCACTATCCTAAAGGAATGCATCATCGTCTTCTCTAATCTGGGAAATCATCCTGCATTTTTCATCTCTGTTTGTGATGCAACCATACACACAACAACCCAAGCAAAAACCTCATACTCATCCCTTCCTCTCCCTCATCCCATATATCCAGATTTTGATAGTATTTACTGAGCCCCTACTGAATACCTGGATACTGTGGTAGGTGCTTATATATTTTTGTGACCACAACTGATGTCCTAATTTTATAGATGAGGAATCTGAAGCTCACTGAAACTATTTATAAATGCTAGGGTAATGTCTAAGAACCAAGATGGGCTGTAGCAATGGCTAAAAGCTATTAACATCTGAGCCTATTACAACTTAAGCCCAGGGGAAAGAGGGCACAGTTCCCAGTACCCAGCTGTAAGGAAAAGGCCTTCTGACAGGAATTTAGTGGAGGTGTGCAGCCAACCACAGCAAACCAGCAAGGAGGAGCAAAGAAAATAAGTATCCTGACTTCCTCTCCTCCTGTCATCTGATTTCCTGCCTTTATCTCCCATTGGACAAATCCAGCTGGAAGCTGAGCAGCAAGGGAGTTCATCAGTGAAATCCATGGGTCAGCCTCCCCAGGCATGAAACAGGGCAGCAAAAGAGAAGTAGCATAAATGATTGAAGTAAGCAAGGCTAATGGTGGGGATATTGGCAAGTAAGAGCATAAAGCCCTCTCTAAAAGGACCTCCAATGTCTAAAACCAAAAGAGGCAATTCATGTAGAGATGTATGATTGAGGACTTGAGACAGTCTTGCTGGGGTCACTCAACTGTGAAATAAAGCCACTTCTGCCTAGGAAGGAGGGTAACCTTGCTCCTCAGAGCAGATAAAGAGCCAACAGCCTTTATCAATGAAGGGAAATAGCAGTGGAGTTTAGGGACTTACAAGTTTCATTGCCAATGTTTCAGATGAAGGACATGTACAATCCTTGTCCTGCCAACCCTCCCAGAAAGTATTAGCTTTACAAGAGCGGAAGGCTAGATCAGAAAGAGTCTAGATTTTGGCAGTCCTAAAATATGGTTGTAGGCTTTATCCATGGGGTGATTTGTGATAAATTAGCCTTTGGGCCTCAGCTTACTTTTGGCACCTACCTTACAAGATAATGGTAAAGATTAAATGAGGTTGTGTGTGAAAATGAGTAAATTGTAGACCCAGGTAAAGTTATGTTGGGTTCTCAGTATGTGATAGGTAGGAACTATTTTTCTTGGCCCAAGCCCAGGGACTACTTTCTCTTAAAGAACTGTCCCCTGGCCCCCCTCCTACCGCCCCCCCACCCCCGTTCCAGGGCTTGTCCTGTGAATCCAGCCAGGTCCAGAAGTGCCAGACATTCATGGAGAGTTGAGGGTACGAAATCTGAGAAAGGTTAGATATATGAAAGTGAGTCTCAAATGCACTTCCACCGCCATCTGGAATTTACTCAGGGTGTTTAAACTTTGAAAAGGTTTTGCATCTGGGTTTACATCTAAAAATGAATAACAGGTTTACCCCTCCTCACGCATCCCAGGCTCAACCACCTAGAAATCAGGGGCCTATGCCTAGGAATTCATTGTTCTCATCTTACCAAAAGAAGTCGGATTTGAGGGATTTTATTTTCTGGCTGATCAATCCCGTTAGTGTCATCAGCCTGCCCCACTCACCCCACATTCCATCACTTACCCATTTCCCACATCCACTTTTACCATATAACATTTCTTCCATCCTTCACTGCCCAATTTAAGCTACTAAGGACGGGGAGGACCATGGTTTGTTTCTTTGTGACACCATATATCTGGATGCAGTGGGGTAGATACAAAAGGCCCAGCTAACGGGTGTGAATATTATCCTAGAAAGGAGAAAAAAGCCATTGACAATTCTGGAGTGACAAAAACAGTATTTTAGGGAATTATTTCTGGCAGGACATACTTGAATCATTGGGAAGAGGGAAAGTAAAAGGGGAAAGAAATTAAAATTCAAAAATATCAGTCGAGAGGTAATTATAATCAGTGAAGCCTGCGATACTGAGGGTCTAAACTACAGTCATGGCAACAGACAGAAAGAGGAAAGGATGTTTCTGGAACACATTCTGAAGACAGTAAACTCCAGTGTTTTTTAATGTAGGAACCATGGTTGAGGCATCTTTGTGACCCCCTATACCCAGGGTTGATAAGCACCAGGATCCACCAATGTGGCTGTATCAGCTATTAAAATATTAAAACACTTCTATGCTTATTAGTAAGTAGCCCCTTTCCTGAAAACACTACTCATTCACCCCTGTGCCTACTCCATTCCCCAGCTCTCTCCTAAACTCCCCAAAATTACCTCCCTCCGAAACCTAGCAAATGAAGAGTTTACAACTGGCACAGGAGAGGGCTTTGAGAACCTTGCCCCTTTGCCAAAGCCGATATTCTTTCTGATTGGTCAGTCTCCTTGTCAATTGTTACAAGTATTTAATCTCATGTGTTCATATGCATAGTCAGCCTGGTACATAGTAAGTGATGAAGGAAAGAAGGGAGGAAGGATACTAGAGAGGAAGAAAGGGAGAGAGGAGGAGAGGGAAGGAGAAGGAAAGAAAGGAAGAAGGGAACAGATTTTGATGACTGGTTGGATATAGGAAGAAACAAGCAAAGGAGTCCCATACACCTATAATCATACAGACTTATGTGACTACATGATTATAGTTTTCTTTCAGAAAAAGGAAAGCAGAAGAGAGAGTTAGTTTGGGAACAAGATGGATATGTTCTCTTAAAAATAAACTGCATTTGAACAGAAGCTCAGCTGAGAGAAATAATTTTTATAAAAGATTGGTTGAAAGCTGCACACTCCATCCATTCCTCTCTACATTCGAAAATCTACCCCTTGGAGAACCCGGGCAAGCAGAGAGCTGTGAATCTCAGCTTCAAGAAACTCCTTTAGGCTCTTAGGGTCCAGGGATTGTGCTCTTCCCAAGAAGCTGGCTGGCTCTTATCTTATGAACAATGGCTGTGTAACTACTTAAGTCTTGCAAAGCCAAATCTGTAGTTCACCTGTAGCACACGTGCTCCATGGGGGCTCCACTTTTATGGCCCTACCCTTATTTTTATTTATCCCTACCCTTCTCTAATTTATGTTATCTTGCCACGTGACATCCATTAAGCAGTCTTAAATCTTGTTTAGAACAAAGAAAAGACTAAGTTAACTCATACTGAGTTTGAGTAAAAGGTGAAATAGTCAGATGGAAATATCCAATTTATATAAACATTCAAAATCTGCTCTTCTTTGGGGTTCAGCCAATGGGAGGCACTGTTGGAGTTGTACAGACAAAGAAGACATGACCCCATGAGGCTTACAGTCTTTGGGGCCATCGAAGACAAGCATACATCAGCCACCTCTGCTTTCAACATATACCTAGAGATGGCATAACCCCCCAACTAGGATTTGATTAACTGCAGGGTGAATGATACCACTGGTGAGTACTTAAAGGAGAGAGAAAAATCCATATTAGTCATTTCTAGTGTTCCATGCACTTGACATGTCCCTTGATGCTGCTATGGAATAGAATGATGGGGCTTCTGAGCCTTGAAATTCGATGTTATTCAGTGTGTTAGCACCTCTGTGGTTGGATTCTCTCAAAACCTGCAGATAAACATCACCTTCATTTGTTCTGGGGTTTTATTTTGTTTTGTTTTATAGAGATGCCTCACTGATTTGATTACCTGGCTGTTCATTCTCAAAGGATAGGCAACAGAATGGGAAGGTAAAGGAAATCCAAAGAATAAGCCCAAACAAAAGACAGGAATGCATTTATTACCAGAATATAGCATTTATCTAAAACGGTCATTTGTCAGCAGCACAAATCATCAGCAAAGTGATTCGAGATGGATGGGATGGTGATAAATAAAACCTGTATTTGGCACTAAATAGCTGTTACATCTGCAATTCTCATTGCTTTGCTTATAAAAACGGAATAGCAAATGTTTGCCACATACTCACTGAAGTTAGATGTGGTAAGCATCTTCCAGGTAGGCAGCATCATCATGTCAGTATTCAGGATGACAGAAGGATAAGACATGGTCTCAGCCCCATAGGACTCTGTGGGTCCCATGAAATGATTCTTTAAAAGAACTTGGGAAAAAAATACCAAATGCAATACATGTCCAGGAACTTATTATTCAGGTGGAAACAAACAGGTTCTTTAAGGTGCCTTCAATGAGCTCAGGCAATTCCAGATCATAAGAGGAAAATAATTTTAAAGCCATATGCCTTTTCTAAATGTTCAGAGTTGGAAATCATCCCAGAAGCCAATGCAATGGTCTAGCACCCCAAGAACAGACAGAGAGATACCATCCAACTAGAAGACATAAAAGGCCATTTAGGCAAGCTCGCCAGAACAAAAGTTTTAATTTCAGGATTGCCCCTCTCTAAACAAAAATGTGCCAAAATCTCCATTCCCTTCTCTATGCTCATAGATATTTGTTTCCCATACCCAAGAGCCCTTGTACCTACATTCTCAGCAAACCCTAAAGGGATGCCTGAAAGTGGCCTGCTCACTGAGTACCTACAGAGTGTCCAGCGCTGTGCTTGGCATAGAATCACAGAGAGGAAACAGAATTTTGATTGTCCAGGACCATGGAGTCTAGTGAGGCCACAGACAAGCAAACAAGCAATCTCAAAACAGGAGGTGAGGACTATGAGAGGGTGTGTGAGAGTGAGAACTAGACATTTATTTATTTGTCCTTCGGCCACCATGACTCAGGGCAAAATCCAGAGTCATCCTTAACTCTTTTCTTTCATACCCTGCATCCAATCCATGATTAAAATCAGCCACCTATGCCTTCAACCATTTTTCATGACCTCCACTGCAACAACCCTAGTGCAAGTCACCACCATCTCTCCCCAAATTGTTAACCTCAGTCTACCCTTGCCCCCTTCAGAACATTTTCCACACAGCAGCCAAAGAGCCTTTTAAATGAAAGTCTGACCATGTCACTCCTCTACTCTAATCCCTCCAGGGTCTCCCATCACTGTAAGGACTCAGGAGCACAGAGGAAGACACAGCGATTTAAGAGTAAGGGGTGGCAGCTTTGGCCATGACAGTCCTGAAGCCGCCGGTCAGAGAACTCGGTCCAGTCGCTTTGAATAGTGTCAGTCAGCCGTGAGGGACTTCAAAAGCCAAGTGGAGCACATAGACCCACAGGTCCTAAAGGAAGATCTGATCATTTCCTGTAAAAAATGCAAAAGGTGGCAGCTCTGGCCTCGCAGATGCTCAAGCGAAGGCTCAACTGTGTCACCAACAGCAACACCGTCCTCTGCCAAGTCCGAGAAGCCTCCCCTCTGACTACAGCCCCACACATATATGGCGGTTATTATTCACCCAACCCAATGCTTCACTGAATCAACATCCCCATTAGGTGTTCCCCCTGCCCTCAGAGCTCAAAAAGGAAAATAGAAGGAGAGACACAAACAGATAAGCCAAAAAAAAAATCTGATTTCCTGATTTTTCATGCCTCCTTCTGGTTTACCATGAATGATCAGTACAGATGAAGTCCATCCACCTTTGAGTTTGCCCATGGCCAAAAAGGACCCATGGAGACTAAAGAAAAAGATGTGGAATTTTAGGCTAAACTGAGGTAAGATTCAACAAATGAAACAGAAACAAGCTCATAGAAACAAAGAACAAACTGATGGTTGCCAGAGGGGAGAGGGGTAGACGGATGGGTGAAAAACTTGAAGGGAATATAGTCTATAATAGTGTGATAACTTTGCATGGTGACAGTCACTGGACTTAGTGTGGTGATCACGTTGTAAGATATATAAATGCCAAATCACTATGTTGTACACCTGAAACTAATATAACATTGTATGCCAACCACACTTGAACAAAAAAATTGAACATAGAAAAAAGTAAGGTATAAAAACTCATTGTTTTTAAAGGTCATGCCTGTAAATCCACAAATTAGTTAAGAAATAGAACTAGCTGTAAACTCAATATTACTACGTGCTGGGATAGAAAATATGAATAAGAGATGGCCCTTACTTTCACAGAGATGACAAGTGAGATAAGAAAACCATCACACTAAGGTGCAACAAGTACTAATAATGGAAAGATGTACAAGATGCTATAAGGAAGGAGTGAGTAACTGGGCAGGGATAAAGGGCAAAGAGGGAAGAGGGCTAATGGTAGCAGACTACTAGAGCAGTTTTCTTTATGAGTTGAACTAACTAGGGCTAGAGTGTAAGTGGCCTATACACAAATGTTTATAGCAGCATTATCTGTAACAGCCAAAAACTAGAAACAACCCAAATGTCCACCATTGATGAATGGATAAATAAAATGTGATAGATCCATACAAGAGAATATTATTCACCCATAAAAAATAATGAAGCACTGATACATGCTATAACATGAATGAACCTTAAAACCATTATGGTAAATTAAAAAGTCCAGACCCAAAACATTACATATTGCATGACACCATTTATATGAAATTGTCCAAAGAGACAAATCTATTAGAGACAGAAAGTCGATTAATGGTTGCCTAGAGCTGGAATTTGGGAAAAATTAGTACAAATTTTCTTTTGAGGGTAATGAAAATGTTCTAACACGTATTGTGCTGATAAATGCACAACTCTGTGAATACCAGTATGCTAAAAACCACTGAATTATACATTTTTTGAATTGTACATTTCAAATGGGTCAATTGTATTATATATAAATTACATCTCAATAAAAATTTTTTACAGTGCAAAGGCCTCTCGTGGCTAAATTATTAGACAATATCTGCCCTCCTACAGGGATTTTTCAAAGCCTTACCAAAAATACCTAAGAAATGCAAGTACTTCCAAGGGGGTAGGCAGGAGCAGCAAAGGAGACATGTTGGTCACCAGGGTCTCCTGCTTTGCCCAAGCCAGCAGTCAGCCATCACTTCCCTGGGCCTGCTCAGTCTACCTTCCCCTCCTCATCATCATTCTGCTGCTGTGACAGTTTTTGTTAGCACTATTCTGAGGCCCTCAGAGACATCGCTTTGTGGGAAGTGCATTAGTCATGTGGAACAGCAGGCTGGAAATATTAAAACGCTCATTACTGCATGGAAAAATAATCTCAGACTAATTCTTAACTGAACGTTTGATTCAATATGAGCCTGATATAATCTCTTCTCTTTTTGACAATGATTTCAATATGCTGCCATCTGCAGAATGCCCCTTTCTCTCTGAAAACAAGTCCCTGCCTGGGTAATATAGCCAATGCAATTCCAGGAGGAGAGCCATATGTTGCAATAAATGCACATTGCATTCCATGCTCTCTCCCCAATATTATTTTTCATGCCAGTCACTAGCTCTGAGTGTTGGTTGCTTCAGATGATTTTCACTGAAGATATGCTGGAATCAAATTCAATTAAAAAGAGAAAGGAAAAACACAGCAAGCGGCCTTCTCCTTATGTCCAGTTCTGTGGGGATCTGGATTCTGAATATGCCCAGGCGATGCTTAGCCATTCCTCCTGGCCCATGGTTTCCTTCTCTTGCTAGCTTTAAAAGACTGGGCTAAAATTGCAGAAGGCTGGACAATTCTGTGGGCTAAGCAGGGCTCCCAGAAGTCAGATCTTTAGGTTGAATCCTCTCAGTTCATATAATTGACACTCCAGTTAAATTTCTTGTCTCAGAATATCAGTCTTTGTTAAGTGGACAGGGATCCACTTGAGCCCACCTTCTGACATGCCTGATTGGAACAAGGATAACTCTGGGCCGATGAAATTCTTTCTCCTGAAAATGTGAAATTCAGACAAAGAGACTATGTATAATGAATTTAATTTGGATGTGGGAGCATAAAGGTCACATTTGGTGGGAGGGAGGGGGGAGAAGTGAGCCAATCATTTCCTTACTCTTACAAGAAGCAGCAAAGGAATTCATCTGGAGGGGAGAGAACAGAGCCAAGAGAAGAAAGAGGCTGAGAAAAGAAAAAAGCAGTAATCTCCGTAAATCCTGGTTTCTTAGCCTTAGCACTATTGACATTTAGGGCCAGATAATTCTCTATTTTGTGGGGGCTGTCCTGTGTATTCTAGGAGGTTTGGCAGCATCCCTGGCTTGTACCCACTAGATTTCTGCAATACACACTCCCCACCCAGTTGTGATAAACAACACTGTGTCCACATCTTGTCAAATGCCCCATAGGGAGCAAAATCGCCTTAACTAGACATTCATTTAAGTATCCTTTAACCACCATGACTCAGGGAAAAACCCAGGGTCATCCTTAACTCCTTTCTTTCATACTCTGCATCCAATTGATGATTAAAATCTACCACCTCTGACTTCAACATATACCCAGAAAGAATCCAACCATTTTTCATGACCTCCACTGCAGACAACCCTAGACCAAGTCATCACCATTTATCCCCAAATTACTCCAAAAGCCTTCTAAATAATCACCCTCACTCTACCCTTACCCCCTTCAGGGAATTTTCCACACAGCAACCAAAGAGCCTTTTTTTAAAAATGATCATGTTACTCTACTCCAAACCCTTCAGGATCTCCCATCATTGTAAGGACCAGTCAGAGACCTTCTAATGGCCTATAGGATCCTTCAAGATCTTGCCCCCAATTCTCCCTCTGACTTCAGCTCTTACTACCAACTCTCACTCATTCCTCTCCAGTCCCATTAACCTCCTTGCTGTTTCTCAAGCCCATTCCTGCCTCCAGGCCTTTGCACTTGCTGTTCCCTCTGCCAGGAATGCCCTGCACCTAGACATATGCCAGTCTTGCTCCCTCCTGTCATTCAGATCTCCACTCAAATGCTTCTGTGATTGCTCTATCTAAGTAGGCAACCCATTCTCTACCTCCTTGCCCTGCTTTATGCTTATGCTTTCAATAATTTTAAATTAATGCATGTGTAGGGGTTTGGGATGGGAATTGGGGGGGGGGGTGTTTGAGGACAAATATGTGATACCTTAATCAATAAAGTAATTTTAAAAAAGGAAACAAAATGGAAAAATAATAATAATAATAATAATTTTTAAATTAAAATAAAATCTTGCCAGAACCTCTAATATAACTTCTAACTTTCCAGGAAATAGCTATGGGACCTATAAAACTTAATACAACTCTGAAAACCAGGGCCATATATCAACCTGTTACCATATCTGGAAGGAATTTCTATTAATAACAAAGACAATAAAACTAGACACTTCTGTACCTTCTAGAAACACGGTGAGTCTGTATACTTGAAAGGAGGTAAACAGTCTTGTCATCATTCCTCACTTCTGCTCCCTGAATTAATCGAGCACTTCCTGTGTAAATATAAAACAATGAAAATTGTCTAAAATGTGTTAGGATTATAAAGATATCCCAGACCTTATTAACAGTCATCACAGCTGCAGCTATGATGCCACGCTGCGGATGAATGCCTTCACTTCTGGAGTACACGCCGCCACAGGACCTCACATTATCCTCACAGTTACACCAAGAGAGGCAGCGGAAGGTTTGCTTCCCCCCATTTGATAGCTTTTTAAAAGCCTATTAGGAAGGGACTTGGATAAAAATGGATATTCTCTCATAGTGTACAACTGAAGAGACTTTCTTAAAGGGATTATTTACTGAGGCGCTCAAAGGTCAGGGGAACACCAAGGGTGGGCAAAGTATCCAGAGACAACCAACAGGGGAGCCATCACCACCTCTAGGCGGGAAGGTGAGGCCAGGGGAGCTCAGTGAGATGAGAGCCCTGGGTGTGCCACTGTGCAAGGGGACATTGGT